>NW_027255937.1:2577777-2888888 GCF_043229965.1 Drosophila suzukii | reverse complement strand
AGAATTTAAATAAAGAATATTTTCTTACATATCTGAACACAAAATTTGCCGCTGCCATGTTGTTCTTTTTTCCCTTTGACTACTTTGATTTCTGATTTGATTTCCGAGCTGACTACACCGAGAGAAAGGGTGGACCCAACTTTAGGAAACCTGTTGCTCATTAATTAAATAAAAAATATTTCTCAGATATTAAAAATACTACGCACTGCCACACTCTCTTTCCAAAGGAACTTCGGGAAATATTTTTTTAAAAGGAAAATTTATTCTTCTTTTTCTATCACTGCCGGCTGTGTTGAGCCAACTCGCGCCCGACTACACTGGGAAAACAAAATAAAGTAGAAACTCGAGTTACAAATGAATCAATAAAAATACCCCAATAAATGTATTTCTCGCCTGATTTTAATGCAACTCGTAGGGAAAAAAAATCCAATCAAGATGGCCACGCATAAATATGAATATTTCCAGACAAATGCCTAGATTTTAGGCCATAAATTCTGCCCTAGGGAAAAGTTGTCCCCATAATCGATCCCCTCTCTCTCGGCCTTCTCGTAGCGAATGCTATGAGCCAGGCCCAAATGCGCGTTACCGCTGACGCTTTTCACTCTGCTACAGACACCGAATAAACTGTTTCTCTCACTCCGTACCCCGGTGGCTGGCACTCTACTTCTCACGCCAGCCAACCGATTTTCGTCTTAGACCTTTTTGTCCCATATCTTTACAAATATTTTCGGTAAAGAGACCCTGGCGGGAGTGAGTATATCCCAGCCTACGAGACTTCTTTACAGAATGGCGCCCGAGCAGGGACATGGGGTTTACGAAATTTTAGACGACCTAAATATGGCCTAAAGACCCATCTGTGTACAGAGAGTTTGAAAATTTTCGGTTCAGTCACTTAGAAGCGAAATTTTTAAGTCGGAACGTAAGGAGAGTCATATATCGAGGGACACAAAAATTTCTAGGGCAGGAAACAGGGAAATATATATATATTTAAAAATATACCAACGCATCGAACATAACCTCAGAAAAAAAAACTTAGAATTTATGCAGAGCACATGGCATTCGGGAGAACTTATACAAAAGTATACCCACACACAGCGAGAAATTTTTAACGCACGCAGACACACATACATGTATTTCTAAGCAGAGCAAAGTACATAACCTAAAATCAGAGATTCTTTGTTCCAAGCTCACGTGGCCAGCAAATCAAGTGAGGACGAAACACATACAGGCAGATAATCGGAAAGAGAGAGAGAGAGCGAGAGCCCTCTAGGCTAGCCAACTCAGGTCACGAGAGTTTCGAAAGCACGAGGTAGGGAAAAGCTAACGTATACTCCCTACAGCGCAGCCATTTTGTTTTTTCGTTTTCACTCTCATCGTCTTCCCTCTCACACGAGCAGGAGTCGATCAAGTACAGGCAACGGGATCACATCGTTGGGGGCTTCTCATATAACCATCGCCGAGTCAACACGTGCATCGGCAGCTCTCAAAAACATCGTCGTGGAAAAATTTAAAACTACATCGTCGTCGAACAAAATTCAATCACCGTCGAGAAAATTTAGGAATTAAATCGTCGTTTGACATCGGATTGTGGTCACCATCGTTGCACGTGGGAATTCAGTGAATTCTTGGTGACAAATAAAATAAACTTTTCAATGAAGATTTTAACCAGTTCGAACATCGTTTGACCCTCGTCCAAGAATTTCTCTCGTCCTATCGAAACTTTTCCTGTCGTTTGCCAGTTAACTATTATTTCACAGCAATATGGGGGCGCGTTGGATTTCGTATCTCCGGAAGCGGGAATTGGAGGCGATTCAGAAGGAGTTTTCCTTGGAAGCAACCGGAACAGTTGAGGAAATGAGGAGCCGGCTGGCTGCTTTTAATAATCGGGACGACCACGTGCTGGAGATAACCGAGCGGCTACAGGAATGCGAGGCGGAAATTACAGCCGCCCTAACGGATAGGAAGCAGCGTTCACCGACTCCGAACCCACACCCACCGGGTCCAACACAGCTTCAGGTGCCAGCACTGGAAGGCAGAGGTGCCGCCGATGTAGTCGGAGACACGGAGATCCATCCGGTCAAGCGGGATATTTTTCCCAGGAAATCAGAGATGTCCGCAGCCACGCTAGCGGAAAAGCTGAAGAATTGGGGAATCACTTTTGACGGGACCACGGACCCCATAACCTTCATCCAACACCTCGAGGAACGAGCCACCGCATACGAAGTTGACGTGGAGAAGATGCCGGAGGCCATCCCTGGTCTTTTGACGGATACAGCTGAGCACTGGTTTCGGACAAGCCAGCTGCTAGGAAAATCTTGGACGAACTTCAATTTTTATTTTCTTGACTTCTTTCTGCCACCCAGGTACTTTCAGCGACTCGAGGATGAGATCCGCACCAGAGATCAGCGACGGGGAGAGACTTTCAAACAATACCTAGTCAACATCAGACTCATGATGCACAGAGCGGGGTATAATGCGGAGCAGGAGTTGGACCGGATCTATGAAAATCTCCAACCGGAGTACCAGATGTACGCAAGGAGGCACGACTTCATCACTTTGGAGCAACTTACCACTTTAGCGGTAAACTACGAGGTCACCCGCGATCGGAGTACAGGAAGCCATGCCAGAATGTTGGCCGAACCACAACCAGCGCCTAGAAGAACCGAGTACGAGATCCCAGCGTATGCAGGAGCATCACCAATAGGTCAACAGAATTTCACACGACCGGCCAGACGACCACCCACCCCAGCCACAGTTTTACAATCAGTTCCTCGAGTGGGGAACAGGTCAATGGTGCCGAATTTCAGTCTTGCTTGCAGGAATTGTGCCCAGGAGGGTCACCGTTCAGCTACATGTCGCAATCCCAGAGTCCTCTTTTGTTGGGATTGTGGTCGCAGAGGAGTACGCACTCTCGAGTGTTGCCGTCGTACCCAGCCGGGAAACGAGAGGAGTCTTCGCCCCCTCGAGGAGCGGACGGAGACTGCCTACAGGAATCCCCGGAATTAGGAGAAATCTTACAGGTTCAGTCGAGCAGAATTATCGCGCAGGTGCAAATCGATGGTCAGGAGTTTAACGCTACCATAGACACCGGAGCTAGCAGAAGCTTCGTGAGCGAACGAGTTGTTCAACGTGTAGGGACGCCACATAACGTACGGTCGGTACACACTCATGTCAGCCTGGCGGAAGGCTCACGCAAGGAGATAACCAAGTCTCTGGTAGCCAAAGTCCGGTTGGACCAACGTTGGGTCACCTTTCCACTGCTAGTTTTCCCTTCGATCATGGAAGACGTGCTATTGGGCATGGACTTCCTCTGTGGCGTGTCTGCCACTCTCCAATGCGGCCGCGCTTCGCTGCAGCTGAACCCTCTCCTAATAAACAGCCCCACTAACGACTTAGCTATGCCTCCTCTCTTGACAAATGCGTTCACTCCAGCAAACAACGATCCAGATAACGAGGTGCAAACCACCCCGACCAGCAGTATTTTAGGGTCTCGAGACGACAACGCCGTGCGAAATAATCCATTTCGACGGAATCATGCTACTGTTTCAGCGGAACCAGTAGAGGAAGGGCGAGCGCCTTCCCCAGTCAGACCAGGATACACGCCTGACACTGGAGGAGCACTAGCCGCAATCACCGCAAACGCCGAGCAAGAAGAATTAGAACCCTGGGTAAACAAATTCCTACAGGAGGAATTGGCCAAATTCGAAGGATTGACGGGAGTGTCAAATATCGCTGAGCATACGATCACGATGCGATATGATAAGCCCATCAAACAGAGGTATTTTCCTAAGAATCCCGCGATCCAGAGGATTATCGATGAGCAGATCGACGAACTGCTACGCAACGACTGTATAGAGCCTTCACGGAGCCCCCACAGCGCCCCTATTGTACTCGTGGGCAAGAAATCTGGAGAGATGCGACTATGTGTAGATTTTCGACAACTAAATGCCCATTCTATTCCAGATGCATACCCGCTGCCAAGGATAACACACATCTTGGAGCGTCTGCGCCATGCCAAGTACATATCGACGCTCGATTTGAAGAGCGGATATTGGCAAATCCCTGTAGCCGAGTCCAGCCGCGAGTGCACAGCATTTACAGTCCCCGGGAGGGGCTTGTACCACTGGAAAGTGATGCCGTTTGGCCTCCACTCAGCACCAGCCACATTCCAGCGGGCGCTCGACAGCATCATAGGACCGGACATGGAGCCCAACGCGTTTGCGTATTTGGATGACATCATCATCATCGGCCGCACTCTGGAGGAGCATGTGCAGCATCTACAAGAAGTATTTCGACGGCTACGAAAGGCGAACCTTCGTCTCAACGCGAAGAAATGCAGTTTCTTTAAGCGCAGCCTGGTGTACTTGGGACACGTCATCAGTGAGGAGGGAATTCACACGGATCCCGACAAGATTTCGGGACGGCGACTGAGTCCGCCCACCACATGCAAGGAGTTGAGGAGATGTCTAGGGATCGCGTCATGGTACAGGACATTTGTACCCAACTTTGCCAGAGTAGTGCAGCCCATGTCTTTGCTACTCAAGAAAGGAAAGAAATGGCAATGGGAGCAGGAGCAGAAAGATGCGTTCGAGGAACTCAAAAGAAAACTCACGGAGGCGCCGGTTCTCGCCTGCCCCGACTTCAACGAGAAGTTCGTGTTGCAAACAGACGCCAGCGACATCGGCCTAGGAGCAGTTTTAACGCAGAAAATCCAGGGAGAAGAACGAGTCATCGCATTCGCCAGCAGACGCCTCATCGCCGCCGAGGAGAACTACTCCGCCACAGAAAAGGAGTGTCTGGCTATCATATGGGCCATCAGGAAACTCAGATGCTACTTGGAAGGTTATCGATTTGAGGTGATATCGGACCACCTCGCATTGAAGTGGCTCAACTCGATTGATAATCCCACCGGCCGCATAGCGCGCTGGGCGTTGGAATTGCAGCAGTACCAGTTTGACGTCACCTATCGACGCGGGAGCCAGAACATTGTTGCAGATGCACTTTCTCGACAGCCTTTGGAAGTACTTCAGATGATCCAGGAGGATAAGCCGGGATGCACATGGTACCAGCGGATGCTGAAACTTGTTCAGGACAGGCCTGAAGATTACCCGGACTACGCGTACAAGAACCAACAGCTCTATCGGCATATCGGATCCCGACCTGACGACGAAGACTCCGTGCCCTGGAAACCGTGCGTAGCCGAGGAACACCGACAGCGAGTACTGTCGGAATGCCATGACCAGTCCACGGCAGGACATCTCGGAATCAGGAAGACAACCACCCGGATCGCCCAGAGATATTACTGGCCAGGTCTTTTCCGCGTTATTGCCAGGTATGTCCGCAAGTGTGACACTTGCCAACGGTTCAAAGTCAGCCAAACCAAACCGGCGGGTAAAATGTTCACCAGACAGATTAACGAGCCGTTCGATACTGTCTGCGCCGATTTTATTGGGCCCCTTCCGGGATCCAAGAGTGGGAATACGATGCTGCTCGTATTCTTCGACGCCTTTTCGAAATGGGTTGAGTTGGTCCCCTTGAGAAAAGCTACTTCGGCGCATCTCGAAAAATCCGTCGGGAGAGGATTTTGAATCACTTTGGTATTCCCCGAACATTTGTCTGCGATAATGGGACACAGTTTACGAGTCGTTCATTCAAAGCCTTCTGCAAGCAGGCAGGAATGGAGATCCAACATACAGCACCTTATACTCCGCAGCAGAACCCGAAAGAAAGAGCCAATCGCACCATTAAAACGATGGTCGCCCAGTATATCGAGGACAAGCAGACGACGTGGGACGAACTTCTGCCCGAACTGAATCTGGCAATTAATAGCAGCATCTCAGACTCAACCGGATTCCGTGCAGCGTTCATCGTCCAAGGCAGAGAGCCACGACTCCCAGGAGCCTTGTATGATGAAGTGACTCCAGGACCAAGCCAAGCGCCACGTTCACCCGAAGCGAAAGCGGAATTGCTACGGGACATTTTCAAGGTAGTACAGGAGAACACTCAGAGAGCTTCGTTGGAGCAGCGGAAGCGTTACGATCTCAGGCGACGTGCGTGGAGACCGACCATAGGATCGCTGGTCTTCGTAAAACAGCATCATTTTTCCAGGGCAGCGGATAACTTTGCCGCTAAGCTAGCACCCAAGTACAAAGGCCCGTACAAAGTAATTAAGTTCTTTTCTCCCACCATAGTGCGCTTGCAACATAACCAGAGCAGGCAACGCAGAAGGGCATCCCTTAGAGATTTAAAGGAGGCAGTCAACGAGCCAGAAACACAGAATCTGGTACCCAGACGACTGGACGACAACGAAGACATTCAGATGGCGGAGCAAGTTTAGCGATCGATTGACGCTAAAAACCCGTAGCAGAGCAACAGCAAAAGCAGCATAGAAACCAAGGATACCCGCATCAAGGCGGAAGCAACGGAGAAGCATACACGAAGACATGTACACATCAAGGCGGAAGCAGCAGAGAAACCAAGGAATACCCGCATCAAGGCGGAAGCAACGGAGAAGTATACACGAAGAAAAGTACACATCCAGACGGGAAGCAGCAGAGAAACCAAGGATACCCGCATCAAGGCGGAAGCAACGGAGAAGCATACACGAAGACATGTACACATCAAGACGAGAGCAGCAGAGAAACATCCAAGGATACCCGCAGACGGCGGAAGCATACACGATGATAGTAGCGCAGCAGCAGCGCCAGAAGTCCGTACGAAGACGGCACAATAGCAACGGACTTGCCACAAACAAGCCGGCGAGGTACGCTCGATCTGGCCGAGGCGAGAGCCAACCAGGAACACTGCGACAGGAGCCAATGTTTGAGTCAGTGGGGCCACTTGCTGGAGGGTGCGCCTTCCCAACGTTCCACTTCCCTAGTGGGAACTCAACGCTCCCAGTGCCACTGCAGCGAACCTTTTTCCCCATGATTACTAACTAAACAATTAAAACCCAGTTAGTAATCGTTAAAACAAAGCACTAATACCCTTTTGTTCTCCCCTACAGACATGGCGTCGGACAACCCGTCCCACCTGTGGCGCATGACAACACGCAAGCCACGGCCACCCACATTTCTCAACGCCCCCCGAAGTAGGAGGGGAATGTGAGGAGTCGTTTGACCCCTCACAAATAGCGCCAACAGCATTGGCCGCCAGCGCCACCAACATCGCCAGCGCCAACAGCATCGGCCGCCAGCGCCAACAACAACGCCAGCTAGCAGCTACAACATCGCCAGCGCCAACAGCATCGGCCGCCAGCGCCAACAACAACGCCAGCTAGCAGCTACAACATCGCCAGCGCCAACAGCATTGGCCGCCAGCGCCAACAACAACGCCAGCTAGCAGCTACAACATCGCCAGCGCCAGCAACCTCAGCAGCCAGCGACAACAACAACAGCGGCTAGCAACGCAAACAAAACCCTCGCGAATAACTTTGTAAAAAAAAAACATTGTACAGTGCATTTAATATATAAGCTTAGCCAATAATCATAAGATTTGTAGTTATATTGATACACAATAATTATTTTAGCTCAGCCTAAGCGATAGGTTCTGTTTACCTTTTCCCCCTCCGTTCTCACATCAGCAGTAGCCACACACACACACACACCAGGAGAGCAACGAAGTATTCACCACGATAAGTGCAGCGCCGCACAGGAGCAAGCGAGAGAGGACATGCGATCGAGGAGGAAAACAACCCCCGAAAATTGGCACGCGCCAAGGGAAGAGCGAGAGAAAAGGAGTACCGAAACTTCGACAAGTGGAAAAAACCCAGAGCAGCCGAAAACGTGATCAAAACGCGGCGGCAAAGCTTGACTAGGTCTCTTTTGGAAAAGGCGGTGCACGGGATCAGAAGTGCGAGGAGTCATTTTTGCAAAGGCGGTGCACGGGATCAGAAACAGGTCTCTCTTTTGGAAAACGCGGCGCACCGGACCAGAAGTGCGAGCAGGTGACTTTTGGAAACGCGGCGCACCGGACCAGAAGTGCGAGCAGGTGACTTTTGGAAAACGCGGCGCACCGGACCAGAAGTGCGAGAAGCAGGGGACTCTTGCAAAGGCGGCGCACGGGATCAGAAGTGCGAGCAGAGCAAATTTATGTGGACAACAGGAGTCTTTTTCCTTCGGGCTGATGCCAAGTGACCCAAGAAGGAGTTTACCAAGACGACCTCGAGGAGAGTGTGCCGGCCCAGGACCAGCGGCGGAGCACCCGGAGTCACGCGTGTGTATGTGCGTGAGAGCGAGACGGGTGAGTGAGTGGAGTTAACCGCATTTTGGCCAGCGAGAGTCCCGTGCAATGAGAAATTTCTCGAAGGCCTCGATGCGGCTTCGCCCAGAGTAGGCTAGAATTTATAAACCATGACCTAACCTAACCCGTTAATTGCGAGCACTGAGAAAAAAAAAACATCAACCAAGAATTTAAATAAAGAATATTTTCTTACATATCTGAACACAAAATTTGCCGCTGCCATGTTGTTATTTTTCCCTTTGACTACTTTGAATTCTGATTTGATTTCCGAGCTGACTACACCGAGAGAAAGGGGTGGACCCAACTTTAGGAAACCTGTTGCTCATTAATTAAATAAAAAATATTTCTCAGATATTAAAAATACTACGCACTGCCACACCCTCTTTCCAAAGGAACTTCGGGAAATATTTTTTTAAAAGGAAAATTTATTCTTCTTCTTCTATCACTGCCGGCTGTATTGAGCCAACTCGCGCCCGACTACACTGGGAAAACAAAATAAAGTAGAAACTCGAGTTACAAATGAATCAATAAAAATACCCCAATAAATGTATTTCTCGCCTGATTTTAATGCAACTCGTAGGGAAAAAAATCCAATCATGCTGGTCACGCATAAATATGAGTATTTCCAGACAAATGCCTAGATTTTAGGCCATAAATTCTGCCCTAGGGAAAAGTTGTCCCCATAATCGATCCCCTCTCTCTCGGCCTTCTCGTAGCGAATGCTATGAGCCAGGCCCAAATGCGCGTTACCGCTGACGCTTTTCACTCTGCTACAGACACCGAATAAACTGTTTCTCTCACTCCGTACCCCGGTGGCTGCCACTCTACATCTCACGCCAGCCAACCGATTATCGTCTTAGACCTTTTTGTCCCATATCTTTACAAATATTTTCGGTAAGGTGACCCTGGCGGGACTGAGTATATCCCAGCCTACGAGACTTCTTTACAGATGTGTTGATAACTGATTTATTCTTCATTTTGTACATGTTTATATACTACTTGGAAGACGGAAGTTTAGTGTAATGATTAGTGAAGTACGCTATATTCTAAAGTAGGTAGGTAGGTTAGGGAGTTTTGATTATGGTAGCAGTTTGTGTAGTTGGCTCGGCAGACACTGCAAAATGTGCTGACTGCATTGGCCGGTCAGTGTGCTTTTGAGTCGGTGAGACGGTGAGTTAGTGAGACATATAATATGCTGATCAGCAATTCTCATATGCAGTGGGTGCTACTGAGCGCCTGGTACTGTTCCCAACTTGGCTACTGCTTGATTTGTTGGGTGTGGTCATGTTGAGTACCTTTGGGTACGAACATTCTCCCCCCCCCATTGAGGGGTTCCCTAAATTAAGTCGTGATGTCGGTCAGCCCTTGACCGAATTGTATAGGAAGCACCTAACAAATCATTGACCAAGGTGGATCTTTCCTTCAACTGCTTAACACTCCCCTTTGCGATGAAATTGACATTACCGTGGGGACTGAAATTGTGCCCTCGTAGAACTTGATCATTTGGCCCGTCTATGGTATGTGGACATTCTGCAACAAAACTAAGATATTTCTTAGTTAAGTTTAGAAATGTTGAACCAAAGTCAGCCCTCTTGTAGGTTTTAAATTGATGAGAAGTCGGTTCTATATTCATCGGATTTTTATCTTTCGTTGGCTCATAAGCAGCGTTCGGTCCTGCAAAATCACATCTGCCTTCTACCAGAATAGGGTTGATTTTCGTATCAGATGAGGTTTCTTTATTGAGATAACCTGTGATTACATAACCAAGCCTAGTGCCTTGTGCCAAATTTTTATTAGGTCCTAGTTCAAGAAGTTCACCGGTTATTACACGAGAATACACCCCAACCCCTAAGGTTAGGTCAATGGGTCCAGGTTGCCGATAGTCATGATCTGCTAACGGCAGTCCCTGGGGAATATTAAGATCGGTATCAATTGGTACTGACGGTTGGTCTGTAATGACTGTGGGAATTATAAATACCTCTATTAGTGTTTCAAACCCTGATGTAACTGATGAGAGCTTTAGTGTTGATCTAATTGCTGTTGATATTTTTCCTCCGATTCCAAATATTTCAATCGGTGACATTTCCTTAAGAGATAGCAGATCTGCCATTCTCCTTGAGATAAAATTCACCTGTGATCCAAAATCTATTACAGCGCGTAATGTTTGTAATTGACCGTTTCGCCCTGCTTGGCGGTCGCGAGCAGAGTATATCCTCCTACGTCGTCGTAGCCTGCAATGGTTACTGCGCAGGCCACTAGATTGCTAATCGGTGTAACAGTGAATGGTGCCGTTGCTGGCAGACTCGACAAGTGGTCGGTGATCCACAGTTTTCAACCTTATGAGCTGTAGACAACCAATTTGTGCATGCTCCTACTTGAATAATGGCTTGGCGCCGTGCCTTGGGGTCCATTTGCTGGACACGGCTACATGCTCTAAGATTATGTTGTCCTAGGTGACAAATCTTACAGCTCTCTTCGTTGTGAACTGACTGATGGCGCATGACTGACTGACCAGCATGCAAGCGCGCCGCTCAATTAACGTCAGTACACTCCGTAACGTTCGAATTTCCGTTGGTGCATCCGCTGAATTTTCTAGAGCAGCTAGAGCCTGCTGGTCTAGTTTTCTTCTGATAAGAACACAGGATTGGATGCCAGGATTTTGTGCTGATATCGAGGTTTTTAAGAGTACATATTGAGTTTTTTATAGTGTCATGTAAGGCCCTTAGTTGGCACGAGGAGCCGTCTATAAGCTTATGGTCAATAATTTTTGCTATGGCTGCGAATACTAGTATTTTTCCGTTCTGGTACCTGGCCTTTAAACGCAACCAGGTGTCGTCATAGCCACCCTGTGAGAAGGCTGGGTCCTATAGGTATTGAAGTTGTTTGACAGAACTTCAGAGTCAGATATCTCTGGCTTTAGCCAAGGTTTGCAGCTTTTTAAAATGTTCCATCTTTCTTAAAACTGGTGTATAATGTCCTTCATTTAATAGATTTCCATGGTGAAATAAGGCACTTGATAAAATATATCTTTTGTTTTCAAATCTAAGCTCACTTTGTGAGGCGTTTGTTTAATACAAATTGGTTACTATACCCGTTACTCGTAGAGTTAAAGGGTATACTAGATTCGTCGGAAAGTATGTAACAGGCAGAAGGAAGCGTTTCCGACCCCATAAAGTATATATGTTCTTGATCAGGATCACTAGCCAAGTCGATCTAGCCATGTCCGTCTGTCCGTCCGGATGAACGCTGAGATCTCGGAAACTATAAGAGCTAGGCTCTTAAGATTTGGCGTGCAGATTCCTGAGCTTCTTACGCAGCGCAAGTTTGTTTTAGCAGAGTGCCACGCCCACTCTAACGCCCACAAACCCCCCAAAGCTGTGGCTCCTACAGTTTTGATGCAATCGATTGACCCAAAAATAAGTTTGCCACGCCCCCTTTAACGCCCACAAACCGCCTAAAGCTGTGACGCCCGCAATTTTCATGCTAGATAACAAATTTTAACTGAAATGTATTGGTCGCGTCAATACCTATCGATTGATAAAAAAAAAAGTTTGCCACGCTCACTCTACCGGCCAAAACGCTTAAATCTGTCTACCGCCGGTAGGTGGCGCATATAAATCTAGCTTTGCTGCTTGCATGTCTCCATTTCCCTTTGGTCCCTTTAGCTGAGTAACGGGTATCTGATAGTCGAGGTACTCGACTATTGCGTTCTTCCTTGTTTTTCTATTCGCTGCATCGACTTAACTAAGTGAGAACACAAGTACGCGCCCTGAATTTTCTATTAAGTTTCTATTAAGTTTGTTTGTGCCAAACCGAAGTAGACACTTCCGGGTCACACCGCGGGACAAGGGGGTAATGAGCACTTGTTGCTGGCATGGGGACGCTTTGCTGGCAGGACGATCGCGTCGCGGCAATGGTAACGAAGGTTACTGCGATGCGGGACCACAGGCGATGCGGAACTGCGCTGAGGTTCAGCTAACGTAGGTTAGCTGCTTGTGGAGATAGTGTATTCCAAGCCCTATTCCCAGAGGTAGGAAGTAGAACTGCGGAGTTATGAGATGTGTTGATAACTGATTTATTCTTCATTTGGTACATGTTTATATACTACTTAGAAGACGGAAGTTTAGTGTAATGATTAGTGAAGTACGAAGTAGGTAGGTCAGGGAGTTTTGATTATGGTAGCAGTTTGTGTAGTTGGCTCGGCAGACACTGCAAAATGTGCTGACTGCATTGGCCGGTCAGTGTGCCGTTGAGTCGGTGAGACGGTGAGTTAGTGAGACATATAATATGCTGATCAGCAATTCTCATATGCAGTGGGTGCTACTGATTGCCTGGTACTGTTCCCGACTTGGGTACTGCTTGATATGTTGGGTGTGGTCATGTTGAGTACCTTTGGGTACGAACAAAGTTTCTAAATAGTTTCCGCAATGTGCATAAATAAATGATATTAATCAAACAAACAAACTGACAAACAGAATTAATTTTATTTTGGGTATAACTTTTAAACGGATTGTCGGATTTTATCATATGATTGACTAACACGAGGTGGCATTTATCCCCACCGGCCCCAACAGCTCCAATTTTCTAAATTTTCACTTTTACTTTTTTACCACTCTTTCTCTCAAACCAATTTAAATTTTTTAACTCTTGGTAGCAATCCGTTTATTTTGCAATACCTTTCGATTGGTGAATCACTCAGTACGATCGGACCATCACAATGTTTCACTTTCACTTTTCGTCGAATGTTAGAGTGACCGCGGCAATTCAGTCAAAAAATACAATAGAATACAATACAATAGAATACAATAGAATAATATAATACAGTACAATACATACTAAATACCATAAATACACAAAAAGTACGAAGGCACAGCCTTTTTTTTTCGAAGACATTTCGATGTTATTTTTGATATGAAAAACATATCAAATGCAAAATCATATCAATTAGAAATGTTGATATGAATGCGTATCATGTTGATATGAATTCGTATCAATTTGATATGTAAAAGGTGATATGGACCGTTCTTTCACAAACAGAACACCTTTTTTAAATTGACATTTTTGATTTGCCTGAAACTTTTTTTACATACACTATTCGGTAAGTAAGTAAACAAGTATATCGGGATTTGGCCGAAAAACAAATTATTTTATTAGTTAGAATTTTTTAAAATTTGTAAAAAAAGCCTAGTTTTCAAAAAGTGTCCTCTGTTTGCAAGTTTATATCTCCATCCGTAGTTATCCGATTGTTTTCATGTCTTTCGCATAAAATCCTCTTACGCAGCGCAAGTTTTTTTTCAGCAGCGTGCCACGCCCACTCTAACGCCCACAAACCGCCCAAAAACGTAGCTCATACAGTTTTGATGCTAGAATACAAATTTTAACTGAAATGTTTTGTTCTCATCAATACCTATCGATTGACCCAAAAAAAGTTTGCCACGCCCACTTTAACGCCAACAAACTTCAAAAAATCGTAACTATGAAATTATCAAAGATAGAGAATCGGGATTTCAGATTTAGATACCGTAGCCTTGAGCGCAGCGCAAATTGGTTACGAGAACATGCCAAGCCCACTCTAACGCCCACAAACCGCCCAAACCTGTGGCGCCCAGAATTTTCATGCTACTATAAAAAATTTAACTGAAATGTATTAGTATCGTCAATACCTATCGATTGACCAAAAAAAATTGCCACGCCCACTCTAACGCCCATAACGCTTAAATCTGTCTACCGCCCACATAACCATATATTGCGATCAGGGGTAGGTGGCGCAATTAAGTCTTGCTTTGCTGCTTGTCCATTCCGTATTTTGTCCCTTTAGCTGAGTAACGGGCATCTGATAGTCGAGGTAGTCGACTATAGCGTTCTTCCTTGTTATACCCGCTACTCGTAGAGTAAAAGGGTATACTAGATTCGTCGGAAAGTATGAAACAGGCAGAAAGAAGCGTTTTTGTCCCCATAAAGTATATATATTCTTGATCAAGATCACTAGCCGAGTCGATCTAGCCATGTCCGTCTGCCGACTGCCAGTCAATGAGGTCATAAAAGAAGCTGTTTTAAGACATCCAGAAATTTCAAGACTGCCCTTGATGCTAATAGATGCCTCCCTGATGTTTCTGGTGAATTAGCTTACGAAGATCTAGATATGGTTAATGTAAAAGCGAAGTTGCCTAAGAACTTCAATATGGAACAGGAGAACTGGCCACTTAAATCAATACCATGATTAGCTGTATCAAATTAGCAAGTAAACCCAAAATGGACTAGCAAGAGTGTTGCTAATGAATGGATGGTGGATGTAGACCCTCATGTACAAATACTGTGGATGATGGCAGTATATACCGTGTATCCAAAAACTATTCAAGGACAATGGGATTCCATACAGCACATTTCAATTCAAAAACGACCGGGCCTTCTGAATTGTCATTAAGGGCCTTAGCGCTTCAACTGCCAGACGTCTGCAGACTTAAAGAATTAGGGCAAAACCTTCGGAATGTATATAACCTGGTGAAAATGGTAAGGCCAAACAAGACATATTCTTTGTTGAACTAGAACCAGCTAAAAACAACAAAGATGTTTATAACATTCGAGTAATAGACTATCAAGTGGTTACAATAAAACCACAGATTCAAAGAAAGGGACCTTTAAGGTGTTTCAAATGCCAATCATTTAACCATTCGAAAAACTTTTGCTTGCTTTCACCCAAATGTGCTAGGTGTGCAGGCGACCAAGGACAAGGATAAATGCCTAGCACTGAAAGAGGATCAGTTTGCGTGCATCAACTGTGGGTCAAATCGTAGTGCTTCCTCCCGCAGTTGTCCTGCCTATCTAGAACAGTGTGAAAAACGTAAGTCCAACAGCACTTCAGAACGTCAACGGCCTCAAAAGCAAACTGTTGTTACTCCGCTCCCGAGCCAGAATGCTTGGTTTCCTTTGCGTCCTCCTATTTTCTCAAGTCAGCTATTGATGGCATCAAATTCGTTTAAAAATGTGTTGCGTCCGCTAAGCCAGCCTAACATTGACAGGCTCAGGACAAGCTCTTAAAATTTATTAATAACTTACAAAGCCAGAAAGAGGCTGCTGTGAATGCCCAGGCGGGGGCAATTGAAAAACTATTGGAACGCTTTGATCAAATGATTTCAGTTATGACGGTGACGCTACAAATGTTACAGAACGTGATGTCTAAGCACGCCATAGAGTCAACGCGCCGCAATGACTAACTACGGTTTAAATATCATAGTTTGGATCGCTAACAATTTAGTTAGCAAATCCTTGGAGGTTGAGCATCTCCTCCTTCTGGGGTTGCAGACGGTTCTACCCCCCTGGAAATACTCTGATGTCTATTGTCTTCAGCTCAACTATGCAGATTCTTGCTACTGGGGGCCCACGCATTTTCTCTGGATCAATAATCATCTTCAGACTGCCATTGACTTTGCTGTTTATAGAGGTATCGCGTGTAGTTACCTTTCCATCTCGGAGAGTTCGGGCCTTTTCTCTGATCATATTCCGCTCCTGATATATTTATCTGTTGCTGCCTATCAGGTCATTGCCAAAACAAGCTCGGATATTAGCTCGGATATTAGCAGTTTCAGTGCCAGCCTCACAGCCTTGACTGAAGATAGCCCACTGCTTGTCACTACGGATGACGTTGATTCCTTTGCTCTGTTTTTGGTGGACAAGATCCATCAAGCTGCTCCTCATGCTAGAAGTGTACCTATTCCGGCGCCTTCTTCGAAATCTGAAATTGCAGTCTTGGCAAGAAAATGTCGCACACTTCTCCGCGTTTGGATGAGGACAAGGCATTCCCTGGACTTGGCAAGGTGGAGGGCCGCCATGTCTGAGCTTAGAAAAGTTCTCCGAATGGTCAAATCTGAAAAGACAACCCCTTCACAGGTTTTCGAAATAGCAAAAGTATTTGCAGACGATCTGGAAAATCGATTAACTCCGTTTGATTTTGCAACATGACAGGGAGTTCGAAACAAAATTTCTAGGCTTGGACTCTCGTTCGGTCTTCCTGTTGCTGTGCGACCAGTGGATGAAGAGGAGGTCCGTGATCATATAAAGTGATTAGCCCCCACAAAAGCTCCTGGCATGGATAAGATTAATGGTAAAAGTGCAAAGTCACTCTCTAACTCTGCCATTGTGCAGCTCTGCCTTGGGAGCGTGGTCTTGTTACAATGGTCCCCAAAAAGGGTAAAGATCCGTTCTCGCCTGAGTCCTGCAGGCCAATAAGTCTTTTGTCCACGTTTTCCAAAATTGTTGAGCGGATCGTACTCAATACGCTCCTAGATATTGACACGTTTAATGACGTTTTACCAAACCATCAATTTGGTTTCCGTAGTCGCCACTCAGCTATTCAACAGGTTTACAGAGTCGTGAGCCATATTCTAGATACTTTAGAAGGTCATAAATACTAGTCGGTGATGTCAGACAGGCTTTTGGTAGGGTTTGGCATGAAGGTCTTTTCTATAAGCTCGTTGTGTCATTTCTGGACAATAGGATGTTTGCCGTTGACTTTCGTGGACATCTTTCTGGACTACGTCAGATTCGAGCTCATGTCCCACAGGGAAGCGTCCTTGCCCGGTTCTGTACACAATTTACACTTCGGATCTCCCAAACTCAGTAGCTCATGGAACACTTCTTGCCACCTACGCAGATGATAAGGCATTCCTAGCCACTTGCAGCAACCCATCCTCGGCCTCGTAACGTGTCAAGACTTTTTTAAATGAAAATAATAATGCTCTGAACGTTGATAAAACGCATGGTGATAAACTTAAGCATGAGCAGAATGTAACGTACCTCGGTGTTATCAAGGTGTCGCGGTATGTAGAATTGACCCACTTGTTGTGCGAGAAGGCCGGTATAATCCCACATTGGGACTTACAATTGGTCTTCCCTGCGTTGATACACTCTCTCCTTTACTTTCTTTAACTGAAAGTAGATGCTTTCGTAAATGTGACTTTAATAAACTCAACAACATGATTTTACAATATAACTGGACAAATTTATATAATTGCTGGGATATTGAAAGTGCTACGGAACTATTTTTTTTTTTTTTTTTTTTTTATTGGACGTTGATGCACTATGGTCAGTACAAACAAGTGGCCCTACGACACCAAGCAAAGCTTGTTACGCGCGGAGCCCATCACCGTTTTGGGCGAGTAAACATAAACGCGGACAAAGAAAAAGACAATGTAACAATAGACAATTAAAAATACAGGTCAATATACGAATAGACAAAATACATCAAGTAAAACTAATTAGTTACTAGGGAGGATAGTATTATTGATTTAAAGATAGGAAGTGAGTCAGTAGTAGATATTAGATGATATAGTCTATTATAATCATTGCAAAGTACTCTAATGCATTGCGTAATTAGAGATACAGTGATTTAATACTAAAGGAATATAGTTTCTAGTGAATCTATTTGGCACATTAAAATGCAGGCGACCCAGTAACTCGGGACTCTCTACATCACCATGAATAAGATTTCTAATAAACGTAATACCAAGCATAGTTCTACGGTTAGCTAACGATGGTAAGTTAATTAGAAGTAGTCTACTAGAGTAGGATGGTAGTATTAGGCTTGTATCCCAGTTAAGTCTCCGTAAGGCAAATATTAAGAAGTTTTTTTGCACAGACTCAATCCGGTCTATATGCACCCCATATTGGGGACTCCAAACAGGAGCGCAGTACTCAAGAATTGGTCGGACTAATGAAATAAACAAGGTCTTTGTGACATAGGGATCATCGAATTCCTTCGACCACCTTTTGATAAATACAAGCACGCCCCTGGCTTTATTTACCATAGTAGTAATGTGATCGGAAAATTTAAGTCTAGGATCCATGTAGACTCCAAGGTCGTCAGCATGCGTTATCCTATCTAACGCACAACCACTCAAAGTATACGTTGAGTAGTGGGGGCTGACACGAAAAAAGGTCATTAGTTTACACTTAGAACCATTTAAATTCAATTCATTATCCATGCACCATGTTTGAAATGCATTTAGATTGCAGGCACAACTTAACGTCATCTGCGTACATAAGAACCCGTGACTTCGTTAAGACTAATGGAAGGTCATTTATAAATAATGTAAACAGGAGCGGACCGAGATGACTTCCTTGTGGTACACCGGAAGTAACTCGGATTAGGGATGACAAAGAGTTTTTAAAAATGACCCTTTGAGTCCTATCATTCAAATAACTTAAAATCCACCTAAGAAGATCACCTGAAAACCCTAAGAGGTCAAATTTCCGGACTAAAATCGGGTGACTTACAGAATCAAACGCCTTACTAAAATCAGTGTAGACCACATCAGTCTGACGATTCTTTCTAAAACCTCCTATAACAAATGAAGTAAACTCCAAAAGGTTGGTTGTCGTTGACCTACGTTTTATAAATCCGTGTTGACAGGAGGAAATAAGGGACCTACAACTGTGTTGTAAATGAGGCGTAATAATGTTCTCAAAGAGCTTCGGTATAGCTGATAGCTTTGAAATACCTCTGTAATTACATGCGTTCAATTTACTCCCTTTTTTATGAAGCGGGATAATAAACGATTCCTTCCATCTGTGTGGGAAATCGGATGTTTCTAAAGACAAAGTAAACAGTTTGTGCAATGGTCTACACAAAGTCTCAGCGCAATACCTAAGCACACATCCAGGGACTCCGTCAGGACCCGGAGAGTAGACTGGTTTGACCCTTTGCAATTCTAAAAGAAGTGAGCTTTTACTTATAACAGGACAACAAATAAAGTTTGATTTAGGAATGACATATGGGTAAGACTGATCTGGATGACTTGATGTTGAATAGGTGGTTTGAAAAAACTGCGCAAAAAGATCGGCTATGGCTTGATCAGTGCTAGCAGCCGAATTTTCAAATTTAAGTGATGATGGGTAACTAGAAGATATACGCTTTGTGTTAACAAAATTATAAAACTGTTTTGGATCCAGTGTAAACTGGGTCTTGCAACGAGCTAAATAGTTTTTATAACACTGGGCGTTAAGCACGGTGAAATCAGACCGAGCACTTAAGTATCGGGAAAAGGCAGCTTGTGAACCTGAAGCTCTAAACTTTTTGTAGAGTCTAGACTTTACATTTTTAAGTCGTGCCAGCTCTTTGTTAAACCACGGAGGTTGGTTTGAAATTTTAGGATAATACGTAGGATCGCATGTATCAAAAACTTCGTTTAATATGTTATAAAATATAATAACCGCTTCATTTATATTAGTACTTAAGTACAGATTGGACCAATCCGAGCAAGCTATAAGGCTATTAATGAGTGCAAAGTTCGCTTTACGAAAGCAGGGGATGCGTTTAGCTATTTTTTCAGATACTTCACACACTTTTGTACCCGTGTCAATAGTCAGCTCTAGCGTTGGGTGATAAGGGTCTTCTGGTAAAGTAATTGCAGAGGTTCTAGCTATGCAGACACAATCTGGACTGGAAACAAAGCATAGATCCAGTAATCGTCCTAAGAAATTTAATACATGATTTACTTGAGACAATGAAATATCAAGCAAACCGTCAAGAAAATCATGCTGCGTTGAAGGTAACAATATATTTGAGGTTTCGACGGTGGACCATGTCGCCCTAGGTATATTAAAGTCACCTAAAACTATTAACTGATCCCTATCTGATAGTTTACTTGAAATAAACTGGATAGCGGACAGATGATTCGCATATGTCGGGAATTCCGATGATGGCGGAATATATGAACATGTTATGTATATAGAAATACCCGGAAGGGATAGTTTTATACACAGAAATTCAATGTCATTTATTTCGTCGGACGTTATTACTTCAGACGTTAATTCTGAGTCAACTGCAATTAAAACTCCACCTCCACGTCGGGACGGACGATCAAGCCTGTAAGTTGTGTACTTACTTGAAAAAACTTCGGAACTTAGAACTTCCGGTTTTAACCAGGTTTCAGTAAAAACAATAACATGGGAAGACAAGGAAAAACTATCAGTATACAATTTGGTCAACTTACTTTGTAAACCTCTTGTATTCTGATAATAAAGCTGAAGAAAAGAATCTAGTTTTTTGAGATAGATGAGGATGTAGATGTGGATGGCTCTTTAAAGGGATTTCCAACTTCCTTTGAACGAATTTTCTTTTTTTTAGCTTCGTACTCTTTAACAAAAATGCCAACAGGCCAAAAATTGGCCGAGCACATAGTTGCAAAATGAGCACAGGGAACACCGATCTTAAAAGATGATACTTCCCTAGCATACGGAAAATTAAATCGTTCAACCTTTAGATCATCAATCTGAACTTTGTTACGGATATAGGCCGTAATGTCCAGCGATGAAAGGTCAGGATTTAGCCGAGAAACAAAAATTTGTTTCCGCTGCGGTACACAGGTGACTGTTTTAGGTACCACGCATGTGACAGGTTTAGGTACTACGGCATTTACGGCTGCACTACCAGTTTCATTCGGTACTCCGGGCGTTAAGTCAACATGCGGCGTTGGAATTATTAAAGTACTGTTTATAGCAGATTTTTCGGGCGTCTCATGCGGCAAAATCTCGCGTCCTTTGCATTCGGAAACCGAATCTTTTTTAGCTTTCGATCTCAGTACCATTTGCGCGGCGGCTGAGATCGACTGCTGTGCTGCAGACCCCGGATCGCCAGAGAGAGTTACACTAGCGGCTACCGTGGGTTGTCTATCGACCGCGATCTTTTTACGCTTAGGAGAATCGGGCTCAGATAGCATACGGCTAGTGAGCTGCGACTCAAGCGCCACAAGCAGATCCGTATTTTTACGGCTGTTCCGGATTAATTCCGTTACAGTGCTTTTTGTAAGCCGCCTTATAGAGAGTGCCTGGGTTTCATAAGCAATGCATTCATCACAATAGTAGCGCAAGCCACTTCTCATGTCGATTGCATCGCGTACCAGGCCCGAATAGCCAAGGCATTTTGCATGAAAAATATTCTCACACGAATGGCACGGAATGCTCTGTTGTCCAGCCGAAATTAACGACTTGCATTTCTTTAAATTGCAGACAGCCATTATCGCGATATTCCGAACCACAGTGCCAAGAGAATAAAGCTACGCAAGTAAAAGAGAGAGTTAGAGAGCGGGAGAGAATGAGCGGGAGTAAGTAAGCTGGGGGAGCGTAAGTTTTAGATGTTCCAAAAACAAAGTTATAAGCGGGAGTGCGGGAGAGCGGGTAACTACCGTTTAGACACTTACCGCTCCAAACAGCGTTTGGAAGAAAAGAAGAAGGCAATTAGAAAAAAACTATAACAACAAACACTGCACAGAGATTAGACGTGCAAATTAATTTTGTTAATTTAAACACAAAACAATCACTATGCACTCGCGAAGCGAACGGATGTTGTTAGGGACATAAAAAGTTATATAGACGTATGAAAATATGAATTAAACCCCGATGGTTTATGGACAAAAAGAACAAAAATTCGGAGCGCAAGACAAAAACACGACCGTTCACTGAAAGTTCTCTTGTCCTAAACTCTTTTTTCTGTGAATGTGTTCCTTATAGTTTTCCTCCTAAGTTAGACAGGCCTCCTTGGTTTACCAATGAGTTGCAAAGACTTAGAAACCTTAAAACAAACTTCTATAAAAAGTACAAAAAGTCGGGTAGGCCATCCGATTTTTCAAGATAAGGCTCGTACTAATTGTAATGTACTTAACAGTCATTGCTATTCCATGTATTTGAACCGATGTAAATTTGAATTTTCAAAGGATCCAAGGCAGTTTTATGACTTTGTTAATTCTAAGCGAATTTTCAGCATTGCCATTATCGGTACGATTAAACTCTATTGAGGCATCTAGGGATCCCAAAATTGCAGATTTAGTTACTGAGTTCTTCCAATCTACTTATAGTTCTGTTTCTTGGTCTAATTCTAGCTACCCTAATCCTTTAAATAGGTAAAATTGTATTTATACCCGTTACTCGTAGAGTAAAAGGGTATACTAGATTCGTCGGGAAGTATGTAACAGGCAGAAGGAAGCGTTTCCGAACCCATAAAGTATATATATTCTTGATCAGGATCACTAGCCGAGTCGATCTAACCATGTCCGTCTGTCCGTCTGTCCGTCTGTCTGTCCGAATGAACGCTGAGATCTCGGAAACTATGGGAGCTACGCTATTGAGACTTGGCGTGCAGATTCCTGAGCTTCTTACGCAGCGCAAGTTTGTGCCACGCCCATTCTAACGCCCACAAACCGCCCAAAACTGTGGCTCCTACAGTTTTGATGCTAGAATAAATGAAATGTAATGTTTTCATCAATACCTATCGATTAACCCAAAAAAAGTTTGCCACGCCCACCCTAACGCCCATAAGCCACCCACAAACTTCAAGAAATCGTAAATATGAACGTGTATATCTCGGAAACTATCAAAGATAGAGAATTGGGATTTCAGATTTAGATTCCGTAGCCTTATACGCAGCGCAAGTTTATTACGCGAATATGCCACGCCCACTCTAACGCCCACAAGCCGCGAAAACCTGTGACGCCCACAATTTTTTTGCTAGATAAAAAATTTTAACTGAAATGTGTTGGTCTCGTCAATACCTATCGATTGGTTCAAAACTATATATGGTCCAGAACTATAGAGGAATCTCCAAAATGTCTGCAGTTCCTTAAACATTACTACCTCTCATTTGCAACATTTGTGCTCCTTTTTATTATCACCGTGTCAACATAGTTTTGTTAAGCGAAGTTCGACAACCACTAACCTGCTTGAATTAACATCTTTTGTAATAGATGGGGTTAACAACAAATTGCAGACAGACGTTGTATATACAGATTTTAGTAAACCCTTTGTCTCTGTAAGCCACTCTCTTCTTTTATTTAAATAAGATCAGCTCGGGCTTCCGAATAATCTGTTAACTTGGATTTCAAGTGAATGAATGGTAGATCTCAGAGGGTTATATTCAAAAACGCTGATTCCAAGATGATCAACGTGATATCTGGAGTGCCTCAGGGCAGTCATCTAGGCCCTTTGCTGTTTACTTTGTTTTTAAATGATCTTCTCTCTGTAGTATCTCACTCTCGTGTACTAATGTATGCTGATGATGTTAAGCTTTGATGTTAATAGATTCCAGGAATGGTGTCAGTACAACCTTTTGAACTTAAACTATCTTATATGCAGCGTTATGACTTTCTAAAGGGGTACACCAACGTTCATAGCTTACTCTCTTCAGAACATGTCCCTGGACCGAATATATTCAGTTAATGATTTAATCCCATTTGAATCCCACATAACCTCTACTGTTAATAAAATTTTGAGTGTTATTGGGTTTATAAAGCGTTGGTCTAAAGAACTACCACAAAATTATTATTTACATCCCTTGTCCGTCCTAACTTAGAATACTGTTCGTCGGTTTGGAGTCCACAGTATAACGTGAACATTGACCGTATAGAGTCCGTACAGAAATAATTTCTTTTTTTTGCCTTACTTGGTTTGAACTGGGATCAAAACGTTAGGTTCTTACTCGAGTAGATTGCTATTAATTAGAACTATGCTTGGTACTATTTATACCCGTTACTCGTAGAGAAAAAGGGTATACTGGATTCGTCGGAAAGTATGTAACAGGCAGAAGGAAGCGTTTCCGACCCCATAAAGTATATATATTCTTGATCAGGATCACTAGCCGAGTCGATCTAGCCATGTCCGTCTGTCCGTCTTTCTGTACGTCCGGATGAACGCTGAGATCTCAGAAACTATAAGAGCTGGGCTATTGAGATTTGGCGTGCAGATTCCTGAGCTTCTTAGGCAGCGCAAGTTTGTTTCAGCAGAGTGCCACGCCCACTCTAACGCCCACAAACCGCCCAATTTTTATGCTAGATAAAAAAAAAACTGAAATGTAATGGTCTCGTCAATCGATTGACCCAATAAAAGTTTGCCACGTAGTGGATTATCCCTTCATGCTAAAGTAAGGCTCTTCAAAGCCATTGTTCTCCCGACCCTTAATCGGGGAACATGCTGGGGCACCACTTGCGACACGTCGATAAGAAGAGTACAAACTTGCATCACAAAGGCCCTACGGAGGATGCCTGGGGTGAAGTAGCACCATTATGTCGAAAATGGCGTTTTATTTCGTGACACGAGAGTACCAACCGTTACTGAGATGATAACACAATTCTCAAATTTCTACAGGGATCGCAAACTGGTGCACTCAAACCGCCTGGCCAGACGTCTTGCCACACCACTTTGTCGACGTCATCTCCGCAGACGACACCCTGCAGACCTGCAGATTTAGAACATGTCCCACTGTCGCTTCACCCACCCGCTGATTTCGTCATTTTTTTTGCTTAAACAGCATTCAACATGAAAACAAGAACCTTACTTGTGAGGAATGTTACTAAACTAAGTGCCTACATAGGCTTATATAAAAAAAAGATTTTTCAATTGGGACAAGCTAGATATCTTCTACAACCGTCTGTAAAGTCACATCTGAGTGACTTTCAAAGTGACTTCGGCAACACTTTGGCGTTGTCGCAATCGGATCGCGGAAGCGGCTCCCATCCGGAAAAATGTGCCACTTCGGCTGCACTTCTCGTAGTCACTTCGGCGACACTTCCAGAAGTCATTTTGGCGACAATTTTCAAAGTCACTTCTGCGTTACTTCTGGAAGGGTCGCCGGAGTGACTTCGAGAAGTGTCGCCTGTTCAGGCCCATTGTCCGGCGAATCTGGACCACGGCACCGCTCTCTCGCTCTCCCACTCTGTTCCCATCTCCCCTCCGTGGAGTCTCCACTGCGCATTGGATCGCGGAACTTTTTTTTGACTTAAGAAGTACGATTCTGTCACACATCTGAATAAACCGCGGCCGCTCCCCCGACTCTATTTTACAAATTTAAATTGTGTTAATTCTTTCGGTCAACGGGGTACTTCGCGAGACGAGTGTTTTCTCCCCTGCAGCACAGAAGCAGTCCGCCGCACCCGACGTACGCCATCTGCACCAGCAGCAATCCGCCGCACCCGCCGAGGCCCAGCGCAGCAGCCCGCCTCCGCCTCCCACGCCATCTACCAGCGCCAGCGTTCATCCGCTACCCCCTCTGCGTTCAGTTTGGTCCTTCGAGCCGGATCTTGAAACAAAATAAGTAAAGCTTTTTCATCTTATTAATTGCCGGTCTGCATTCAGCCACTCGAAAGTATAATTCGGTTGACTTTCTGTACGAATTGCGCAAAATCCAAGTCCGATTAAATCCGACAACGGCAATTAATAAATTACTTCGAAATTTTTTCTTCTATTTTTCTTTTGCTACGTGCGGCCATATTGCCCATTTTTCCGACTCCATTTTTTATTGCATTTGAAATTGCATTTAATAAAATCGAGAAAGAAAAAATGCAAGCATAAAAAAAATATGCCAAGCATACAGTGAGAATTATTTAATTTAAAGTGTTCTTCCATTTCAGGCCCCCAAAACATTTTAAGATTTTCTCACTGTATATCTGCAGCCGCTAAAATACTTATTTAATACATATACATACATACCTACATACACATCAACATCCATACATACTATATATATCTACATACATATCTACATACATACACATATCTCTTAATTTCCAATCATCTTGTTCCCACTAATTAAAGTTTTCCGTCGGTCATCCGGTTAAATATATTAAAATAAAAATTACACCAACCGACGTGATAACCTCTTTTTGGTCAGTGTGTTTTATTTATACAACCACCAAATCATTTTGTAATTATTTTTGGGTACTTGGTATATATTTCGTTGAATTTATTAAAAGCAAAATAATACAAGCGCTTCACCAAACAAATAACATCCTCCGTTCCACATCTGATATATTTATTATAATATATTTGGTATTTTTTCTTCACTCAGAAATTTACATAAAAGCAAAGAATACCAGTACTCCACTGAAACTAAAAAACAAACAAATAGCATCCTCCGTGCAACGGCTGATTGGTATATATTTGGTATTATTTTTTATTCAGAAATTTAAAAAAAAGCAAAGAATACCAGTACTCCACTGATACTAAGTAACAAACAAATAGCGTCCTTCGTTTAACACCTGGTTGGTATATATTTTCTATTTTTCTTCACTCACAGGCTTAAACTAAGGCTAAAATATACTATTACTCCATGGGGGACTATAATACATAAATAATACACATTTGGTATTTATCCCCCTCGAATCCTTTCAAAGGCAAAATAATATCATCACTAATCAAATAAAATCCCAAACTCGGTCCCAATTATACCACACCACAATCTACATATACAAAAAGGATAAATGCCATAGTTTTTTTTTTCACGGGTGATACACAAACTTCTTCACCGTTTTAATCCAGGGCAAACACTCCTTCGCCGGTCCCTACTCTACTCTTTCGATAGTTAACACCCGAGGAAATAAGCGAGTTATGGACCGCATCAAGGCAGAGTATGACTGTGAGCTGATAGCAGTGTAGCTGATAGTTTGCTAATTCTCAAAGATAAATACGGCTACTGCTATTCCGTTTACGAGACATGTGGGACTCAGATCGCGGATAGGATAGCCCATGCTCCCCAAGTTCAAGCTGATCCTACCAAGACCTACATTTCCCCTGGCTGACGGCTGACTCTGCGGTGGCCGACCTTTAGGGATCTGTTTACGGCCTTTTATATAAACAATCCAAGGCTAACGCCAGTGGAAAAACGGTTTCACCTGAATGCAAAAACAAGTGGCGATGCACACACTATAGTTTTGAACTCCCCCCTTACTAACGACGGCTTTCGCTCAGCTTGGGCTAACCTAACTGAGCGTTTCGAAAACAAGCGGTTGTTAGTAAATAGCCAATTAAAAATACTTGTCAATGTGCAGTCCGTTAATCGAATCTGGGTCAGCTATCCGTGAACTTCAACGTACCATCCAGGGTTGCCTTACGGCTTTAGAAATGTCCGGAATTGAAACCGAAAATTGGGATTGCCTCTTAGTGTACATGTGCTCCTCCAAACTTCCTAAGCTCACGCTATCCTTGTGGAAACAGTCCCCGCACAATAAGGCAGAGATTCCGACGTGGCAGGAACTGAACGCCTTCCTTACGGAGCGTCACCGGACCTTAGAAGCCATAGACGACGTACAGCCGTCAGACTCGAGTCAATCTCTGCCAAAAACATCCGCCCCCACTGCAGCGCCTCGAAGAATAAATTCTTACGAGACAAGGGTAGCACCGAAGCCAAAAGGATGTGACCTTTGTAAGAAGGATAACCATCCTGTCCGCACATGTGCACGGTTCCTCCAGATGACGGTCGACGAGCGGTCGGCATACATAAAGAGGAAGCAGCTGTGTCTGAACTGCTTCGCACGAGGGCATCAGCTCCGTGATTGTGAAAGCACTCATAGTTGCTTTACGTGCCGCGGCCGCCATCACACCTTACTGCACAGAGGCAACTCCTCCCAATCTTCCGATTTGACATGTTAGGAAAATTTTCTCCGAACGACTACGAGAGACGATAACGGCAGGTATGTCGTAAGTCTTCCGTTTCGTGATCCCCAAAACGTAAAATCCGCCCTCGGTCACTCCAGATCCTCCGCGTTGTCGCAGTTCCTAAGAACCGAGCAACGCCCAAAGAGGGACTGTCAGCTGAAAGCCAAATACGACTCCGTGATTCAAGAGTATCTCGACCTCAATCACATGAAAGAAGTCCGTCCTACCCATAATTCTGCCAGTTATTACCTTCCGCATCATGCCGTGCTCAAGCCGGAAAGTACAACCACTAAGTTACGTGTGGTTTTCAATGCCTCCAGCCCTTCAGAGAATGGGGTCAGTTTAAATGATATCCTTCATGCTGGCCCAGTCTTACAGTCCGATCTAACTATCCAGATCCTGAAGTGGCGATATTTCCGATACGTCTACAGTGCCGATATCGAGAAAATGTATCGGCAGATATGGGTAGATCCGAAGCATTCCCCGTTCCAGCGCATCTTATTCCGCAACAGCGAGGGGCACATTCGAGATTTCGAATTACAGACGGTAACTTTTGGAGTCAATTGCGCGCATGGACCCACTTGGCTGCAACGTCCACGCGATCATTGTCCCAGCCAGGGAACCGACCTGCCGGTGACTGAGATCGAAAAGCGTGCCGTTAAAGTCCATGTGGCGTCTATGCTGACAGAAGATTTACTAGATCACTTTTTCAATTTAGATAGAGCTTTGCGGGTCCTTTCGTATGTCCACCGCTTTCCGGGGTCCGTCTAGAGGCCCAGGACGTTGCCGCCGCGGAAGAACTCATGACAATTTGCACTCAGCGCAGGTATTTTTCTGAAGGATACCGCTGCTTGAGTCAGAAGCGTCCTGTGCCCGTGGCAAGTTCTCTCCCTGAACCTCTTTTTAGACCAAAAAGGGTTGATCAGGGCATGCGGCCGCGTAACGGCCTCCGACAGTTTTCGGTATGATGAACAACATCCGATAATCCTGCCGTACGAATGTGCACTCTCGCGGCTTCTGGTAAAATTCACGCATCTCATTTCGTTACATGGTGGTAACCAGTTAGTGGTGCGTCTCACCCGGTCCAGATACTGGGTTCCGAGAACAAATAACTTGGTGAAGGCAGTGGTTAACTCCTGCAAGGTCTGCGTTATCCACAAAAAGAGATTGCAAGTCCAGATGATGGGAAGTTTTCCAAAACAACGAGTGTCTTTTTCCCGTCCGTTCACGTACACAGGGATGGACTACGCCGGCCCGTTTGATATAAAAAATTGTACCGGAAGAGCTTGTCTCATTACGAAAGGGTATGTGTTGGTTTTCGTTTGTTTTTCTACAAAGGCCATCCATCCGACTTAACTACTGAAAAGTTTCTTGCCGCTTTCGCTCGTTTCGTCTCTAGAAGAGGGTGTCCTCGCCAAGTCCAGTCCGACAATGGAAAGACCTTCGTCGGCGCCTCCACCGTGCTTTCCCGAGACTTCCTGCAAGCCGTTAAGGAGTCTGTGACCGATGCGTATAGTCATCAGCAGCTCACCTGGCAATTCATTCCTCCTGGGGCACCCCACATGGGAGGCCTGTGGGAAGCTGGTGTCAAGAGCTTCAAGACCTTCTTTTAAAAGTCCACCGCTACACGGAAGTACCCCTTTGAAGAGCTGTCCACCCTCCTAGCGAGATTCGAAGCTTGTCTGAATTCCAGACCGCTATCTCCCATGTCCGAGGATCCAACTGATCTCTTAGCGTTGACACCAGGGCACTTTCTTGTTGGTGGACCTCTTCTATCCATAGTGGAACCTAAAGTAAAGGGCGAATCCAAGTCCATTCTGAACCGGTGGCAGCACTTAAAGTCTCTCCATCAACAATTCCGCACTCGATGGAAGGATGAGTACCTTAAGGAGCTCCACAAGCGCAACAAGTGGCAAGTCCCCACAGAAAATCTGCGTGTTGGCGATCTGGTCGTCATTAAGGATAACAATTTGCCCTCAAATGAGTGGCGACTCGGAAGAACAGACTCCGTTTTTCCGGGAGCCGATGGCAATGTCCGCGTAGTCGACATTCGTACGACACGCGGCATTGTCAAACGTCCAGTGACCAAGGTGGTTCTTCTTCCAAGAGAGCCGCCCAAAACTACCTCGTAACGAGCCGCGTTTCTTACACACCTTAGTCCGTAGCCATTATCCACGTCATTGTTAATCAGCCCTGTTTGTTTTTTCCTTATCCAAACTCTAAACAGGAAAATGGCTCCCCGTCCACGTAGCGCTCAGGCATTGGATAGCAGACGTTCGAGAGGTACTCAGTCCTACCGATGCCGAGTCTGCCGCGGAATCCATCCTCTTCGGAAGTGTCAGAGGTTCCTAAAGCTGAGCGCAGAGAAGCGGCTGCGGGCAGTTCTTATAAGCAAGTACTGAACTGTCTCGCACACGAGCACTCCACTGGGAGCTGTCGTAGCGGTGACCGGTGCAGAACGTGCAACCGGAACCATCACACGCTGCTGCACATGCACGACCTTGTTTCCCGGAAAAAGTCCGGCTCCAAGCAAAAGTCCCGCTCCAAGCAACAGCCCGCTTCTCCGCAGCGTTCGCGCCGGCAAGATCCGCCAACTCGCCAAACGCCTGCCCCTCCACCGCGCTCAGCATCCTCGATACCAGTTCCGTCGCTCGCCGCACTTCTCCAGCGTCATAGCGTCAACGTCCTCCCGACTGCTTTCGTGATCTTCGAGACCGGGGAGAAGACGTTCGACACCGCCGCACTCATCGATCCGTGCACCCCGACAAGCTCCATCGATGAATCCCTGGCCGCCGCGTTTCGTTTGCCGACAAATAAAAAATACTTTCCTTGTTATATTTTTTATTACCTTTTTTATGAAGGGATAATATTCCGTGAACTTGTTCCATTACCTTGACCTTTGCGCCTGAGTCGAGGCTTTTTAGCAGTCCTTTACACCACCACCTGTGTTTATTGTAGGTAACCAAGTTGACTCTGGAGTTATGGCACGGTAAGCAATGGGTGGTTCGCTTATTGGGATTTAAATTATCGGTGACAAATTTATAAGTGAAAGTCACAGACATTTTGGACAAAGGATATGTTTTTTTTTGTTTTTACTGTATTACGGCGGAGCGATTTCAATTATTTTCCCAATTATAGTTTGTTTCAATCGTTTTTTTTTTTTACATTCATATATAGCTAATAACTATAGTTATGGGGTGTAAGGCGAGCTATTGTAGTTAAGGATACACTTATTATACCTACATAACATGAAAGAAGGAAATCTTTTATTTTTACAATGTAGTAGTTCAAGTGGATGACATTATAATATGTTCATAATATCTGTCAACATGAATCGAAATTGTATATCAAAACAGCTTTTTAACAGCTTTTAGACAGTTTGTGAACAACTAATTATACCCGTTACTCTTAGAGTAAAATGGTATACTAGATTCGTCGGAAAGTATGTAACAGGCAGAAGGAAGCGTTTCCGACCCCATAAAGTATATATATTCTTGATCAGGATCACTAGCCGAGTCGATCTAGGCATGTCCGTCTGTCCGTCTTTCTGTACGTCCGGATGAACGCTGAGATCTCAGAAACTATAAGAGCTAGGCTATTGAGATTTGGCGTGCAGATTCCTGAGCTTCTTAGGCAGCGCAAGTTTGTTTCAGCAGAGTGCCACGCCCACTATAACGCCCACAAACCGCCCAATTTTTATGCTAGATAAAAAAAAAACTGAAATGTAATGGTCTCGTCAATCGATTGACCCAAAAAAAGTTTGCCACGTAGTGGATTATCCCTTCATGCTAAAGTAAGGCTCTTCAAAGCCATTGTTCTCCCGACCCTTAATCGGGGAACATGCTGGGGCACCACTTGCGACACGTCGATAAGAAGAGTACAAACTTGCATCACAAAGGCCCTACGGAGGATGCCTGGGGTGAAGTAGCACCATTATGTCGAAAATGGCGTTTTATTTCGTGACACGAGAGTACCAACCGTTACTGAGATGATAACACAATTCTCAAATTTCTACAGGGATCGCAAACTGGTGCACTCAAACCGCCTGGCCAGACGTCTTGCCACACCACTTTGTCGACGTCATCTCCGCAGACGACACCCTGCAGACCTGCAGATTTAGAACATGTCCCACTGTCGCTTCACCCACCCGCTGATTTCGTCATTTTTTTTGCTTAAACAGCATTCAACATGAAAACAAGAACCTTACTTGTGAGGAATGTTACTAAACTAAGTGCCTACATAGGCTTATATAAAAAAAAGATTTTTCAATTGGGACAAGCTAGATATCTTCTACAACCGTCTGTAAAGTCACATCTGAGTGACTTTCAAAGTGACTTCGGCAACACTTTGGCGTTGTCGCAATCGGATCGCGGAAGCGGCTCCCATCCGGAAAAATGTGCCACTTCGGCTGCACTTCTCGTAGTCACTTCGGCGACACTTCCAGAAGTCATTTTGGCGACAATTTTCAAAGTCACTTCTGCGTTACTTCTGGAAGGGTCGCCGGAGTGACTTCGAGAAGTGTCGCCTGTTCAGGCCCATTGTCCGGCGAATCTGGACCACGGCACCGCTCTCTCGCTCTCCCACTCTGTTCCCATCTCCCCTCCGTGGAGTCTCCACTGCGCATTGGATCGCGGAACTTTTTTTTGACTTAAGAAGTACGATTCTGTCACACATCTGAATAAACCGCGGCCGCTCCCCCGACTCTATTTTACAAATTTAAATTGTGTTAATTCTTTCGGTCAACGGGGTACTTCGCGAGACGAGTGTTTTCTCCCCTGCAGCACAGAAGCAGTCCGCCGCACCCGACGTACGCCATCTGCACCAGCAGCAATCCGCCGCACCCGCCGAGGCCCAGCGCAGCAGCCCGCCTCCGCCTCCCACGCCATCTACCAGCGCCAGCGTTCATCCGCTACCCCCTCTGCGTTCAGTTTGGTCCTTCGAGCCGGATCTTGAAACAAAATAAGTAAAGCTTTTTCATCTTATTAATTGCCGGTCTGCATTCAGCCACTCGAAAGTATAATTCGGTTGACTTTCTGTACGAATTGCGCAAAATCCAAGTCCGATTAAATCCGACAACGGCAATTAATAAATTACTTCGAAATTTTTTCTTCTATTTTTCTTTTGCTACGTGCGGCCATATTGCCCATTTTTCCGACTCCATTTTTTATTGCATTTGAAATTGCATTTAATAAAATCGAGAAAGAAAAAATGCAAGCATAAAAAAAATATGCCAAGCATACAGTGAGAATTATTTAATTTAAAGTGTTCTTCCATTTCAGGCCCCCAAAACATTTTAAGATTTTCTCACTGTATATCTGCAGCCGCTAAAATACTTATTTAATACATATACATACATACCTACATACACATCAACATCCATACATACTATATATATCTACATACATATCTACATACATACACATATCTCTTAATTTCCAATCATCTTGTTCCCACTAATTAAAGTTTTCCGTCGGTCATCCGGTTAAATATATTAAAATAAAAATTACACCAACCGACGTGATAACCTCTTTTTGGTCAGTGTGTTTTATTTATACAACCACCAAATCATTTTGTAATTATTTTTGGGTACTTGGTATATATTTCGTTGAATTTATTAAAAGCAAAATAATACAAGCGCTTCACCAAACAAATAACATCCTCCGTTCCACATCTGATATATTTATTATAATATATTTGGTATTTTTTCTTCACTCAGAAATTTACATAAAAGCAAAGAATACCAGTACTCCACTGAAACTAAAAAACAAACAAATAGCATCCTCCGTGCAACGGCTGATTGGTATATATTTGGTATTATTTTTTATTCAGAAATTTAAAAAAAAGCAAAGAATACCAGTACTCCACTGATACTAAGTAACAAACACTTAGCGTCCTTCGTTTAACACCTGGTTGGTATATATTTTCTATTTTTCTTCACTCACAGGCTTAAACTAAGGCTAAAATATACTATTACTCCATGGGGGACTATAATACATAAAAAATACACATTTGGTATTTATCCCCCTCGAATCCTTTCAAAGGCAAAATAATATCATCACTAATCAAATAAAATCCAAAACTCGGTCCCAATTATACCACACCACAATCTACATATACAAAAAGGATAAATGCCATAGTTTTTTTTTCACGGGTGATACACAAACTTCTTCACCGTTTTAATCCAGGGCAAACACTCCTTCGCCGGTCCCTACTCTACTCTTTCGATAGTTAACACCCGAGGAAATAAGCGAGTTATGGACCGCATCAAGGCAGAGTATGACTGTGAGCTGATAGCAGTGTAGCTGATAGTTTGCTAATTCTCAAAGATAAATACGGCTACTGCTATTCCGTTTACGAGACATGTGGGACTCAGATCGCGGATAGGATAGCCCATGCTCCCCAAGTTCAAGCTGATCCTACCAAGACCTACATTTCCCCTGGCTGACGGCTGACTCTGCGGTGGCCGACCTTTAGGGATCTGTTTACGGCCTTTTATATAAACAATCCAAGGCTAACGCCAGTGGAAAAACGGTTTCACCTGAATGCAAAAACAAGTGGCGATGCACACACTATAGTTTTGAACTCCCCCCTTACTAACGACGGCTTTCGCTCAGCTTGGGCTAACCTAACTGAGCGTTTCGAAAACAAGCGGTTGTTAGTAAATAGCCAATTAAAAATACTTGTCAATGTGCAGTCCGTTAATCGAATCTGGGTCAGCTATCCGTGAACTTCAACGTACCATCCAGGGTTGCCTTACGGCTTTAGAAATGTCCGGAATTGAAACCGAAAATTGGGATTGCCTCTTAGTGTACATGTGCTCCTCCAAACTTCCTAAGCTCACGCTATCCTTGTGGAAACAGTCCCCGCACAATAAGGCAGAGATTCCGACGTGGCAGGAACTGAACGCCTTCCTTACGGAGCGTCACCGGACCTTAGAAGCCATAGACGACGTACAGCCGTCAGACTCGAGTCAATCTCTGCCAAAAACATCCGCCCCCACTGCAGCGCCTCGAAGAATAAATTCTTACGAGACAAGGGTAGCACCGAAGCCAAAAGGATGTGACCTTTGTAAGAAGGATAACCATCCTGTCCGCACATGTGCACGGTTCCTCCAGATGACGGTCGACGAGCGGTCGGCATACATAAAGAGGAAGCAGCTGTGTCTGAACTGCTTCGCACGAGGGCATCAGCTCCGTGATTGTGAAAGCACTCATAGTTGCTTTACGTGCCGCGGCCGCCATCACACCTTACTGCACAGAGGCAACTCCTCCCAATCTTCCGATTTGACATGTTAGGAAAATTTTCTCCGAACGACTACGAGAGACGATAACGGCAGGTATGTCGTAAGTCTTCCGTTTCGTGATCCCCAAAACGTAAAATCCGCCCTCGGTCACTCCAGATCCTCCGCGTTGTCGCAGTTCCTAAGAACCGAGCAACGCCCAAGGAGGGACTGTCAGCTGAAAGCCAAATACGACTCCGTGATTCAAGAGTATCTCGACCTCAATCACATGAAAGAAGTCCGTCCTACCCATAATTCTGCCAGTTATTACCTTCCGCATCATGCCGTGCTCAAGCCGGAAAGTACAACCACTAAGTTACGTGTGGTTTTCAATGCCTCCAGCCCTTCAGAGAATGGGGTCAGTTTAAATGATATCCTTCATGCTGGCCCAGTCTTACAGTCCGATCTAACTATCCAGATCCTGAAGTGGCGATATTTCCGATACGTCTACAGTGCCGATATCGAGAAAATGTATCGGCAGATATGGGTAGATCCGAAGCATTCCCCGTTCCAGCGCATCTTATTCCGCAACAGCGAGGGGCACATTCGAGATTTCGAATTACAGACGGTAACTTTTGGAGTCAATTGCGCGCCATTCCTGGCCATTCGGGTCCTGAAACAGCTGGCAACTGACGTCCAGCTCAGCCATCCAAGAGCGAGCAACGTCCTTCGAAATCATATGTATGTAGACAATGTCCTTTCGGGAGCTGACTCCGCCGAGGACGCTAAGTTCATTGTTCGCGAGCTACAAAGTGCTCTAGATTCCGCAGGGTTTCCATTGAGAAAATGGACCTCCAACAACAAAGAAATATTAGCTCATATCCAAAGCGATCATCTTCTGACAACCGACTTCCTCGAGGAAGGCGACGTCCGATGAGTTCTTTCTCGTCCCACCAGATTTAGCAACGGAAATCTCCCAAACGAAACGCCATGTCCTTTCCCAAATTGCCAAGCTGTTTGATCCAGCAGGCTGGCTCGCTCAATTTGTTGTGTGTGCCAAAAGCTTTATGCAAGAGATTTGGCTTCAGGATCTAGGCTGGGACGATAAACTTCCAATTGAGCTGTGCCAAAGGTGGAACAGCTTTCTCCAGAGCTATTCGGTCCTAGACCAGGTCAGAATACCCAGATGGGTTTCCTTCCGTCCAGAGTTCCGCGTAGAGCATCACGGATTCTGTGACGCCTCGCAAAAGGCATACGGTGCTGCGATCTATGTGCGCGTCGAAGTGGGCCATAATACGATGGTGCACTTGCTCACGGCCAAGACGCGTGTGGCGCCAGTCAAAACGGTGGCCCTTCCTAGGCTGGAGTTATGTGGGGCTCTCCTTTTGTCCGAGATGGCCGAAGCCATTCTTCCTAATATGCCGAAGCTGTTGGACCGATTCCACGATTGTGCTAGCATGGTTAGCCAAACTAGCGTGCCATTGGACAACGTTCGTTGCCAACAGGGTGATGAAGATCACCAAGTCCACTGAGGCGGCCAATTGGTCGCACGTTCAATCCGAACATAATCCAGCTGATTTGGCTAGTCGAGGAGTTCCCCTTCAAGAGCTGGTGGATAACCCGCTTTGGTGGCATGGACCCACTTGGCTGCAACGTCCACGCGATCATTGGCCCAGCCAGGGAACCGACCTGCCGGTGACTGAGATCGAAAAGCGTGCCGTTAAAGTCCATGTGGCGTCTATGCTGACAGAAGATTTACTAGATCACTTTTTCAATTTAGATAGAGCTTTGCGGGTCCTTGCGTATGTCCACCGCTTTCCGGGGTCCGTCTAGAGGCCCAGGACGTTGCCGCCGCGGAAGAACTCATGACAATTTGCACTCAGCGCAGGTATTTTTCTGAAGGATACCGCTGCTTGCGTCAGAAGCGTCCTGTGCCCGTGGCAAGTTCTCTCCCTGAACCTCTTTTTAGACCAAAAAGGGTTGATCAGGGCATGCGGCCGCGTAACGGCCTCCGACAGTTTTCGGTATGATGAACAACATCCGATAATCCTGCGTACGAATGTGCACTCTCGCGGCTTCTGGTAAAATTCACGCATCTCATTTCGTTACATGGTGGTAACCAGTTAGTGGTGCGTCTCACCCGGTCCAGATACTGGGTTCCGAGAACAAATAACTTGGTGAAGGCAGTGGTTAACTCCTGCAAGGTCTGCGTTATCCACAAAAAGAGATTGCAAGTCCAGATGATGGGAAGTTTTCCAAAACAACGAGTGTCTTTTTCCCGTCCGTTCACGTACACAGGGATGGACTACGCCGGCCCGTTTGATATAAAAAATTGTACCGGAAGAGCTTGTCTCATTACGAAAGGGTATGTGTTGGTTTTCGTTTGTTTTTCTACAAAGGCCATCCATCCGACTTAACTACTGAAAAGTTTCTTGCCGCTTTCGCTCGTTTCGTCTCTAGAAGAGGGTGTCCTCGCCAAGTCCAGTCCGACAATGGAAAGACCTTCGTCGGCGCCTCCACCGTGCTTTCCCGAGACTTCCTGCAAGCCGTTAAGGAGTCTGTGACCGATGCGTATAGTCATCAGCAGCTCACCTGGCAATTCATTCCTCCTGGGGCACCCCACATGGGAGGCCTGTGGGAAGCTGGTGTCAAGAGCTTCAAGACCTTCTTTTAAAAGTCCACCGCTACACGGAAGTACCCCTTTGAAGAGCTGTCCACCCTCCTAGCGAGATTCGAAGCTTGTCTGAATTCCAGACCGCTATCTCCCATGTCCGAGGATCCAACTGATCTCTTAGCGTTGACACCAGGGCACTTTCTTGTTGGTGGACCTCTTCTATCCATAGTGGAACCTAAAGTAAAGGGCGAATCCAAGTCCATTCTGAACCGGTGGCAGCACTTAAAGTCTCTCCATCAACAATTCCGCACTCGATGGAAGGATGAGTACCTTAAGGAGCTCCACAAGCGCAACAAGTGGCAAGTCCCCACAGAAAATCTGCGTGTTGGCGATCTGGTCGTCATTAAGGATAACAATTTGCCCTCAAATGAGTGGCGACTCGGAAGAACAGACTCCGTTTTTCCGGGAGCCGATGGCAATGTCCGCGTAGTCGACATTCGTACGACACGCGGCATTGTCAAACGTCCAGTGACCAAGGTGGTTCTTCTTCCAAGAGAGCCGCCCAAAACTACCTCGTAACGAGCCGCGTTTCTTACACACCTTAGTCCGTAGCCATTATCCACGTCATTTTTAATCAGCCCTGTTTGTTTTTTCCTTATCAAAACTCTAAACAGGAAAATGGCTCCCCGTCCACGTAGCGCTCAGGCATTGGATAGCAGACGTTCGAGAGGTACTCAGTCCTACCGATGCCGAGTCTGCCGCGGAATCCATCCTCTTCGGAAGTGTCAGAGGTTCCTAAAGCTGAGCGCAGAGAAGCGGCTGCGGGCAGTTCTTATAAGCAAGTACTGAACTGTCTCGCACACGAGCACTCCACTGGGAGCTGTCGTAGCGGTGACCGGTGCAGAACGTGCAACCGGAACCATCACACGCTGCTGCACATGCACGACCTTGTTTCCCGGAAAAAGTCCGGCTCCAAGCAAAAGTCCCGCTCCAAGCAACAGCCCGCTTCTCCGCAGCGTTCGCGCCGGCAAGATCCGCCAACTCGCCAAACGCCTGCCCCTCCACCGCGCTCAGCATCCTCGATACCAGTTCCGTCGCTCGCCGCACTTCTCCAGCGTCATAGCGTCAACGTCCTCCCGACTGCTTTCGTGATCTTCGAGACCGGGGAGAAGACGTTCGACACCGCCGCACTCATCGATCCGTGCACCCCGACAAGCTCCATCGATGAATCCCTGGCCGCCGCGTTTCGTTTGCCGACAAATAAAAAATACTTTCCTTGTTATATTTTTTATTACCTTTTTTATGAAGGGATAATATTCCGTGAACTTGTTCCATTACCTTGACCTTTGCGCCTGCGTCGAGGCATTTTAGCAGTCCTTTACACCACCACCTGTGTTTATTGTAGGTAACCAACTTGACTCTGGAGTTATGGCACGGTAAGCAATGGGTGGTTCGCTTATTGGGATTTAAATTATCGGTGACAAATTTATAAGTGAAAGTCACAGACATTTTGGACAAAGGATATGTTTTTTTTTGTTTTTACTGTATTACGGCGGAGCGATTTCAATTATTTTCCCAATTATAGTTTGTTTCAATCGTTTTTTTTTTTACATTCATATATAGCTAATAACTATAGTTATGGGGTGTAAGGCGAGCTATTGTAGTTAAGGATACACTTATTATACCTACATAACATGAAAGAAGGAAATCTTTTATTTTTACAATGTAGTAGTTCAAGTGGATGACATTATAATATGTTCATAATATCTGTCAACATGAATCGAAATTGTATATCAAAACAGCTTTTTAACAGCTTTTAGACAGTTTGTGAACAACTAATTATACCCGTTACTCTTAGAGTAAAATGGTATACTAGATTCGTCGGAAAGTATGTAACAGGCAGAAGGAAGCGTTTCCGACCCCATAAAGTATATATATTCTTGATCAGGATCACTAGCCGAGTCGATCTAGCCATGTCCGTCTGCCCGTCTGTCTGTCCGTCCGGATGAACGCTGAGATCTCGGAAACTATGAGAGCTAGGCTATTGAGATTTGGCGTGCAGATTTCTGAGCTTCTTACGCAGCGCAAGTTTGTTTCAGTAGAGTGCCACGCCCACTCGAACGCCCACAAACCGCCCTAAACTGTGGCTACTATAGTTTTGATGCTAGAATAAAAATTTTAACTGAAATGTAATGTTCTCATCAATACCTATCGATTGATCCAAAAAAAATTGCCACGCCCACTCTAACGCCCATAACGCTTAAATCTGTCTACCGCCGGTAGGTGGCTCATTTTAAGCTCGTTTTGCTGCTTGCATACCTCCATTTCCCTTTGGTCCCTTTATCTGAGTAACGGGTATCTGATAGTCGAGGTACTCGACTATAGCGTTCTTCCTTGTTTTTTAATTAGTTTTACAAACACAGTATACATCTTTCCCTAACATAATCGAATATGTTCCCCTAAGATTTATATATCAATCTTTAGATATTTTGGTTGTGTGATATTTCTAACGTACACAGCAAACTCCTTGAAAATCAGAGTGTAAGTTTTTACTTCACATCGAAAGTCGTCTAGTGATCAAGAATTTTTGATCATTCTTAACAAAAGACTATAACAACTCGTAGAAGTTAATAACAATTAGTAACCAGCTAACATCTAGTAAACAAGTTGTAGACATCTACTAAACATATAGAGACCAGATACTAAACAGCTAGTAACCAGCTAATAACATCTAGTAAACAACTTGTATACATCTACTAAACATATAGTAACCAGATACTAAACATCTAGTAACCAGCTAATAACATCTAGTAAACAACTTTTATACATCTATTACTAGCTCATAACAGTTAACAACAGCTAGTAATCAAAGTCCAAGCTCAACCGCCATCATGAATCACGAAAACCAGATGAGTATTGTTATTAAAGAGTTTATTAAGCTTAGTCAAAATCGTATACAAATACAAATAGAGTAGAACTAGAAAACTAAAACTAGAAAATAGTTGGCAACAAAAAAAAACAAAAAAAAAACTGATATTACCAGGTCACACCACCTCTGTCATATACTTGAATCAGAAATTAAATTAAAAGACGCTCCTATGTTGGCTAAAGATGCTTTCGAAATATGTTATAATGTTTAAAAATAATCCAACATCTGAGAAATATTAAATTGTGAGAACAATTTTACACCTATCTATGGGAACCAAGCGAAAATATGCGTTTGGAACGAAGGTAACAACCCATATATTTCTTACAGAAGGAGGAGTCAGAAAATTAATTATATAAAAATATATATAATATATATTTAATTATGTATTAAATGAAATATGTTTACAAAAATAAAATAAATAAAATAATATTAAATGATCCTACAAAATTTCTTTCTGACTGTAATTAAAACTCCAGGTACAAATGAAGGGGAAGTATTTTATTCAATGTCCTTGGGTCTTGGGCATGTGACTTTGATGACGGTCAGGTAATGATAGTTCACTGCAAGTGTGTTTGGCTAACACATCTTAGAAACTTTAACTTGTGTACTTTGATAGTTCTTAATAAGAGACTATAGCGACTCATAATACTTGTTAACATTTAGTTATCATCTAAAACCAAGTACTTTACAGATACTATACAGATAGTAACCATCCAAAATCAAGTACTGTACAGGTACTATACAAAAAGTAACCATCCAAAAGCAAGACTAAAAAGAAAGTAACCATCAAAATACTGCTAGGTAACAACTAAATACAACGAGTCCAACGTGTCAAGTCTATGTCGGTATGGCTACTACCCTAAAAAAATTGTATATCTATCTATCTATTAAATTCTGGATGGAGCAGTGGAGACGAAATTTCTACGGGATCCCCAATTAAAATTTTTCTGAACCATTTAAAAATTTGTTGGGATTGGCTGAGGATTATAAAAAAGTTTTGTTAAATTGTAAGCATGAACTAGTGTTGATGCTAACTAAGAATCTTGGTGATGTGTTTGAGCAAACCAGAAATGAACAAACTTTTAAGTTGGAAATTACGAATAAAATGTGGAAAATTCGCCATGTAACTCTGAGCGATTTTGCAAAAAATTAAGATGTACGATATTATTAAAAGTGGTGTAAACCTACCAATCGCATTCCGGAGTTGGGATTCATATGTTAACGCCAAATTGGGGTATGGAAGTCAACACAGCTGGAATGTGAAATTGTCGGCTAACCGCAAAAAACCAAGATTTGCCATAATTGGATTTACACTAAATGGAGAACTTATCACAAATAACTTATCAAACTTGAAAGTTCACTTGAATTCTGAGTCATATCCATGTGATAATCTGAATGTTGATTTTAGTAAGAATTAGTATGCTCACCTATATGAAATGTATACAAGATTTCAATCTAGTTAATCGTGAATCACAATTTTTGACCCCAAATGAATTTAAATTGAAGACCCCTATTATTGTGGTTGATCTTTCATATCAAAATGAATCAGTATAATTGGTCCTATTGATGTGAGAATTTCAATAGAACTAAAGACACCAAGTCATGAAAATACCCAAGATTGTTGTCTCCTCATACAAGACCGTTTAGTTGAATATAACCCACTAAACGGACTAGTACAACGAGTTGTTTAACATTAGAAAAATGTTGAAAGATACTGTTTCGATTGATGTTCAAGGTTTCTTTGATAATAATAATAATTTTATTCTAAAGGAAATTGGAATTGTATTCGAAAAAGATCCAAACTTGAATAATAGTTTTTTAATAGAACCACCATATGATTTTACTTTGCTAAATACAAAATCTCGAAAGACTGCAATTTGGTTAACCAATACACATCACAAAATTTTTTGGAACGATGGAGAAAATAGTTTTCCACAAACTCGAAAGTATCTAAGGACAATTACAAGCGGAAAACAAATTATTTGTAAAGGTGTGGAAAAGAAACGATTTCTACAGACGTTTTTTGGGAGTCGTCAGCTCATTAATGTCGAGGAAATGGGCTGTCCGTCATTAAACAGGTTTAAAGGAAACCGGTTTCCCTATTGTGAAACACACCTTAAGGGCGGGGTTTGTGCTCTAAACAATGCATACATTATTTTGACATTTTTTAAAAGTAGCTTCAAAACAATAAAATAATTTTTATACATTATTTTAAAGTTGAGACTAGATGTGTAAAGACCTACAAGAAAATAAAATTAACCAAATTAAGTTTCATGAGGAAATTGACCAATTTATTGAACAATTTAAAGGACAGATAGTTGGTCAGCATTTTCAATACCTTCTAAACACAAAAACTATGTTCATGAATCGAGGTGGACATGACCTCAAAACTACGAATTATGGTGAACACTTTACATTTTGTAATCCAGAAATGACGTCGGAAACGTGCGCCTGCTTCTTCTATGCAAATCGACGGAATCAAAGCAGAAAATTAATTTCTATATATAACAAAAATGTTCGCAATACAAAAATAAATAAATAAATGTATTATTATGCTGCAAAATAAACTTCTGACTTTTTATTTCGAGTTAAAATTACAGGTACGGAGAATGGAAAATATTTCCTTGACTGAGATATGTCGGATTTCAACCCCTATTATGGGAACGTATTAGAGCTAGCAGTCAGCCGTGAGGTCGTTGGCGTGAGGCCCATAATCTTGTCAATGAGCGTGCGCCTTCTGGGCTGTGCATGTTTCCCTTTTATTGCGGTAAGGTAATTGACAGGTGCGCATGTTCGGGTAGCTCTTGCTTGAATCCCTTTTTTGACCTGTTTATGACCCATTTGTGGAAAGGAGAGAATCTTAGACAATTTACCAGTTAAACGTTCTGGGGCGGAAACAAAAATGTGTATTTGTAAATATTCCAGATCTGAGAATCATTAACTTGTGAGATTTATTTTATTGGGGTTCTTTTGATTTCTAAATTAGTTTTACAATCATAGGAAACATTATTCCCCAACATGATCGGACATGTTTCTCTAAGATAACCATCTTTGAATACTTAGCCCATTTATATGCTAATTGTCCCAGAATCCGCGTTTCCTAACTACTCCTGTACGCAACATTAAGGTTTAGGCGACTGGCCGGGCTTCCGCCTCTTTTTGCAACGCTAGCGATTGCAAGGGGGGCGGAATGTTCAGGCCCACTGTCCGGCGATTCTGTACCCCGGCACCGGTATCCATTTGCACCGCTCTCCTATTGCACCGCTCTCCTATTGCACCGCTCTCCTATTGCACCGCTTTCCTAGTGTACCGCTCTTCCGCTCTCTCGCTCTTTCGCTCTGTTCCCATATCCCCTCCGTGGAGTCTCACTGCGTATTGCAGCGCGGAACTCTTCGTAGGCTTAAGTAGTACGATCCTGTCACTCATCTGAATAAACCGCGGTCGCTCCCCCGACTCTTTTTTTCAAAATGAAATTGTGTTAATTCTTTCGGTCAAAGGGGTACTTCGCGAGTCGAGTGTTTTCTCCCCTACAGCGAAGAAGCAGTCCGCCGCACCAATCCGCCTCACCCGCCGAAGCCCAGCGCACCGCCGCCTCCCAGGCCATCCACCAGCGGCAAATTACCGTCCGTGACTTAGCGGCTATTGTGGAACGGTAGAATCTGGAACATGGGGCGAATTTTCGTTTTTTGATTTTCTCGGCTTCTTAGGGCCGAGTTAAAAATATTAAAATCAAAATTGTTAAAAATTAAACTATCTATCGATCTAGACTTCTAGAAGTATATTAAAAATCCATTTAAAAAATCGGGTTCCCACAATTTTGTTTATTGCTCTCCTCACAGAGGTTTCACCAATATGCACGGTAAACCTGGATATTGGGCGTTAATTTAAGCTTCTTGTCAGAAAGTATCATTTCCCATACAAAAAAGGGGGGCACATATTAAATTGCACAGGGCTCCACTCTCAGACGTTCTACCAACATGCATGGTATATTAGCAGATTGGGGATCGCCTAGAGAAAGTTCAGTGAACCATAAAGATAAAGCCGTCAGTTTTTGAGAAAATCGCTTTACAGTGGGGTAAGATAAATAGTTAAAAGAAGTTACGCCATATTGAAATTTGAACCAGAATGTTCCAAGACATGAACCACTATGTAAAAAATGTATTCAGGACACTAACCATGTGGGGAAAAATTATTTATCGAATTAAATAGACTTTTACCTCGTTGAAAAGGAAATTAATTTAACTTAATAAATAATGCGTTATGGCAAACGAAAAGCCGTCAGATTTGAGAAAAACGGATAGTGCGTAGTGTGCATCTCATTTGTTCCAAAATTGTAAGCAGTTCCACCCTGTTCTACGCTCCCAAGACACTAGCCTAGGTTATGTTAGGTGAGAGCGGCTGCCGGACTATAGTCTGAAACACTTAGACCTCTGCACTATGGGGACTTTGACCTGTTTTTTTGGCATAAATCTGTTTTTCAAAAGTATTCAAAATTGCGAAAAGTTGATGTTATCGAATTAAAAACAGATCAAAATGTTATGTTACATAGCGGAAATGTTAACTTAACAGGCCACTGTTAAAATAACAGCTGAAAAACTCAGCTGCTGCAAGCGAACAGCACGTGAGTCCGTTAAGCCTAATTTTTTTGTGAAATCTAAAACTTAATCTCTTGAACGACAAGAGGTAAATCCTTAAAATTTGAAATGGATATTTGTTCTGCATGTCTGTACTATATGTTAAAATGAATATATTCCTTATTTTGTGTGTATTTTTTGAGTAGATCCGAAGTTTTTTTTACTGTTTATTACAGGCCATGTCTGGTGAGAGACACGACATTGTGTAGCGCTTTGCCAAAGAGTGTTGGCTAATTTGTTAAAGCTGTTTTTTATATTTAGCTTGAAAATTGCCATGGGCATGCCGACAATCTCCTTTTCTGGAAGGAGAGCCATGATGGTGACCTGCCTGGGTAACTCGTCCGCTATGCAGTTGCTTACGATGTCCCAGTGACCCGGAACCCACTCGGAAAGTATGTAACAGGCAGAAGGAAGCGTTTCCGACCCCATAAAGTATATATATTCTTGATCAGGATCACTAGCCGAGTCGATCTAGCCATGTCCGTCTGTCCGTCCGTCCGCCTGTCCGTCTGTCCGTATGAACGCTGAGATCTCGGAAACTATACAAGCTACAATACTGGGATTAGGCATGCAGATTCCTGAGATTCGTGCGCAGCGCAAGTTTGTTTCAGCAGAGTGCCACGCCCACTCTAACGCCCACAAACCGCCCAAATCTGTGGATTCTACAGTTTTGATGCTAGAATAAAAATTTTAACTGAAACGTATTGTTCTCGTCAGTACCTATCGATTGACCCAAAAAAAAGCAACGCCCACAAACCGCCCAAGCCTGTGGCGCCCACAATTTTCATGCTGGATAAAAATTTTTAACTGAAATGTATTGGTCTCGTCAATACCTATCGATTGATCCAAAAAAAAAAAAAATTTGCCACGCCCACTCTAACGCCCATAACGCTTAAATCTATCTACCGCCGGTAGGTGGCGCATTTCAATCTCGCTTTGCTGCTTGCATATCTCCATTTCTCTTTGGTCCCATTAGCTGAGTAATGGGTATCTGATAGTCGAGGTCCTCGACTATAGCGTTCTTCTTTGTTAGTTTTGCGGTCATAAGATCGCAGAGTGTTTGTGGATACTTGCCATTAAAGATGATAGCGACATCGTCTGCGTATGCCACTACCTTACAGCCTCCTCTTTCAAGAATCCGCAGTAGTTTATGTCAAGGAAGGCGATCAATGTGTATTCCTTGGTACTGAGTGATTTCTCGATACTGCTTACCACCAAGTGTAGCGCCGATTCCTTATAATATATATACCTTACAAGAGTGTTGTGCCTCTGATATTTGTGTTGGGTCGATAATGGCTCTTATGTGTAGGCTTATCATTCTTTCAAAGCTCTTTAGAAGGAATGATGTTAGGCTTATTGGCCTGAAATCATTTGCTGTGGTGTGGGTGGCCTTCCCTGCCTTGGGGATGAAAACCACTTTCGTTTCCCGCCATACGGTTGGAAGTTCTCCCACCGCCAGGACGATGTGGAAGATTTTTCTTAGCCAGTTTATAGCTAGTTGTCCTGCCTGTTATATATGTTATGTGCCGGTGTTATCCCGTCCAGTCCCGGCGATTTGTATGGTTTGAAACTCTGAATGGACCATTTAATGTTGCGGTCTGATGGGAGGAGATCTAATTTGAGCAACCTTCCCTCCTACTAAGCAAGATTCCTGTACTAGGTTCAGGTCGGCTCCGCCTTCGGTCAGGCGAAGCAATAGTGCAGCCGACGCTGGTTCACTGTGATGTAGGTTTATTTGCAGAAGTCTTATCGACATCTACAGCTGCAACCTCCACCACAGTGACGTCGGCGCTCGCATCTTTCTGCTCAGCGAAGAATCGGAGGAGTAGACGTCGGGCAGCCTCGATTGGAGCAACCAACTCCTTGTTAAGAAGCATGATCGCCTGATTGACATCCTCTTCATGTTCCTCCACCTTGACGACTTTCCAGTCCTTCGTGGGGAGGTGCGGGTTGCATTCTTGCAACATTTAGGCGCGTTTACTTGCTCGTCGACTGCTTGTAAGGGTCAGCCGACCGCTGACTATCGCAGGCCACGACTTTAACACTGCCCTGGTACCAGCCCGCGTCCATGCAGCATGGCGATGAACCTGGCTTTTTGCGTTTTATGCGCCGGCATATGAGGGAAAGCGGGGATTCCACTGCCTTCCATTTATATCTGGGAATCCTGCCCCCCGGATTGCTCCTGTCGATGAGACCGACTCGTAAGACTCGATCCTTGGTGATCTCGGTGAAAGAGACCGATGGCTGGATTCTGGATCTCTTCGCCGATGGTCCGGGTAGATTTAGGGATCGCTGCCGTTTCGCCTGAGCCCCTTCTTGGGTGGGCTTATCCTGCCCGCAGTTTGGAAGCACATTCCTTGCCCATTATATCTTCTTTAGCCATTCAGGCTAGGGTGGCTTCTGGCTTGTGAGCTCGGAGTCTGGACGGCAGTCCGCCTTTCCGCGTAGGTATATTTGCGCCGAGCGCCTACCAATATTTTAGGCGCAGAAGCCGGAGGCATTGGCGGCTGGCTTTCTGCCACCCGACATCCCCAGTTTGGGATACGGACCTTTCAGGACCGTGCTGGTGCGAGTGTTGGAATCAGTGTTCGGCATTTCCGTGGGTTTTTTAAGAGTTCCCGTCTCTGTATTTTGTTAAGTGTTCGTTTTGTTTTTCATAATTGGTCCCACGAGTTGCGGAGAAGGGGAAATGTCCGCCCGGGCAGAGATCCGCGATGCCTGGGTAAGGCGACAGTTAGAACACGGGGTCGCCATATCCTTGAGCACACCGTTGGAGACTGGGCTAGTTTTTAGTCCAGGCCCCCAGCCAGACTGACTTTTGGCACGGTCCGAATAACATCGAAGTCCGACCCGGAGTGAGATGTTGTTTTGGGAGCGGAGGTGGGTAGGTGATGTGTTGGGTGTTAAGAAGCGGCTGAACAATTCGCATCGTCGCTATTGCTTCGTTGCAGGATACCCGCTGGTTGTCCGGGACAGTTTATTTACTGGGGTTTCCGTTCACGATTCCGTGTTTGATTATTAACAGTTGGCCTCGAGAGATGTCGTCCGCCATCCGCAACCTGCGACCAGCTCGGTTGCCTCAGCTAGGCGGCTTTAGAACCATCTCACAAGTTCCTCATTCCGAGTTATGTTTATATTTTCAATTAATTTGACTTTTACAGACGTTGTACGAACATGCACGGTACCTCGTTCGAAAGGATATTAATTTTACTAATTAACTAATGCGGTACGGCAACCGAAAAGCCGCCACTTTTTGAGAGAAACGCTTAGTGCGTTGTGGGCATCTCATTTGTCCGAAAACTGTAACCAGTTCCGCCCTGTTCTACGCTCCCAAGACACTAACCATGTGGGAAAAAAATTATGTTTCGACGGTATCTCTATTTTCAATTAATTTTACTTTTACAGACGTTGTACCAACATGCACGGTACCTCGTTGGAAAGTAAATTAATTTTACTAATTAACTAATGCGGTACGGCAATTTTTGAAAAAAAAACGCATTGTGCGTTGTGGGCATCTCTTTTGTTCCAAAATTTTAACTAGGAACTCATTAACCTTATATCGATAGCCTATATTGATACTTCGATAAAGGCAAGCTGAAAGTGTGACATCACTCCCGATTCGCGGGAACTGAAATCACCGGAGGATAGATGTCGAGGGTCTCGTTAATAAAATGCGTAAGCATATTAATGTGTATTAATAATTAAAATAAAATACTAATCATTTATATATCCTATTTACAGAAAATAAGCAAGTTCGTCGTTGAAGACAATGGGGAAAGACCTCCCCCCCAAAAAGCCGACAACGCCAGGAGCAGGAGCATCGAGAGCGCCGACGGCGCCGCAGGAATCGGGGACAACCTCGCGGACAGGAGGCGGCCGCCAACGAGGCTGCTAGTCAGGAGGCGGCAGTTGTCGAGGCTGCTTGCCAGGAGGAGGCCGCCAACGAGGATACTGGCGGCATCTAACGAGGCCGCTAGCCAGGAGGCTTCTGGCCAACGATCACAAAATCTCTTCCAACCAAAAACGGTTGGTTTTGTGCAAGAAACATAACGGATCTTGGTTGAAAAAGATTTCTGTGACACCCCGAATATAATTTTAAGAACTTGGCGCCATAAAATGTAACAAGAAAGGAAGTTAACTTCGGCAAACCGAAGTTTGTATACGCTTGCAGTTATAATTATTAAATTTAAAAATACAAAAAATGATACTCCCAAAAGTATAAGGTTATATGTCAAAAAACACCGAAGCTATAATTTGTTTCACATTCTGGGTATTCCCTAAACTGTTGAATTGCTGAATTGTTGAATTTTGATCAGCTGTTCCATACATAGTCAACTGTCAGAAATTTCAGCAATTCAGCAGCCTCGGGGCTGTTGAAAATTTTGTTAAATTACTGAAAACCAGAGTTGTCGCTGCTCTCGTCTAAAAGTTAGAGGGTAACTCTGGTCACTTGTAAACATGGAGGAATTGCAATCGTATAAAATATGCAAATAAAGGATATCTGATAGGATGCTGCCTGTTAGAAGTTCTAATAGTTAAGTTTTTTGGCTTATTCTCGGCATTTTCCTTAATTTCAAACGTAATCTTTGGTAAACACAGCCTGACATTTTGACAATCTGACAAACAGCAGACATCATAAATTGAAAATTCAACAGGGAACTTTTAGGGTCGTTCCCTTAATTGCTAAAATTTTCTGTTGAATTTTCAACAATTCAGCAAGTCAACAGTTTAGGGAATACCCTGATTATTTTCCCACCAATTTTACGATCGTTCATATGGCAGCTTTATGATATAATCGTCAGAACTAATTAAAAAATGTTATTTCCAAGCGTAGGAGGTTATATGTTGAAAAACACCGAAGCTATAATTTGTTTCATATTATTTTCCCACCAATTTTCCGATCGTTCGTATGGTAGCTACGTATGTATATGTGTATGTGCATGTATATGATATTGTCGTCCGATTTTGCTAAAATAAAATCCAAAGTCAGAACTAATTAAAAAATGTTATTTCCAGGCGTAGGAGTTTTTATGTTAAAAACACCATAAAAAATTTTTTTCCGATTATTCCTATGGGAGCTATAAGACATAGTTGTCCGATCCGGCTGGTTCCGACTTATATACTACCTACAAAAGAAACAAGACCTTTGGGAAAGCTTCAGCCCGATAGCTTTAAAACCGACAGACTAATTTGCGTAGAAACGGACGGACAGAAGGACATGGCTAGATCGACTCGTCTGGTGATGCTGATAAAGAATATATATACTTTATGGAAACGTCTCCTTCACTGCGTTGCAAGCTTTTGAATGAAATCATGGTACCCTCTGCAAGGGTATAAAAACGGAAACGTCTCCTTCACTGCGTTGCAATCATAATACCCTCTCCAAGGGTATAAAAACGATATTATGTTAACGAATTTTTTCAACGAAATAAAGACATGCCTTCAATTATACTCGCTCGCCTGATCAATTTGATGCCATAATCTCAGTTTGCATATGTATTTCATCAAGGTGGCCCGCTCCGAGGCTGATCGACGAACGAAGCGTCGCCAGCGGAGCAGCCAGGGCTTCCGGGATGCCCCGCTCGGCGCCCGTTTCGCCCAGTCACATGGAAAATTCGCGCAAGAGTTCACCGCTGCTGGATATTGTGGTGCAATCTGCTCCCGGATCGCTGGGGATGTGAAACAGCGAGCCGCCGATGCTGAAATAATCTACAACTCTCAAAGTGGACACCAGCAACAGCAGCAGACAATGTCAAGCAACTCCAATCAGTACAGCAGCGGTAGTCCTTACTACGTAACCAATCAAAATTCCGGCGTGGTCGCGCACGTTGAGGGAAGCGGCGCGAGCGGAGGCGGCGGAGTGGGAGCTCTGATTGCGCTGAAGAGGAACCATATGATGGGCGGCGGGGCATCTCACTCGCTGCATCAGCAGCAGGCGGTGGCTAAACAACAGCAGCAGCAACAACAGCATTCAGAGATTATCTACGAGGAGTTGCCGACCGACTACAGTGGTCACATCGAGGCCAGCGAGGAGGAGTGCGTCACAACTGCCACCGATGCCACCGTGGCCATAAGCATCGGAGCAGAAAAAGGTCCCCCAGGGTGGACACGATTAAAAAGCAAAACAAACAAGGAAGAACGCTATAGTCGAGTACCTCGACTATCAGATACCGCTTACTCAGCTAATGGGACCAAAGGGAAATGGAGACATGCAAGCAGCAAAGGGAGATTGAAATGCGCTACCTACCGGCGGTAGACAGATTTAAGCGGTATAAACGTTAAAGTGGGCGTGGGAAATTTTTTTTGGATCAATCGATAAGTATTGACGAGACCAACACATTTCAGTTAAAATTTGTATCTAGCACACAGGTTTGACGCCACAGGTTTGGGCGGTTTGTAGGCGTTAGAGTGGGCGTGGCAAACTTTTTTTATTCTAGCATTAAAACTGTATGAACCACAGATTTGGGCGGCTTTTGGGCGTGGCACTCTCCTGAAACAAACTTGCGCTGCGCACGAATCTCAGGAATCTGCATGCCTAATCCCAGTATTGTAGCTTGTATAGTTTCCGAGATCTCAGCTTTCATACGGACAGACGTACAGACGGACATGGCTAGATCGACTCGGCTAGTGATCCTGATCAAGAATATATATACTTTATGGGGTCGGAAACGCTTTTACTCTACGAGTAACGGGTATAAGAAGTATCTCCATCTTGTATATTGAATTTTCCAATCATAAAACTACCTATACTTAAAAAGAAATCAAAGCAAATAACGAACCGAAACACTCCTCCAAATAATTTCCACCCAGATCAGTTTTAAGCCGATATTGTAAACATTGGAGCCCCAAAGCGAGCCCTGAGTCCGCTAACGTAAAAAAAAGATCCCCAAAGCGAGCCCTGAGTCCGCTTACGTAAACAAAAAGATCCCCAAAGCGATCCCTAAAGTCCGAATTTCTGTTTCTATTTTTGATAAGAGAAATACTTTTCATGAAATAGAAGGACTAGACTTAGATTTACTGGTCGGCTATAACCTTTTGGAGAAATAGGAGCTGTAATTGATACAGCTAAGGGAGTTATTAAATAAAATGGAAAAGAAATAAATGAAATTATGATAACGGAAACATTTCTTTAACAGAAGAAAGAAGCCATTCTTTCATTAAAGGAATTTATATTAAATAAATACTTTGATGAAAAGTCTCAAATCAGATCCCAATGTGAAACGAGTACTGAACACGCCGTCGTTGAAATATCCGACAAAAATAAAAGTTTGGGTATTAAAAATCCTGAGCACGCCGTCGTCAACCAGGCAGGCCAAATCATTCCCACCCAGATCAGTTTCACGTAGTCCGGATGCTATAAACATCCAAGCCGATATTGTAAACTTCGGAGCCCCAAAGCGAGCCCTGAGTCCGCTAACGTAAAGAAAACAATCCCCAGAGCTAGCCCTGAGTCCGATAAGGTAAAAAAAAGATACCCAAAGCGATGCCTAAAGTCCGCTAATGTAAACACCAATTTCCGGCCGAATTTAGATTTCAAATTTAATTGGGGAATTGCATTATCCTATTTTTCGACTCTCTTGAGTCATTATTTTAATCAATTTTTGGGATATATCTCTAAAGCCGAGGTTTGATTATTGATCATTGAACTCGAGGCAGGGCAGTCCGTTTTTGAGAATCGAATCGAGGAGTTGAATAAATCGAGTGAAAGTTAAGAAGCAGTGAATAAAATAAGTTCGACCTATTGAAAATTGTAATAGTGAATTAATGATTATTTTAACAAATTCAATAGTAAGAAAATTATATGGCGCCCAGCGTGGGGCCGTGCGTTTAAAAAATTCTTAAGCAAGATCTTTAAAGTAAAAGCTAAGAAAGTTTAAAAGTGAAAAAGGAATTTAGCACGGCCAAATCCCGATATAATCGACGAAAATATAAGGCTTGTGTTGACAAAAAATAAGTTGGAAATTATTAAATGCAATAATCCCCTTAAACTTGATTCAACCGGCAAAAAATAAAAAAAATTGTGTTGATAAAAAAAACTAAGGTGGAAAATAACTAATGAAATAATCCCCTTAAATCCAAAATCAAACAAGGAAGAACGCTATAGTCGAGTACCTCGACTATCAGATACCCGTTACTCAGCTAAATGGAGATATGCAAGCAGCAAAGCGAGATTAAAATGCGCCACCTACCGGCGGTATACAGATTTAAGCGTTATGGGCGTTAGAGTGGGCGTGGCAAATTTTTTTTTTTTTGGATCAATCGATAGGTATTGCCGAGACCAATACATTTCAGTTAAAACTTTTTATCTAGCTTAAGAATTGTGGGCGTCACAGGTTTTTGCGGTTTGTGGGCGTTAAAGTAGGCGTGGCAAACTTTTTTTTGAGTCGATCGATAGGTATTGATGAGAACAATACATTTCAGTTAAAATTTTTATTCTAGCATCAAAACTGTAGGAGCCACAGTTTTGGGCGGTTTGTGGGCGTTGGAGTGGGCGTGGCACATTGCTGAAACAAACTTGCGCTGCGTAAAAAGCTCAGGAATCTGCACGCCAAATCTCAATAGCCTAGCTCCCATAGTTTCCGAGATCTCAGCGTTCATCCGGACGGACAGACAGACGGACAGACGGACAGACGGACAGACGGACAGACGGACAGACGGAGAGACGGACATGGCTAGATCGACTCGGCTAGTGATCCTGATCAAGAATATATATACTTTGTGGGGTCGGAAACGCTTCCTTCTGCCTGTTACATACTTTCCGACGAATCTAGTATACCCTTTTACTCTACGAGTAACGGGTATAAAAATACTTATCGTAACAAAAATTCACTGCTCTGACAATATAAAAATCCAAAAGTGACAAATAAATTATCGAAACATATAACCATCGGAAAAAACAATTTAATTAAAATTAACAAAAAATCATCGAAACCATCATAAAAAAAAAACACCCAAAGAATCCCTCGCCAAAAATAAACAAGAAGGAAGACCCCAATAAAAATCTGCAAGCCAAACAAGAAGGACGACCTCAAGCAGGATCATCAACTAAGAGAATGACGACCCCAACAGGATCAGCAAACAACTAGAAGAAAACTAAGGAGGACAATTCGTGAGCGATACTACCTTTTTTAAATTATTATTATTATTATTTTATAAGAAATTTGTAAAAAATCAACTATAAAAACAAAGTGGAAGACTTAATTTCGGATTTCGAAAAAATCTCAAAATGTCAGAGCCTTAAACCAGCCAGGCTGGAGCAAATAAAAGATTGCACATGAATCCGTCTCAAGAACATACGAACCATTAGGCGGTAACAAACAATATAATCTTAAATGTAGGAGACTTAATAAAACAAATTGGAAATTTTGAATTAAGTCCATTTCGATTTAGCGTCGCTTGTGAACGGTTGTGTTTACTCTTGTGCTCTGAATTTTTGTCTATTCTGTGATTTTTTTGCGAGTGTTTTGTGTTTGTTTATTAACAAAGCTTAGTCTAACCGCTGGGTTAGTGTGTTTAGTGTTTTTTACTAGATCTCCCAGTGATTATAGTTATTTTAACATTTATATTAGATTTGTTTAATCTCCTAGCTTTGTTAGTGTAATTCTTATACTCACTAAACTTGCTAAAACTCTTTGATTCTCACTCTCTCTCCCGCTCTATATTACAACTGTAACTTAAACTCTCTCTGAACCTGCCAAATTTCTGGTAGACTTTTGGTGTGCTATTCTCTTGTCTCTCTCTCTCTCTCTCTTGCTTGCTTTACATTGTAACTGTTCCTGCGTAAAGTTGTCAGTGTCCCACAAGCAACGCTCAATCGATAGATTTTTTTCTCTCGTGCTCTCTTACATTTAAATTATTACTCGATCTCGCGCTCTTATTTTTTTTCGTGTTTTGTGCCTTTGTGGTTTTGGAATTTGATCCCAGTGCCAAATTTACTCGAGGTATTTTCATATATTATTTTATTTTATTTAACTTCCTTAAAATGGCTCTTGTGTGCTCTAAGAAAAATTGTAATCTTTCGTCTTCAACTAAAGACCCTTTTATTTTCTGCTGGCTCTGCGAGTCGATAATGCACGTTAAATGTGCAGGATTTACTGGTAGAGTCAAAGACTTCATTGATCAGAATTCTGGACTCATGTGGTCATGTGGATCATGCAAGGAAATGGTTGTTGAGATGAGCGGCTTTATGAAGCAGACTCGAGACAGCCTTTTGAATCTCTCTGGTGCTTTTAAACAGCTCAATGAGGGGTTCAATACCGTTTGTGCCCAATTTAATAATAAAAAATTACTAACTGAGTCGCCTAAACGTAAAAAAACCAGCTTAGCGGCAGTTAATACGGTCACGGTATCCACCCCAAATCCGAACTTGGTGGCTGCAGCAGTCTCTGCTGACACTGTGGTAAGTGAACCTACTGCGCCTATGGATACAGCTGTTTTAGGTGAAGTCACTGCTTCTCGAAGTCGGGCGGTAAAAAAACCTTCAGTGCCGGCTACGGTGCCGACCGTATCTATAGGTACAGAAGTTACCGTTTCTGGCTCTCAGCTTAGTGAGGTGCAATCTGCTGCTGGGGGACGTAAGAAATTATCAGTTGTTCCACAAAGAAAACAATTATTTGTTTCGAGGTTCACCCCAGATACCACATCTGAGGATGTTTTGGAATTTATTCGTGAAAAATTCCCATCCGAGAATATTTCAGTTGAGCAATTTAGATTTTCATATGCTCGTAGTATATCGTCGTTTAAAATATTTGCTCCGCCTGATGTGTTTAAGGTACTACTTTCTGAAAGCTTTTGGCTTAATGATGATTTAGTAATAAAAGAATTTGTTCCCAATAAACCGAGAACAAATAACAGACCTTCCACTGCGCCAAAAAACTAAAAAGTTTATTTTTGGCTTATCAAAATGTTAGGGGACTAAATATGAAGCTACCCAAGCTTTATGCTGACTCCTCTGCATTTACTGCTGATATTTTGGCTTTTACGGAAACTTGGCTGAAACCAGAGATATCTGACAATGAAGTTCTGTCAAACAATTTTAATGCCTATAGGACCGATCGCTCATCACGTAGGGGAGGCGGTGTGCTGATTGCCGTTAGCACTAGCCTAACATCCGAGAGAATTCACTTTGATACTCCTAATGAAATTGAATTTGTTAGTGTGAAAGTTTCCTTGCAATCATTCTCAATATTTGTTACATGCTCCTATATTCCACCTGGCTCTGATTTAATAATTTATGAGCACCACCTGTCTGCGATAAAATCTGTTCTATCCCTTCTTTCTAACAGTGACCTTTTGATTGTTTTGGGTGACTTTAATCTCCCTGATATTTCTTGGTCTCCTCCTACTGACTCACTAGTCGCTATACCTCTATCCGCCCACGATTTTGTAGATGGTCTTCTAGAATTATCGTTACAGCAAGTAAGCTTTATACGGAATTCATTAAATAGACAACTAGATCTTGTGTTTGTTTCAGACCCGTCTGAAGTCACAGTATCTAGAATTGACGCTCTTGTTGTACCTGAAGACCGATATCATCCAACAATGGAATTGACAATCTGCCTCCCATGCGTTGATACCCTCTCTCCTTTAGTTTCTCAAACTAAAGTGAGATGTTTCCGAAAATGTAACTATAAAAAACTTAACGACATGATTTCTCAATATAATTGGACAGAATTGTACAATTGTATGGATATTGAAAGTGCCACTGAACACTTCTATATAGTGTTAAATACCTTTTTTAATGAATGCGTTCCTGATAGGTTTCCTTCAAAGACAAACAGGCCACCTTGGTTTACTAATGCGCTTCAAAGACTTAAAAACCTTAAGACAAACACTTATAAAAAGTATAAGAAATCGGGTAAGCCATCTGATTTTTCGAAATATGTGGTGGCTCGATCGGATTTTAATGTTCTCAATAGTCATTGCTATTCTATGTATTTAAGTAGATGTAAATTGGAATTTTCAAATGATCCGAAGCAGTTTTATAACTTTGTCAATGCCAAGCGTAAGTCGTCAGCATTGCCTTCATCGGTACGTTTTAACTCAATGGAGGCATCGACGGATTCTGAAATTGCTGATTTATTTGCCGAGTTTTTCCAAACTACTTATAGTTCGGCTGCTTGGTCAAATTCTAACTACCCTAATCCCTTAAATAAGGCAAATTGTATCTTTACCCCTGAAATTACGGAAATTTCTCTCGTAAGAGACTTAGAAAAAACAACGCCAACTTATTCTCCCGGTCCTGATGGACTCCCCGGGTGTGTGCTTAAGTTTTGTGCGTCAACCATATGTAAACCGATTCTTAAACTTTTTAATCTGTCTATTTCATCGTCAGTTTTTCCTACTATCTGGAAGGACTCTTTTATCATTCCACTTCACAAAAAGGGTGCGAAGGCGGATGCCCAGAATTACAGAGGTATTTCTAAATTGTCGGCAATTCCTAAAGCATTTGAACGTATTATTACTTCTCATTTGCAACATTTATGTTCCTCGCTAATATCACCGTGTCAGCATGGTTTTGTTAAGCGAAGATCGACCACCACCAACCTTCTGGAATTGTCATCTATTGTAATAAATGGATTTAAGAATAAAATGCAGACTGACGTTATATACACAGATATTAGTAAGGCCTTTGACTCTGTCAACCACTCTCTTCTCTTATTCAAATTAAATCTGCTTGGGTTTCCATGTAATCTATTAACTTGGATTTCAAGTTATTTGAATGGTAGGACTCAGAGGGTTATATTCAAGAACGCTGCCTCAAAACTGATCTATGTGACATCTGGAGTGCCTCAGGGTAGTCATTTGGGACCCTTGCTGTTTACTTTGTTTATTAACGATCTTCCCTCTATCATAACACACTCTCGTGTACTAATGTATGCTGATGATGTTAAGCTTTGTTTATCACATAATGATATAGCGTTGGGTTTCAACTTACAGTCAGATATTGATTGTTTTCAGGGATGGTGTGAGTATAACCTTTTAAATTTGAACTGCCTTAAATGCAACGTTATGACTTTTCATAGGGGTACTCCTACTTTTGTTAATTACTCTCTTCAAAATACGCCACTTGACCGTATATATTCAGTAAATGACTTAGGCGTTCTTCTGGACCCAAAACTTAAATTTGACTGCCACATAATGTCCACTGTCAGCAAGGCCATGAGTGTTCTTGGGTTTATAAAGCGTTGGTCAAAAGAATTTGATGACCCTTATACAACCAAATTATTATATACCTCCCTTGTCCGTCCTATTTTGGAATATTGTTCTTCGGTTTGGAGTCCACAATATCAAGTGCATATTGACCGTATTGAGTCGGTACAAAAAAAATTTCTTCTTTTTGCCCTTCGTAGTTTGAACTGGGATCAAAACATAAGGCTACCTTCCTACCAGAGTAGATTACTATTGCTTAATTTACCTACCCTTGCAAATCGTAGAACAATGCTTGGTACTATTTTTATGCAAAATCTTATAAGAGGTGATATTGATTCTGTAGAACTTGTAAACCGCCTAACTTTCAATGTTCCTGTTAGACTAACACGAAATTATTATCCCCTAAATTTGCCACGATGTACATCTAATTTTTGTCTGCACGAGCCCTTTCGCGTTCTATGTAATAATTATAACAACCTTTATCATTTAATTTGCACTTCAACTTCTATCCCGGTATTAAAAACTAATATTTTAACTCATTTGCTTCATTCTTAGATGCTTCTTTTATTTTCATTTGTGTCCCGTCTCTATTTGTTTTTTGTATCTTCCTCGCGAACTCGTATTTTTTGCCCAAATTGATAAAAGGGCCCCGCGCGTAACAAGCACGTGCTTGGTGTCGTTGGGCCACTTGTTTGTACTGCTCGTAGTGCATCAACGTCCATCATATCAAAGGAGGAGATCGTAAATTTAAGATCGCAGCTTTCTCACAAAATAAAAACGGTTGAGGATAATCAGATGGAGATTATCGATCCAAATATAAAGTGTGACACATCTTATGAGATGATCAAAACTGTTGGGGAATATAAAGATGAAGAAGATAAATATGGAAAGAATCAGCTGAAATAGCCATGGGGCAATATGCCAGAGAAAGTGAAAGGTTTTATTCTGCTTTATCTATATTAAGAAACAAAATAACGGGAATGGCAAACGATGCCTTTACCAATAATGGTACGGTGGTTATTATCGATGCCATAGCGACAAACGTTCAATACATAGTATACAGCAGGAATTAAGTGTATTGAGTCATGGACAACTATCCATAATGGATTATTATGGCACAGTTAATAGAAAATTAACTCTTCTAATTAATTAAACTTTTATGACCTTCGTAGAAACAAACCAATAACATAGTTTCTCAACTACTCAGAGAAAACATAGTGAGCTCTGGTGGAAATGGTCAAACACATTTCAACCAAAAGCCAAGACAACGAAACAATAATTATAATAACCAGCGAAACTAGAATAATTTAAGGTTTAACCAGGACAACAACCAGAACAAAAATACTTATGGTTATTATAATCAGAATAAAAATAATTCTTGGAACCAGGGTAGATTTAATAATAACCAACAAAATCAGTGGAACGATTATAGGCAGCCACAAAATAAGCCAGAACCAATGGAGATAGACGAGTCTGTCCAGGTTCAGAACAGGGCTAATAACGGTTATAATCAAAGCTATAATAAAAATAAAAATAATAATTATAGCCAGAAGTGGGGTCAAACTAAAAAGTTTGAGACCCAGAACACTCAGCAAGGCCAAGCCCAAAATAAAAGGGTACCAAGTGGAACTGTAAACCAATAGGCTAACAAGACGATGAGATTAAATAATATTGAGGAGAACCAGACAAAAGTCAGGAGTAGGCTTACCCTACTTAATTAGAAATGACACGGAAATAAATAAAAAATGAAATATAATAATTGACACTGGGGCAACCACGTGTTATATAAGAACAGGAATTTATAAAAATAAGAATGAGCTTCCAATATATAAAAGAGTATCCACAGTGAATTGATATTCAATAATTAAATATTATCACATGGTAACTATTTTTGATACCCGATATACTTTTTATGAAATAGAAGGACTAGACTCAGATTTACTGATCGGCTATAACCTTTGAAAAAATAGGAGCTGTAATTGAATTAGCTAAGGGAGTTATTAAATATATAATGAAAAAGAAAAAAATTAAATGATGATAACGTAATCATTTTAAACCAACTTTTCTTAACAGAAGAAAATACGATTCTTCCATTAAAGGAATTTATACTAAAACAAGGAAGAACGCTATAGTCGAGTACCTCGACTATCAGATACCCGTTACTCAGCTAAATAGAGATATGCAAACAGCAAAGCGAGATTAAAATCCGCTACCTACCGGCGGTATACAGATTTAAGCGTTATGGGCGTTAGAGTGGGCGTGGCATATTCGCGTAACAAACTTGCGCTGCGTATAAGGCTACGGAATCTAGATCTGAAATCCCATATTTACGATTTTTTGAAGTTTGTGGGCGGTTTATGGGCGTTAGGGTGGGCGTGGCAATTTTTTTTTTGGGTCAATCGATAGGTATTGAGAGAACATTACATTTCAGTTAAAATTTTTATTCTAGCATCAAAACTGTAGGAGCCACAGTTTTGGGCGGTTTGTGGGCGTTAGAGTGGGCGTGGCACTCTACAAACAAACTTGCGCTGCGTAAGAAGCTCAGGAATCTGCACGCCAAATCTCAATAGCCTAGCTCCCATAGTTTCCGAGATCTCAGCGTTCATCCGGACAGACAGACGGACAGACGGACATGGGTCGGAAACGCTTCCTTCTGCCTATTACATACTTTCCGACGAATCTAGTATACCCTTTCACTCTACGAGTAACGGGTATAAAAATATCCGAATCTGAAATGGGTAATCAAAGCGAATTTACTTTGAACTAAAAATCCTGAACACGCCGTTGTTTGGGATTTAAAAATTCTGAACACGCCGTCGTTGAATTATCCGACAATCAAAAATAAACAACATAAAAATAGCATCTGCAGATCAAAGAGAAGATCTTATGCTCTATCAGCTTCAGATTTTGTATATTCTGAAATAAGTCGATTGCTAAAAGAAGATTGTTTAATCCGCTGCCTAATGGGAGGCAGCCAACGGTGAAATTAGCCCTCGTGCAAATGCCAGTGGCTGTTGTTATTGCACCGCCTCTGCCCCTGTGCAGATGGCGGAGCTTGATCCCAAAATTAAAACGACGGAGTCAATGATATTTACTTCACGAAGTTCTGCGTGAGACTATGTTCTGCATTTGGTTATACATTTGGTTGGGCTATGCATAACAAGAAAGCTTATGATTTACCGTTTTCATTGTGGATCATAATGCTTTACAATAGAGGGTAATATTTTAGCATACAATTTCAACTAATATAAAGAGGCAAGCGTGAACATACTCCGCCCGTTGGAAGGACTGTCGTTCTTTCAAGATACAGGTGAGATAGGCAGGTGCGCAACTTAACGAATTGGACAACGAACGACTCCTTCTGCAGTCTTAATATCGACGACTCGGACTCTTCCGTCCGCTCCAGAGCAAGTATTGGTAATTCGTCCCAAGGGTCATTGCTGAGGTGAAGCGTTGTCTTCATGGATCATAACCAGCTGCCCCGGGACTATGTTCGCCTTTGGAGAACGCCACTTGCTGCGGGCCTGCAAGGTGTGCAGGTAATCTCGTCGCCAAAGCTCCCAGAATTGTTGCTTGATGTATACTATACTGTATACCATTAATACACAAAAAATGCGAAAGCACAGTCATACTTGTTTTTCGAAGACTTTTCGATGTTACGTTTGATATGAAAAACATATCAAATTAATAGGCATTTATATTAAAATGATGCAAAATCATATCAATTAAAAATGTTGATATGAATCCGTATCATATTGATATGAATTCGTGTCAATTTGATATGTAAAAGGTGATATGTGAAAATTAAGGAGACAAGATCAAACGGGTATTGTTCCGTTTTTTTCTCTGTGCACTGGTTCTAACAAGCCAAGTGCAAGGCGTGCAATAATTGAGAAAATATTCCTTTTCGTCATAGCGTTAGTTTTCGGCAAATCGAACCGAATGCAAAATTCATCCAATGGGGCCTCCACGACATTCATAAGGTTTTTGTGATATCTTTGCTTTCAAACTTGAATCGATGTTCTTTGATATTATCATCCAAGCTGCTAAAATTCCATTTGGCTAACTCCAATCCGGCACAAGACAAGATTCCAGTAACTTGATCAATCTTCAATTTTAAATCCTCAATGCAGTCAGCTCCTGTAAGGATGTCATCGACATACATCTCTTTAGATATAATTTCAGATCCTATAGAAAATTCTTTCATATATTTTTCTGCTATGAAATACAAACTTCTGATGGCGAGAAACGGTGCACAAGCAAGCCCATATGTGACATTACTCTACGGATATAATTTTAACGGGTCAGAAATATTGTGCCTCCACCAAATCAACTGAAACTTGCGTTCCTAGGGATCTTCAATGAATTGCCGATATATTTTTGTTATATCAGCTGTTGGAGCATGCCTATACAACCTAAATGACAGCAGGGTTAAGATAAGGTCTTGCTGAACTCTCGGTCCAACCATTAAAATGTTATTTAATGATACTCCTGATGACGACTTCGCAGATGCGTCAAAAACTACACGCAACTTTGTTGTTGGGCGGTCTGGACGCAGTACAGCGTGATGAGGGATTACATAGTGAGAATGATTTGAGTCGAAACTATCTACAGGTTGCATGTGCCCCAAATCAATATATTCCTGCATGAAATCAGAACACATTTTTTTTGAACGGGTAAACGTTTTAAACGACGCTCTATTTGCCAAAATCGTTGCTTGACAATATCCACAGAACTTCCCAATTTTTGGGTAGATTTCGAAAAGGGAAGCCGAACTTGAAGTCGCCCATTCTCGAGAAAAGCAAAGTTTTTACAGAAATGGCGACAACATTCTTCCTCTTCCTGTGTACTGGTTTTGAGATGATTCTGGAAACAATTCGATTTCCAAAAACCTTTTTAGATTTTCATTCAGCTGTTGGGACTGCGAGATTTTGCGCATATGTACATTAGCCTTCGCCCTAGATTGCAGATTGCCCACAACTTGTCCAACAATAATCCATCCGAGTGTAGTGTTAAGTAGGCATGGCAGCCCAGTGAGCAATTCGAAGAATTCCTGGGTGCTTAAAATGTCAATTTTTTGTGGTTTAAAAAACAATGGGTCAGCCAAATCTATTCCGTCAGGGTTTGACCACGTTGATGATTCTATTCGAGTCGCAAGTTGAGTCAATGCTATTGTCTTGCTAATAGCAAATTTCAATGACCATTCGTCAGCAGACAAACGTGAGCGTATGGTCGTCGAGACTGAGAACTGAAGTTTTGCTGTATCATCTCCTATACCAGAAACTTCAAAATGTTGACGCTTTCGCTGAAGTTGTAAAATGTTGGCCAAAGTATCAGTGATAAAGTTAATTTCCGAGCCAGAATCAAGCAAGGCCATTGCCGGGTGGAACATTCCGTATTTATCCTGGAAAAGAACTGTAGCGGTTGTAAAGACCTTTTTCATAGGCTGGGATAAAACTCAGTCCGGCCAGGGCCTCTACAGTTACATTTGTAGAAAAATATTGGAACGAAACTGGACGGGGAGTTGCCGCGGGAATTTGTGGGGAAAAGAGGCCAGAGTATCCGCTTTGCACCGAGTAAGCGGCTCTAGCGCAACACGGCACCCGGAAGGTATAGTGGAGGGCGGGGCTGCTCCCGGCGAAAATTCTAACGAAACGAGCGGCGTGGCCGATCCCTGAGAAAATACCAACAAAACTGGACGGCGTGGCCGTTCCCCCTGGTTGTGCGACTCACAAGCTACTGGGGTAGGGGGTAGGGATCCGAGGGGAGGATGGCCGGAGGCGACCCTTCCCTGTGCTCCCTTTGGTCGATCGAATGGTCGTTTGCACTGAGTAATCGTCTCTGGCGCAACACGATTCCCGACCGGCACAGATCACTGCACGTGGCTCGCGACTACCTAAACCGTATTTGGGGAGGGGTTCCCAGGAGTGGCCAGAGGCGATCTTTTCCTATGCTCCTTGTGGGCGATCGGGTGGTCGTTTGCACCGAGCAAGCTTCTCTAATGCAACACGATTCCCGACCGGCACAAATCACTGCACGCGGGTTCCCGAAAAATGCACAAATTCACGCGGACACATACTTCTTCATTCTCTTTTATCTTTATTATTCGCTAGTTTCACAAGTTTTTTTCTTAGTCCCCTACTCGCACTCAGTCTGATCTCTATTGTCTGTGTCCCACTTACTCCTTGGATCCGGCGTGCCGACGCTCGTGCCGCTGTGCCACTCCGGGTTGAAGTCCGCTCCTAGGTCTGGTCGCCTTTGCTGCCATTCGGGAATGAGAGCGAGCTTCCGCCCTTGCGGCCGCATGTAAGCCCGGTTTTCCGGGTTTTTCCGTTTCCCAACACAGTTTCTTATCGATCCTCCGCCTATCGCTATCGGCACTATCAACTGTTGGCCCTCGGTTGACCAACACTGGGTGGTTTTCCAGCCCTGGTGCGCGCGATATTTAAATCTGATAAGCTTAGTTTCTAGTTTGAACTTAAATAAATTGCTTTCGTGGCGTAACGACTTATGGCTAACTTATGCTTATAACTTATAAATAAATGGCCGTCGTGCCGTAATATCCAATTGTATGCCTTCGTGGCGGAAAGAATAAAAGTGGCGAAATGTGGAGGGTGTGTTTCACGCATCCTCACACCCCCCCCTTTCTTTGGCGTGATTATGGTGGAGGGAAACGATCACCTCCCGCCCGGCGGTGATGGTGACTCGGAACCGATGACCCTCGATCTGGCGCAGGTAGCGCACCCTCCGTCGATCCTGCTCCTGGATGGATGCGACTAGGGCTGTAGGCAGTCGTCGCTGGTGGGTGTCTACCCGGACCGAGTCCCGGCTGGGGGGTGCGCCGTCGTTGGTATCCATGTCCGAGTCATGGTGGTCGACCGGTTGGTAGACCCCTGCGACGAAGTTTGGGTAGAAGGGCTCCATCCTGTTGTTGTAGTTCCGATCTGTAGATTGCTAGAAAATTAGCCTAGGCCTACGTTCCTTACTTGCCCTGCCTGAGTGCGAGGATCGACTTATCTAGTGGGTACAACTCTCAGCTTAACCTAGTTTTCTACTAAGGTTATTACTACTGCTTTGGGTACATTCGTCGACTCCCTTATGTTGGGCACGTGCTCTTTCCGGTGGCTTCTTCCGGGTCCCCTAGTTGGTCGCTGCGTTGGTGGTACTCCTTCAGGTCGCCTACTCCTGCTGTTCGCCTCTTCCTGTTTTCCATATGTTGTATCCTGACGATATTCGGGGAGAGGAACATCAGCACCTTAAATGGCCCCGAGTACTTAGGAGCAAGCTTCGCGTTAAAGCCTTCTCTGGCCTTTGACAGGTGGTGAAGGCGGACCATCACCTGTGATCCGAGCTGGGGTCTCCACTCACGACGTCGCAAATTGTAGTGGCGGCCTTGTTCCTGAGAAGCCATCTGGTTGGTTTCCAGCGCAGTGCGGAAAGCTTCCTGAAGTCGTTTAGCTCGCTCAGTGGGGTCCAACGGCGACGAGTGTAGACTAGGCGTGACCACATCAAAGAGGGCTCCTGGCAATCTGGGTTCCCTACCCTGCACCAGATAGGCGGGGCTGAAACAGGTGCTATCTAAGATGCTCGTGTTTATGGCCAGCGAGATCTCTGGCAGTAGCTGATCCCATGTCCTGTGATCTGGGCTATCATTGTCTTGATGGTCCGGCTTGCCCGTTCGGTGGGGTTCTGCTGCGGGGAATAGGGAGCTGTGTATTCCAGTTTGATGCCGTTAGTGCGACAGAATGTCTTGAAACCGCGGCTGGTGAACTGCGTGCCGTTGTCGCAGATCAAAGTCCTGGGTGCTCCAAAGCGGGATATTATCCTTTCCCGAAATCCAAACTCCAGTGGCTGTGGCCTTCTTTAGCGGGATGATCTCGACCCATTTGGAAAAGACATCTATAAATACGAGCAGCAGGTATTCCCTCGTCGGGTCCGAGGGAGAGGTCCAACGAAGTCGGCTCCGACGAGCGCGAATGTCTCCGTGGGATGGCAGGTGAGCATTTTGCCCGCCGGTTTGCGTTGACTCACCTTGTATTGTTGGCAAACCAAGCAGCTGGTGACGTACCGCACAACGTCTCGATGTAATCCCGGCCAGAAATATCGTTGGGCAATCCGTCTGCGAGTCTTTCGGATGCCCAGGTGACCAGCAGAAGGGTGGTCGTGGCATTCCTCCAGCACTCGTTGTCTCTGCTCCCGAGGCACGCAAAGCTTCCATGGGTTGCTGTTTCCCACGTCTGAGGTGTGTCCGATGTGTCGATACAGCTGTCCGTGATCCAGAGTGTAATCCGGAAACTTTTCGGGGCGCATCTGGACTTCTTCTTGCATCCTCCGGATCCATTTGCACTGAGTTCCGTGTTCCGCGAGCAGCTGAAGCATCCCGAGGGGTTGTCGGGAGAGGGCGTCGGCGACAACGTTGTATTTGCCCTTCCGATAGAGGACGGTGAACTGGTATTGCTGCAGCTCCATAGCCCACCGGGCTATGCGGCCCGTGGGGTTGCCAATCGAGTTCAACCACTTGAGAGCGAGGTGATCCGTAATCACGTCAAACTGGTAGCCCACCAAGTAGCAGCGTAGCTTCCGCGTGGCCCAAACTATGGCGAGGCACTCCTTTTCGGTAGTGGAGTAGTTTTCCTCGGCTCGCTCGAGGCGTCGACTTACGTAGGCGATGACCTTTTCCTCTCCATCGATGCTCTGAGTGAGGACTGCTCCAAGTCCTGCATCACTTGCATCCGTCTGAAGCTGGAACTTGTATTCAAAATTTTGGCAGACCAGTACCGGTGCGGCCGTAAGTCTGGCTTTGAGTGTCTCAAATGCCTGCTGTTGGGGCTCCTCCCAGCTCCACTTGACCCCCTTCCTGAGGAGTCGGGACATGGGCTGAACGATGGAGGCGAAATCCTGGACAAGGCGTCGATACCAAGATGCGATGCCCAACTGACGACGGAGTTCCTTGACGTTGGTTGGCGGGCGTAGTCCCTGGATTGCAGCTATCTTATCTGGGTCCGTCCTGATGCCTTCTTCGCTGATCAAGTGGCCTAAGTATACCAGCTTTTTCTGGAAAAACTTGCACTTGCCTTGATTCAGCCGAAACTTTGCTTCCCGCAGTCGTCGGAAGACTTCCCTGAGATTCCTGGCATGTTCCTCCCACGTCGCCCCGATGACGATGATGTCATCCAAATAGGCGAAGGCGTGGGGTTCCATATCCGACCCGATGACGCTGTCAAGGGCTCGCTGGAACGTTGCTGGGGCAGAATGCAGTCCAAAGGGCATGACTTTCCAGTGGAAGAGTCCACGCCCAGGGACGGTAAAAGCCGTGCATTCGCGGCTTCCTTCCGCCATAGGGATCTGCCAGTATCCATTCTTAAGATCCAGCGTTGAGATGAACCGGGCGTTCCGTAGCCGCTCCAATATGTGTTTGATTCGTGGGAGTGGGTACGCATCGGGTATGGAATGTGCGTTGAGTTGTCGATAGTCGACGCACATCCGCATATCCCCTGTCGTCTTCCGCACGAGCACCAGCGGGGCACTGTGCGGGCTACGGGAGGGCTCGATTCCGTCATCCCGTAATAGCTCGTCCAACTGCTGATTGATTATGCTCTGCATGGCGGGGTTCTTTGGATAATACCACTGCTTTAGTGGCTTATTCTCCCGGAGAGTGATGGTATGCTCGGCGATCTCCGTTGGCCCGCTTAGCTCGTCGAAAAGCTGTAGCTCCTCCTGCAGAAAGTGGGCGGTTTCCTCGGCGTGAGGTTCTTCGGTCACCTGTAGCCTGGTTGGGTCCTCCGCTACAGTGGCCAGGTGTCCGTGGGGACAGTGGCTCCGGAACGGGTTGTGCTTCCGTGCGCTGGCTGCGTCCGACTGGGCTGGCAGCTGATATACACCGATTTTCCGTTGTGGTTCCCCAGGCCCAGGTGAGGTGGCTGGTTTGCGGTGGTTTGCGCCACCGTTGTGGCGGCCAACAGGGCGCTCGTGGAGGGGCGTCGAAACGGGTTCTTCTCCTTTGCCGTGGCGGCGTCCGCCTGCGGTTGTAGGCCGTACCTGTTATCCGTGGTGATGCAGGTTCCCGCGGTGTCGCCTGACGGGTTCCTTGACAACGGGGGTCCCGAGGGGTCAGGACTTGTCTTCCGCACTGGCGCGTTTGGCTTTATGTGAGTCCTCGGAGCAGGCTTTGGGACTGTTTTGGTCCCCCCCTCGGTGCCTTGCGATGATTGCGGCGTACCGGGTGTCCTTGGGGATTGCGCGGTTGCGGCCGTAGGAGTCCCCCGCGTATCTGGGGTTGGTTCTACCTTCCGGGTGGCAGGTGGGGCTAGTTGCAAACAGACTTGCCCGCAGATTAGAGTTGCGCTGATGGCGCAAAGAAAGTCGATGCCCAAAATCACTTCATCCAGGATCGTTGGCAGGACTAGTAGCGTCAGTCCGATCGGTCAGTCGTTTAAGCCGACTTGCGCCCGGAGGGCCTTGGTCACCTCTTTCTGGGATCCATCCGCCAGAGAGATGCGGGACCGGACTTCTCTGCTGTTTCTTCCTGAGTCTAGGCGCTTGGCGATCGCTTCGCTGACAAAGCTTCGCGAGGCTCCTGTGTCAATTGTTGCCGAGAAAGGTTGTCCCTCGATGGTAACGTTGGCAACAATCCGCCCCCCGCCAGGCGGAGTGGGGAATCTAGTGATGGGGGAGCACCGAGTGGGTCACCGCGGGCTCCCGACGTGGGCGGCGACTCTGGCCGTTTTCCGTCCGGCGGCAGCAGTCGATGGTACGGATGCTTCGTTTCCCACAGTCCCAGCAGTACATCTGCGATGGGTTTTGGCATTCTCGTGTGAAGTGTCCAATTTCTCCGCAGCGGTGACAAGCTCGGTCGACGTCAACCGGTGGTTCCGCTTCCTGGGCGATCATCCCGTTGGATATCGCCGGTCTCCTGGGTCCAGAGGGCGTTGGAGCGAGAAAGTTCCGGGGTTGAGGTGTGGGTCTTTCGCTGCTCTCCCTGCCGGAATTCCAGCTTGCGGTTGGAATTAGGGCTGCATGTCGAACGGGGTCTCGATCCTGTGCGATTTCGAACGCAGTTGCCAGTTGGGTAAGCCCCTCTAGTGAGGAGAACTCATGTCGCCGTATGAAAAGCTGGTACTCCGGCATCAAATTCTCGTAGATCCGCTCGAGCTCCTAGTCTAGTGAGTACTTGGCGCGTTGCATCATCAGGCGTAATTCCACTACGTATATTTTAAAGAGCTCGCCCACTTGTTGTTGCCTGGTCCGGATGGCATCTTCTAGGCTCTGGCAGTACCGCGGAGGCAAGAAAAACTCCAGAAACTCTCTCCACAAAGTTTCCCATGGCTCGGTGTGCATTTGGTATGCCCGGTACCAGCCTTCGGCGCGGCCTGAGAGAAGTCCAACGACGGCCGTCGGTATGTTACTCGTTCTCACATTTTAGGCAGTGGCACCTTCCTCGATGCGTTCTATGAAATTAACGGGGTCTAACTGTCCGTCAAAAAGTACCCCCCATCCTCGCAGTTATCCGTGGCCACGGATATGGGGCTGTGCGGCCGGTATCTCCCGTCCAGGGCTTTTCCGTAGGTTCCCTAAGCAGGGCACGGGAAGCTTGTGATCCTCAATTCCGGGCATCGGTGAGGTGGCCCGACTTGTGGACGTCCTCGGGGTGGGTGCTTCCGGGTATATTGCCTCCAGTGCGGCAAAGCGCTCTCGTAGAGCCGGGCTGCGGTCTCCTCCTCCGATGAAGGATGCCAATCGTGGTCGTAGTTCGTCTACTTGGCCATTCGGGTCAAGTCCAAACTCTTTTAGTAGAGCCTGCAGATCGTCCTTCCGGCGGTAGGCGATCCACCTGACCCCCATGTTTGCGGTCGTGGAATCACCCCCGGATGCGGTGAAAAACCTGTCTTCTTCCAGTCCGGCAGCTGCCGGATCTGGCTTTGATTCTGCGTCCTCTGACGTTTTCTTTCCCGAGTCAATGGGCATACGCGCGGTGGCGCTGCCGATGGCTCTGCTGGGGATCACTCGGTGAGCGCTCCTAGTGGCGTGACTGGGCGCTGGGCGCTACCAGGGGCGTGATGCGGCGGGCGCACGGCAGGTGCTGCTGACGTGCGGCAGTGGCTGACCGATGTGGTTGCGGCTGGCGCTCCCGTTGGCGCTCGGTGAGTGCGGCTGGTGAGCGGCTGCGCTGCTGAGGGCGCGGCTGGGCGCTGCTGTGGGCGCGGTGATTGGCGCTCGGTTGGCGCTGCTGAGGGCGCCTGTTGGGCACTAACGCCGCTCGATGGGCGCTGCTGGTGGGCGCTGAACGCTACTGAGGGCGCGGAAGCCGCTCGGTGGGCGCTGCTGAGGCTGGCGCTCCGGATGGCGCTCGGTGAGCGCGGTGAGCGCTCCTGATGAACACGTGGGTGGGCGCTTCCCGTGGCGCGACTGACGCGCGGCAGCGCTGATCGGTGTGGTGAGCGCTCGGTTGGCACTGCTGTTGCCCTGCTTGATGGTAGCCGCTCGTAGGGCTTTGCGTTGGGCGCGGATGCCGCTGAGGGCACTGCTGTTGGCCACGGTGGGCACTGATGACGCTCGATGGGCGCTCGTTGGGCGCTGTGGAGGGCGCTCGTTGGGCGCTGTGGAGGGCGAGGTGGCCGCTCTGTGGGCACCTGATGGTCACGTGGGTGGCACTGTACGGCGCGGGACGCTGCTGGGTCTGCGCTGTTGATAACGCGGGTGACGCTCGTTGTGTGGCTGGTGACCACGTGTCCGGCGCGGTTGGCGCTGCTGTGGGCGCGACTGGGCGCTGCTGTCGCTGAGGGCGCTGCTCGGGGCGTGATATGCGCTTGACGGCTTCGTGGGAGGCCACGTGGCTATGTGGCGCTCCGGGAGTGGGTTAGCGTTGGCGGGCGCAGCGTTAAGGGATCCCCTGCTCTAACAATTCCTGCGGTCTCCTATCTTTCCCTAAATCTCATCTACTGGACATGGGTCTTTAGGCCATGCGGTTGGTGGTAAAAACCCAACTCTCCTGAAGGATATCTAGTCGTCCTTATTCGTCCCTGTTCGGGCGCCAAACTGTAAAGACCTTTTTCATAGGCTGGGATAAAACTCAGTCCGGCCAGGGTCCTCTACAGTTAAATTTGTAGAAAAATATTGGAACGAAACTGGACGGGGAGTTGCCGCGGGAATTTGTGGGGAAAAGGGGCCAGAGTATCCGCGTTGCACCGAGTAAGCGGCTCTAGCGCAACACGGCACCCGGAAGGTATAGTGGAGGGCGAGGCTGCTCCCGGCGAAAATTCTAACGAAACGAGCGGCGTGGCCGATCCCTGAGAAAATACCAACAAAACTGGACGGCGTGGCCGTTCCCCCTGGTTGTGCGACTCACAAGCTACTGGGGTAGGGGGTAGGGATCCGAGGGGAGGATGGCCGGAGGTGACCCTTCCCTGCGCTCCCTGTGGTCGATCGAATGGTCGTTTGCACTGAGTAATCGTCTCTGGCGCAACACGATTCCCGACCGGCACAGATCACTGCACGTGACTCGCGACTACCTCAACCGTATTTGGGGCGGGATCCCCAGGAGAGGGTGGCCAGAGGCGATCCTTTCCTATGCTCCTTGTGGGCGATCGGGTGGTCGTTTGCACCGAGCAAGCTTCTCTAATGCAACACGATTCCCGACCGGCACAAATCACTGCACGCGGGTTCCCGAAAAATGCACAAATTCACGCGGACACATACTTCTTCATTCTCTATTATCTTTATTATTCGCTAGTTTCACAAGTTATTTTCCTAGTCCCCTACTCGCACTCAGTCTTATCTCTATTGTCTGTGTCCCACTTACTCCTTGGATCCGGCGTGCCGACGCTCGTGCCGCTGTGCCACTCCGGGTTGAAGTCCGCTCCTAGGTCTGCGGCCGCATGTAAGCCCGGTTTTCCGGGTTTTTCCGTTTCCCAACACAGTTTCTTATCGATCCTCCGCCTATCGCTATCGGCACTATCAGCTGTTGGCCCTCGGTTGACCAACACTGGGTGGTTTTCCAGCCCTGGTGCGCGCGATATTTAAATCTGATAAGCTTAGCTTCTAGTTTGAACTTAAATAAATTGCCTTCGTGGCGTAACGACTTATGGCTAACTTATACTTATAACTTATAAATAAATGGCCGTCGTGCCGTAATATCCAATTGTATGCCTTCGTGGCGGAAAGAATAAAAGTGGCGAAATGTGGAGGGTGTGTTTCACGCATCCTCACACGGTTGGGATAAGAGCTCGATTTGATTTACGAGAAAGACATGCGACTACTTGTGTGGAGCAACGAGGTTGCTCGTTTGTCTGTTCTACATTTGGTTGATAAGTTTCTTGTGTTTCACTCCTGCGATGTAACGAAGAATGGTGCAACCCGCGACAAGTCCTATACCGAAATTTCGAAGGACAGTCAGCTGCGATTTGGCCCTTATGAAGACAGTTTAAACATAGCGCTGCCTGTTTGACCCAAGCATGTCGCTTCTAGAAGTGCAACGAATGAAGGGTACGATGCTAGATTGTGATCCGTAGAATCGCATTATATACAACTGCCTCTAGCCGTTAGGAATGCCTTTTTGTGGCGGTGATTTAGTTTTTCTGGACGCTTAGCATACTGCTGGAACTCCTGGCCTCGCTTTGCGCTGCATTCTCATTTGAGAAATGGAAAAAAGGCTAGATACATGTTCGAGTAAGATCAACACTTTTTTATCGTATCGTTCCTTAAGGCGCTCCAATGCCTTTTTGTAATTTTCTTCCGATACTTGAAATGCAGCCACTACACTCAATGCAGGACCAGAAAGACATCCGAGTAGGTACGTAAACTTGTCAATATCAGAAAGTAAGACATCATCATGAACCACATGATTGAAAAATGCAATAAAACGGTTGTACTCGCCATATTTTCCGTCAAATTTTGGGAGTTTTAGAGAAGGTTGTAACAAACTGCTTTTGTTGTCTGCTCGCTACGAGATTCGTGCGGCTAGCTCAGAAGATTGTGTGTTCGTCCCACCAAATTTATATGACGTGACTGCCCCGTAGATCAGTGAGGAAACAAAGGGTTCAAATGGTAACAGTGGGATTTATTCTCGTGGCATTAGTACAGCGGTTGTGTGGACTCGCAGAGAATTCGGCCTTGTGGGCTTAGGGAAGCGTCACCGTTCTCAGACTTGGGTGAACTAGCTTTGCTCTCCAGGCCAACGCCCTTCGAGGCAATACCTGTCCCTTGCTCTGTCCCGGACGATCCCGCTGGGTTCTTGCTCAGATCGCGCTGACAGTCAAGGCTACCGCCAGGAAGCTGGCTAGCAGTTCACTTTGCTTTACGCCTAGCGCAGACGAACGTTCCACCCGGCTTCACCCTAATGCTTGAAGCCTCGACGTCTCGACGTTCGGATCATGCTCCTTGTACGATGACTCGCTTGGTTGTGACTCCCTCGAAGATTACTTGCTTGACTGACTGTTCACTTGGTACTTTAACTGATCTTGAAGGTTTGACTCCTCGTGATTGACTGATCCAGCTCCCGGCGCTCTGCGGCCTTATATAGGGCCTTCGGGAACCGCTATTTCCCTTTTGTGCACGATCTCTCCACTCCGGGTCCAAAGTCCGTGACTCCTGGTTGACCCACTTGTCCTTCACGTACCGCTTCCAACCGATGCTCTGCCCACTGCTGCCGTCCCGCTGATTCCCGTGATGCTTGTGGCACGCCTGTGTGCCGCTGCCCCGCCGAGATGCGGCACTTCTTCTCCCTGTCCAAAGTTCACAGGAGAGTCCAAAGTCCGGTGGAGTTCCGTAATCCTCTTTTGCACACGGAACTCTTGCCCTGCCCGCCAAGTCTCCATTCTCTCATTCTCCATCCTTGGTCTCCAAGCTCTCTCGTTCTCCATTCTCTCATTCTCCATCCTTGATCTCCAAACTCTATCGTTTTCCGTCCTTGGTCTCCAAACTCTCTCGCTCTCCATCCTTGGTCTCCAAACTCTCTCGCTCTCCATCCTCTTTCGTGATTCATGATGGCGGTTGAGCTTCTTGAACTTTGATTACTAGCTGTTGTTAACTGTTATGAGCTCTTATTACTTACTATCTGTTTAGTATATGTCTACTAATTGCTTATTAGTTGTTATTAGCTGGTTACTATATGTTTAATAGATGTACACAAGTTGTTTACTAGATGTTACAAGCTTGTTACTAGCTGTTCAGTATCTGGTTTCTATGTGTATATTGAATGTAAACAAATTGTTTACTAAATTTTATTAGCTGGTAACTAGCTGTTTAGTATCTGGTTTCTATATGTTAATATATGTTATCAAGTTGTTAACTAGATGTTATTAGCTGCTAACTAGCTGTTTACTATCTGTTTACTTGAAGTTTACTAATTGTTATTAGCTGGTTACTAGTTGCTATTAACTTTTACGAGCTGCTATAGTCTTTCGTTAAGAATTATCAAAAAAGGACGTGAGAAAGATCGCACAACCAAACTATCTAAAGATTTATATATAAATCGTAAAAGAACATGTCCGATTATGTTGGGGAAAGATAAATCCTGTGATTGTTAAACTAAATATAAAATTAGTTATTCACAAGCTATCTAAAAGCTGTTTAGAAGCTGTTTTGATAGACAATTTTGATTCATAATGACAGACATTAGAGAACATATAATAATATCATTCACTTTAACTAGTATATTTTAAAAATAAAACATTTCCATTTTTCATATTCTTTCATCTAATGTAGGTATAATAAATTTATCCCATAACTATAGTTATTAGCTACAATAAAATGTCTAGAAAGAACAAAAAAATGAATGTAAGAAAACGATTTAAAACTAACTATGATTGGGAAAGCAATTGAAATCACTCCGGCGTAGTACAGTAAAAACAGACACTTTGATTATCCCATTTTGTATCACCATAACAAATGTGTGTACCCACACCTAAATTACCAAATGTGGCCTTTGTCCAAAACGTCTGTGACTCTCACTTATAAATTTGTCACCGATAATTTAAATTCCATTAAGCAAACCACCCATTTCCAGCCGTAGCATAACTTCACAGTCAAGTTGGTTACCTACAATATAAAAAGGTGGTCGTGTAAAGGATTGCTAAAATGCCTCGACGCAGGCGCAAAGGTCAAGGTAATAGAAAAATTCATGGAAAATTATCCCTTTATAAAACAAGACATAAAAAATATAATTGGGAAAGTATTTTTAATTTACGAACAATTTAAAACTGCTACCAACAATACAAATAGTGATGTTCGAAGGATTGCTAAAATGTCTCGACGCAGGCACAAAGGTCAAGGTAATGGAAAAAATTCATGTAATATTATCCCTTCATAAAAAAGTCATAAAAAATATAATTGGGAAAGTATTTTTTATTTGCTAACCATTTATAACTGTTACCAACAATACAAATAGTGATGTTACAAAGGATTGGTAAAATGTCTTGACGCAGGCGCAAAAGTCAAGGTAATGGATAAAATGCATGGCATTGACCCAAAAAAGAAGAAAATTTTTTCTATTCGTATGAAAAATATTTATATTAATTCAATACTTTGAACTTCTATCAAAATGTTAAAAAAAAAACCAGTTGCTTGATAGTGTCTAACCAATTGAGTAATGTGTTTTCACGTGCCTTTTTAATTTACCAAAAACAGTATTAGTCTTCTCTCATAAAATTTATATTTTGGATACCTCTAAATCCCCGCCCGTGAAATATATGTTGCTCATATTTAATAAGGATGGTGTGCCAACCCCGACCAACCTCCGCAACAAAGATGGGTACTTGTAATTCATATTTATGATATTTCTATCATTTTCTAACTAATATCCTTTTATCCATCATGTAAACAGGCTTAGAATTGTATTGCATGCTTCAAACCCTAGCCACACCCACCACTGTAACAGATTTGACTTTTCCAATGGCTGCCCAAGCTACATACACTGTACATTTCTTTTGATTTTCCCTATTCCTTTCTAAGGCATGTACACAATTTTTAAACTAGTTCTGAACTCCCTCTTTAATGGCATCCTCTACTTTATTTTCGTTATATTTCTGATCTTTCCCTAACAGTAGGTTGTTAAACTTTTATAATTTTATGGATTATTGAGCACCCCAAATCCCAGATATTAACTCTTAACATGTAACTAGCATAATATAGTCAAAGATATCAGACTTTAAAGAGACAAGATTTACCTACAATTCAATTTACCATCTTCAATCCCTGGAGAATAGTTTAGCATTTGCAGTTTTTTTTCTAATTTATTGATTTTACAGATTCCCGCCGGTGAATACCAATTATTAACAAGATGTCTGCCAACTCCATACCATTCAGACACTCGTTGACAACCTCATAGAACTGACTTTCAAAGTATCTATAATGCACAATATATTTCCGTCTCTTTCCTTATAATCAATGTTAATAAGATTATAAAACCTAAAACAGTACCAAATTTGCACCTCTGTGACTTTCAAATAACAGAAGATTTGTTGACTGAGATACCAATCTTTAAGGATATTTTAAAAGTTTCCAGGGAGTCGCGACGGGAATTCGGTAGTGTCTATTACGATACTATTGAAGAGTTGGACTTCCTGAAACGGCGTTTGGTGGATTTGCAGAGCGATAACAACATCGGGTCGCATCTCTTTGATATTGAAAACGTGGAAAATCGAATCACCGAGCTGATGATGGAGACAACCAAGTTTCAACACTAAATTTATCTTCTCGATACGGAAATCGAAAAAAATCCGCTGTCACGACTGCTACTGGAAGTTAGGTAGTCAGTTTTTCGAATAAGGGACTCAATTTCAGACTTAGAATGTCTTAAATTTAATGGTGAGGCAGACCAATGTGATTTTGTCAGCGGTATGTCTCGCGAAGACGATCCTAGCTTAATATTTAGTCTTAAAAATAGATATGATGATATGATATCATTTAATATTAATAATTGGGAATATTAATAATAATATAATAGTAGCTATTGATAAAACTAAAAAAATTTAAGATATATATTGGAAATTATTTGAATGCGAAAAGTGAACAATTTTCTGAAATGAATAATTTTGAAAATATGCAAATAAGAATTATGCATGTATATGCCAACAGAGGTTGGCTAAATAATTCTTAATAATTTAATTATAAGAATAAAATGAACTCCAAAACCAGTTTTTGAAATTTTTTAACATAGATTAGAAGGAAGAAGACGGAAATATGTAGTGCATTACAGATACCTTAAAAGTCAGTTCTATGAGGAGTTGGATATCAATAAATTAGAAAATTAAACTGCAAATAATAAACTGTTCTAAAGGGATTGTACATAGGAAATTGAATTGCAGGTAAATCTTGTCTTTTTTGAGTCTGATATCTTTGACTATATTCCGCTAGTTATATGTTATGAGTTAATATGTGGGATTTGGAGTGCTCAATAATCCATAAAATGATAAAAGTTGAACAACCTACTGTTAGGAAAAGATCAGAAATATTACGAAAATAAAGTAGAGGATGCCATCAAAGAGGGAGGTCAGAACCAGTTTAAAAATTGTGTACATGCCCTAGAAAGGAAAAGGGAAAATCAAAAGAAATGTACAGTGTAGGTAGCTTGGGCAGCCATTGGAAAAGTCAAATCTGTAACAGTGGTGGGTGTGGCTAGGGGTTGAAGCATGCAATACAATTCTAAACCTGTTATTGGATGGAAATATCTTTAATATGAATTACAAGTACCCATCTATGTTGCGGAGGTTGGTCGGGGTTGGCAAACCATCATTATTAAATATGAGCAACATATATCTCACGGGCGGGGAATTAGAGGTATCCAAAATATCAATTTTGTGAGAGAAGAGTAATACTGTTTTTGGTAAATTAAATAGGCACGTGAAATAGGCACATATTACTCAAATAGTTAGAGACTATCAAACAACTAGTTTAATCAAGCATTTTGATGGAAAATCAAAGTTTTGAATTAATATTTATTTTAATTTAAAATCCAAATAGCAGAAATTTTCTTCTTTATTTTGTCAAGGAATAATATTCCATGAATTTTTTCCATAACCTTACCTTTGGCGCCTGCGTCAAGACATATTAGCAATCCTTTGAAAATCACTATTTGTATTGTTGGTAGCAGTTATAATTTGTTCGTAAATTAAAAATACTTTCCCAATTATATTTTTATACCCGTAACTCGTAGAGTAAAAGGGTATACTAGATTCGTCGGAAAGTATGTAACAGACAGAAGGAAGCGTTTCCGACCCCATAAAGTATTTATATTCTTGATCAGGATCACTAGCCGAGTCGATCTAGCCATGTCCGTCTGTCCGGATGAACGCTGAGATCTCGGAAACTATAAGAGCTAGGCTATTGCGATTTGGCGTGCAGATTCCTGAGCTTATTACACAGCGCAAGTTTGTTTCAGCAATGTGCCACGCCCACTCTTACGCCCACAAACCGACCAAAACTGTGGCTCCTACAGTTTTGATGCTAGAATAAAAATTTTAACTGAAATGTATTGTTCTCATCAATACCAATCGATTGACCAAAAAAAATAAAATTGCCACTCCCACTCTAACGCCTATAACGCTTAAATCCGTCTACCGCCGGTAGGTGGCGTCTTTTAATCTCGCTTTACTGCTTGCATATCTCCATTTCCCCTTGGTTGAGTAACGGGTATCTGATAGTCGAGGTAATCGTCTATAGCGTTCTTCCTTGTTTATGTCTTGTTTTATAAAGGGATAATATTCCATGAATTTTTTCCATTACCTTGACCTTTGCGCCTGCGTCGAGGCATTTTAGCAATCCTTTACACGACCACCTTTTTATTTTGTAGGTAACCAATTTGACTCTGGGGTTATGGTACGGTAAACAGGCATAAAGGAAACCGGTCCCCTATTGTGAAATACACCATTAGGGCGGGGTTTGTGCTCTTAACAATGCATACAATATTTTGGCATATTTTAAAAGTAACTTCAAAACAATAACGATTTTTTTAAACAATATTTTAAAGTTGAGACTAGATGTTTAAAGATCTACAAGAAAACAAAATTAATAAAATGAAATTTCATGAGGAAATTGACCAATTTATTGAACAATTTAAAGGACAGATAATTGGTCAGCATTTTCAATACCTTCTAAACACAAAAACTTTGTTCATGAATTGAGGAGGACATGATCTCAAAGCTACGAATTATGGAGTACACTTTTGTAACCTTGAATTGACGTCGGAAACGTGCGCCTGCCTCTTCTATGCAAGTCGCCGGAACGAAGTCAGAAAATTAATTTCAATATATAATAAAACATGTTCGCAATACCAAAATAATTGAATAAATGTATTATTATGCTACAAAATAAACTTCTGAACTTTCATTTCGATTAAAATTACAGGTACGGAAAATGGAAAATATTTCCTTGAGTGAGATATGTCAGCTACTTGCAACCCCTATTATGGGACGTATTAGAGCTAGCAGTCAGCCGTGTGGTCGTTGGTGTGAAGCCCATGATCTTGTCAACTTGTGCATGTGTTCCTTTTATTCCGGTCAGGTAATGGATGGGTGCGCATGTTCGGGAAGCTCTTGCTTGAATCCCTTTTATGACATCTTTATTACCCGTTTGTGGAAAGAAGAGATCTTAGACAATTTACCAGTTAAAGGTTCTGGGGCGAAAAAAATGTTTGTTTGAAAATATTCCACATCTAAGAATCACAATTTTTATACCCGTTACTCGTAGAGTAAAAGGGTATACTAGATTCGTCGGAAAGTATGTAACAGGCAGAAGGAAGCGTTTCCGACCCCACAAAGTATATATATTCTTGATCAGGATCACTAGCCGAGTCGATCTAGCCATGTCCATCTGTCCGTCTGACCGTCTGACCGTCTGTCCGTCTGTCCGTCTGTCTGTCCGGATGAACGCTGAGATCTCGGAAACTATGAGAGCTAGGCTATTGAGATTTGGCGTACAGATTCCTGAGCTTCTTACGCAGCGCAAGTTTGTTTCAGTAGACTGCCACGCCCACTCTAACGCCCACAAACCGCCCAAAACTGTAACTCCTACAGTTTTGATGCTAGATAGAAAATTTTAACTGAAATGTAATGTTCTCATCAATACCTATCGATTAACCTAAAAAAAAGTTTGCCACGCCCACTTAAACGCCCACAAACCGCGAAAACCTGTGGCGCCCACAATTTGCATGCTAGATAAAAAATTTTAACTGAAATAATTTTGCCACGCCCACTCTAACGCCCATAACGCTTAAATCTGTCTACCGCCGGTAGGTGGCGCATTTTAATTTCGCTTTGCTGCTTGCATATCTCCATTTCCCTTTGAGTAACGGGTATCTGATAGTCGAGGTACTCGACTATAGCGTTCTTCCTTGTTTAGAATAAAATCCCTGCTCCCGTACATTGCACGAAGGCTAGCAGAGCGGGAAGTTAAACTGTTAATTGATACCGGAACTTCAAAAAATTACATTGCACCCCTCCCGATGCTTAAAGGCGTCGTGGAAGTAGAAACCCCATTTAGTGTTAAGTCAATTCATGGCCACACACAAATTAAAAAAAAGTTCTTAATTTCAATTTTTCAAGTTAAGTCTCATTTCTTCGTCTTAAATGCTCTTAAGGGATTCGACGAAACTCGATTTCACTAAAAATGTGTTGCAAGCTGGCAATGCAACAGAAAAGCTTCAATTCACCAAATCAGAAAACGTTAATATCATCAAAATTGATTGAAAGTGTCCAGCATGCAATAAAATCCGTTTTTGACAAAATGATTTTAAAAAATTCTACAGCCTTCGCTGACCCGGACGAAGCTCTACCTTTTAATATAAACACTATTGCCACAATAAAAACAGATGGGGAACCGGTGTACTCCAAATCATACCCGCACCCCAAGGGCGTGACAGAATTTGTGAACGCAGAGGTTAAGCAACTTCTAGCGGACGGCATCGTAAGGCATCTAGATCACCGTACAACAATACAACTTGGGTCGTCGAAAAAAAGGGAACCCACCAAAATGGGTTGAAAAAGAAGCGTCTAGTTATTGATTTCAGAAAATTAAACCAGAAAACAGTCTACGATAGATACCCTATTCCCGCGGTTTCGACCATATTGTCAAATATGGGCAAATCTAAATTTTTTACAACACTTGATCTTAAATCAGGCTTCCCACAGATAGAACTGGCGGAAAGGGATAGGGAAAGAACAGCATTTTCAATAAATAACGGTAAGTATGAATTTTTAGACTGCCGTTCGGCCTAAAAAATGCTCCGAGCATTTTTCAAAGGGCTATTGATAATGTATTACGGGAAAAAATTTCAAAGACATGGGGGACCATGTTAATGATATTCACTGGGTTCTCGAGAAACTCTTACAAGCAGGCATGAGGGTGTCCCAAGAAAAATCAAAGTGTTTTAAAAAAAGCGTTGAATATTTTGGATTCATAGTATCAGAAGGGGGCTTACGAACCTCACTTGAAAAGGTCAAGGCTATCAATGAATTTTCCCTACCAAAAACTCTTTTCAATCTCCGATCCTTTTTGGGTTTAGCTAGTTACTATAGATGCTTTATTAAAGGTTTTGCATCAATAGCCGGACCCCTTACAGGAATGCTAAAAGGGGAAAATGGAAAAGTAAGCAACTATCAATCGAGGAAAATTGATATCGAAATGACTAAACAACAGAGGGACGCATTTCATAAGTTAAGAGAAATCCTAGCATCAGAAGATGTCCTATTGTCATACCCTGACTTTACGAAGTCGTTTGATTCAGGTCTTCAGGTCTTGGTCTGGGGGCGGTATAATCCCAAGGGGGACGCCCCATTACCATGATATCTCGCACGTTACGTGATAACGAAAAAAACTTCGCAACAAACGAACGGGATCTACTAGCCATAGTCTGGTCCCTAAAAAACCTCCTAAAAAACTACTTATACGGAGTAAAAGATTTACACATTTATACCGATCACCAGCCGTTAACGTTCGCTGTGTCAGATAAAAATCCCATTGCGAAACTCTAACGCATAAGTAATTTACAACCCAGGCAAAGAAAACCTTGTAGCGGACGCGTTGTCTCGCCAAAATATAAACGTCTTCGCTTTCCTACACCATTACAACGACCGACAACCCGGTCAACTGCTTCCGAAATCAGATTATAATCGCGGAAAGAAACAGTTCATTTGTAGATAACTTTATCTTATTTAAAACTAAAATAAGACACATAATAAAGTTCTCAGACCGCAATAGCCTGATTAAATCGATTCAAGATGTAGTTAATCCGGAGGTAGTAAATGCGATACATTGCTCCCTCCCAGTCCTAGCTTTTGTTCAGCATTAGATAATCGAGTTATTCCCAAGCACAACATTTAACTATTCAAAAACTTTTGTACAAGACATAACAGATAAAACTGAACAAAAAGAAATCATTGTTACTGAGCATAATAGAGCCCACCGTGCTGCTCAGGAAAATGTAAAACAAAATTTTCTGGACTATTTCTTTCCAAAAATGCTCAGGCTAGCATCAGAAGTTACTTTAAATTGTAAAATCTGTTCCATGGCCAAGTACAGCCGCCACCCCACCAAACAGACGGTCGGCCAAACACCAATACCCTCGTACGTAGGTGAAATTCTTCACATCGACATATTCTCAACGGATGGAAATCTTTTTCTGAAATTCGCTATAGTGCAGAAAATAACCTCAAGGGCCATCGTAGATGTAAAAGCCCCAATATCAAATGTTATAAATTTTTTTCCAACCACAAAAATCATTTAATGTGACAACGAGAGGTCACTTAACTCCAAAACAATAAAATGAATTCTTCTTAATAATTTTAATATTTGCATCTCAAATGGTCGAAAGATTTCACAGCACCCTTGCTGAAATTGCATGCTGCCTAAAAATTGAAAAACAAATGGACGACACTGCAGAGGTTATCTTACTAGCCACAACTAAATACAATAGAACCATCCATTCAATGACTAACAAAATGCCTATAGAAATAATACATTCTTATTCTGCAGAATTTGAGACAGAGATTAGCACAAAAACTCAACAGGCCCAGGAGAAGAGCTTAGACCAGATAAACAAAAACAGAATTTGTAAGAAATTTCAGCTCGGCGACAAAGTTTTCTTGAAATCAAATAAACGCCTGGGGAATAAACTGTCTCCCCTGTGCTCAGAAGAAATAATTGAGGCAGACCTTGGGACGTCAGTTTTTTCATAAAAGGAGGGTGGTCCATTAGGACAATTTACGGTAATAATTATCATTAAAAACTAAATTACCCTTTCATTTTATTTCAGGTTTAAGAAAAACTTCTTACTACTTACGCTAACGGCTGCCATGACAAACGCGACAGTCAAACTTTACTTAGTGGACGGTGACATTGTAATTTGGGATAGTTACGGATACCTACGACAATCAACGAACTTAACAACGTACGAGGACTATGCGGACCAGACGGAAGCAATGACAAAGACCTTCACGAACGATCACAAGGCTCAGGTAAAAACCACTGACTTAGGACACATTCGCATTTTAGTTGCTACCCTTAAGGTTCACCACAGGGATACTAGGAGCATTAACTTAATCGCAACAGCACTTAAAGTCATTGCATGAACTCCCGACTTTAATGATTGGGAGCAAATAAAGTTAAACCAAGAACAATTAATTAACGCCGAGGAACGACAATCTGAGTTCAATATTAAATTTTAAGAACGTTTAAATGCACTTACTAATTCTATGAACCAAATTCAAAAGGTAGACAGAGATGAAGGGACACACCTTTTAGAAATCATTTTAGCAAAAAACAGAATTGTTATTACAGACTTAGAAATTATTTTGATGGGCCTAACCCTAGCGAAACTTAACATCGTAAGCCCGGCTATCCTGGATAGCAGCGACATAAGAGAATATAAAGACAAACAGCCTACTAACATAAGCTTAGTAGAAATATTAGAAGTATCTAGCATAAGCGTTTTTCAAAATTTGGAAATAATCCACTTCCTTATTAAATTCCCCTACTCTAAGCTAGTATGTAAAAAAAAAAACGGTCTACCCGGTACAGCCCCAAACCAAGATCCTAGACTTCGAGAATGGAGACCTAGTCGCCGATTGCGCAGCAATCCTGGCTATCCTGGATAGCAGCGACATAAGAGAATATAAAGACAAACAGCCTACTAACATAAGCTTAGTAGAAATATTAGAAGTATCTAGCATAAGCGTTTTTCAAAATTCGGAAATAATCCACTTCCTTATTAAATTCCCCTACTCTAAGCTAGTATGTAAAAAAATAACGGTCTACCCGGTACAGCACCAAAACAAGATCCTAGACTTCGAGAATGGAGACCTAGTCGTCGATTGCGCAGCACGAAATGTCAACATCGGGGGCTGCAAAGCTACGGTAGGCGCTACCTTCTGCAAAGAACTCCAAGGCGATACATGCGCACAACAGATGGTGGCGGGGGTGACTGCACAATACTCCACCCTACCAGGTCACTTGAGCCCAGTTACTATAGTGGACCACGGTACCTTCATCATCAACGACGCCCGAGTGACCATCATCGACGACCTCGGTCTAAAGCAAGAAATATCTGGCTCATACCTGGTAACCTACTCTAGCAAGGTATTACTCAACATAAACCAACTTGGAACTTCGAGGAAAAAGCCTGCGGTCTCAGCCATGACCCTAGTAAACATTACTGCTCATCAGAATCGACTCAGCCTCCCGTTTCTCCACGAACTGAGCTTGAGAAATCTCCACCACATTGGGACCCATATAAAAAAATGTACTATGGGTTCCTTCCTCAGCTACTCCTTCGCTCTACTTGCCTCCTTTCTATTGTGCTCCACCGATTGGCTAGGATACCACGTTCTCAGGACCAGAGGGACGGCGACCACTCAAAAGAGGGAGGAGTTAGCACGCCCATTTCTGATGAGCAGAATTTGCCATATCCGGTGGCCAACACGCGCAGTAAGGAAACTGCCGAATCCACACCTTGGGTGCCATCGCCCCATCGCCTGATACCAAGTGCTGCCCCGGCGCTTCAGCGGCAGTGCAGGGAACACGCGCTCAGCGAATGATCGCCGGATACCAAATGCTGACCTTGCATTTTGGTGACGGCGCTGCCGGCAGGCAAAGGCCTCAAGCTGTGACCGGATCGGACCCGGATTAAGTTAGTCTACAATTGGTTCTCCGCAGCCATAGCTGTGTTTATTATCCTTTTGTAAAATTATCAAACCCTTTGCCTAAACAGGCTTAGGAATAATAAATAAATAAAATTTAATAACTTTTCTTCTTATTGGCCTAAACAGGCTGGAAGGAATCGGTTTAAAATAATTTATATAACTACGAACCACTTCAAAAATTATGAAATATCCGATTATATATTATCAAATAACTCAGAACCAGAGCTCGCAAATAACTGTTGACCGTTTTTCTTTTCGTGCTCTCGTTGCGAGCAAAACCGAAAAAGGTCCTACTGTCTCGCTCTCGCTCTGAGCAAGAGACACTTGCTGTCATCATTTATGTTTTCTGTTGAGCGCTTTTCGTTGAGCTCGTTGTATATTGCTCTTTAATGAGCAGTGCGTAAAGAGCGGAACGAGAAACGCTCGCACAATGACAGTCAACAAAAGACCGATTGACCGAAAATCTCAACGCCACGAAAAGTTTCAGAATATGTTGTTTTTACATTTTTTTTGCACTAAACGCGTTCGAACGTACGTTTGCGAAATGCCCATATATATTTTTGTAACATTTTTTATATTGTTGAACTAATAAGCTTTTTTATTAGTTATTGCTAAATTAAAAAATACGAATTTCAGGTTGCCTTATGCTTGTTAACAATTTATTAGCGAGAGAGAGTACAGCAGGCGAGACGAGAGTGCATTTAATGTCGAGATCAGAATTCGTACTGATTTTACAAAGGGACAGCCAGCCGAATGCTGGGCCCAAGAATGCAACTACACAAAAAACGAGAGAGCTAGATAGAGAGAGCTACCTTTCTCGATGCAATTAATATAAGAGATCGAATTAAGTTAATTAGCTGCTGCGGCTGCGTGACCCGACATACTCCCCCGTTGGAAGCCTGAGTTTCAACATCATCCTTAAGGGAAAGCAGACACAGCTTGTTTACTGCTCGCTTTGTCACTCTTGATGCTGTCTTCAGAACGGCAACTCGAGCAACCCCATCTCCACCGAACAGAAGCTCGATCACTCTGGCGAGGGGCCACTTCATGGGAGAAGTTTTCGTCCTTGACCAGAACTAAGTCATCGACAACCAGGCCAGGTTTTGGGGTGCGCCACTTGGAGCGCTGCTGCAGTAATGTTAGGTATTCTTCCTTCCATCGGGACCAAAAGATCTGCTGCAAGTAAGCCACGCGTTGCCATCCATCCAAGCGATTGAAGTTATGACTAGTCACATCCGGCTCGACGAAAGAGGAAGGCGGACCACCATTCAAAAAATGTGCTGGGGTTAATACATCCAGATCAGCTGGGTTTTCTGAAATCGAGACTAATGGTCGAGAATTAACAGCCGCAGAAATGTGACACACCAGGGCTAAAACAGCAGTGCCAACAGCGCGGTAGAAATGATGCTTAGCGATCTTTACAGCCGCTTCCCAAAGACCGCCAAAGTGTGGCGACCTAGGAGGAATGAAACACCTATCAATAGCCTTCGCTAGGCAAAAGTCCTTAGGCGCCTTAGTTCGAGCAGCTCATTGCGAGCGCCAACAAAGTTGGTTGCATTATCAGACCAAATCTGCCGCGGCCTTCTTCTAGTGCATATAAATCGTTTGAGGCCATGTAGAAACGATACCGTAGAGAGATCCTTGATTAGCTCCAAATAAATAGCCTGCGTGGCGAAACAAATGAAGACACAAACGTAGCATTTTACTGGAGGCTTGCTTCGCGCCTCTGACTTGTAGAAAAATGGCCCGCAAAAGTCAATGCCAGTGACTTCGAACGCATGAGATCCATCAAGTCGCTCCTTTGGAAGATCCGCCATGATATGCTCCACTACTCGAGGCTTCATTCGAAAGCATCTAATACATTTGTTTATCGCCTTCATAACCGTCTTCCTCCCCAAATAGGCCAATATTGGGATCGAATTATGCCGAGTAATGCCCGTGACCCAGTGTGCAGATTGCGTTCATGAAAGTGAGTAATAATGGCAATAGTGACCGAATGACTCCGTGGTAATATAATTGGATGACGCCCATTAAAATCCAGAGAAGAATTCCTCAGCCGGCCATCCACTCTAAGAAGCCCAAATTGGTCAATGAATGGCGAAAGAGATGCGAGCGAGCTGGAGGAGTGCACCATTCCCTTTGACTGCAATGATTTGATGTCATCCCATAAATGTGAGCGCTGGACAAGACGAAGCAACAGCAGCGTACCGCCTTGAAGGTCAGACACCGTGAGCGTAGGGCGATGGATGCGATTACTAAACTTATAGACGTATCCGAAAACTCTTTGAAGGGCAGCAAAGGAGTTGGCAAATTTGGAACTGGACACTATGTCTTCATATGGAGATTTTATTAGCAGGATCCTCCGGCGAACCTCAAGCGTTCGCTTTTCAGCAGTGATTGGGGTCGGCCAGTCAGCCTTGGGGCCACAAAGGAATTTTTGTCCATGAGCCCAGAGAGGAGACTCGTTGAGCTCAGCAGGAAATGCACCTCGGGAGAGAATGTCAGCTGGATTTAAAGAAATTGGAACATATCGCCACTCCACTGACTCAGGTAGCTCTTGAATGGTAGCTACTCGGTTCGCTACAAAAATATTGAATCTGGACGGCTCGTCTCCTCCTTATCCTTGTCTGCAACTCCATCCAAAACAGCCGACACATTTGAGCACCACTTTCTAAGCTTAAATTTTCCCTTGGCTAGAAGTTTTGATGCCTGATCCATAATGATGACTGCCTCTTTCTTGGACTTGGCTCCAGATATCAAATCATCCACATAAAAACCACAGCCCCAAACGGAAACGCTGTATGCTCGTCAGCTGACAACTGATGCATAGCTCGCACAGCCAGAAATGATGCTGGCTTCGTGCCATAAGTAACGGTGTCTAGCTTAAACACCCGCAATTGGTCCTGGGGGGAATCCTTCCATAAAATGCATTGTAAATGGTTGTCCTCAGGCTGAACCCTAACACAACGGTACATTTTACAAATGTCTCCTGTGATTGCTACTGGGTGTGAACGAAACCGAAGAAGAAACTGGAACAGCTTAGGCTGAATAACAGGACCTGCCATAAGAACATCGTTAAGAGAATAGCCTGAGGAACTGGCCGCCGATCCATCAAAAAGCTTGCTGGTAGGACTCTCCCAAAAGATCTAGATTGAACTTGGCAGGCAGCCGAACAGAATAATCACCAGCTGGCAAACGAACGACGTGTCTTATGAAATGTGCTTCACAGTCCAATTCTTCCTTAGTAGCGCGTATAATTGGCTCGGCGCAGCTTTCCACTTCCCAAAATCGTCGAAGAAGATCATCTAACCGATCGAATCTATTCTCTCTACTAGCGAGAAGTACATCTTGAGACGACGGTAAAGCCGAGTCATTGGAAAGGCCATAACCTCCAGAAACAACCCAACCCAGACGCGTCTTTTGAATTAGGGGTAATCCAGGTGGGAGCTTGATTTGGCCAACGCACAACATCTCGAAAAAGAGGCTGGCTCCGATTAATAGATCCTCCCGCTGGGGAGCATAAAACCTTGGGTCAGCTAACTGTATATTTTTGGGTATGTTCCAGCTGCCAATGTCGACGTTGAAGCTAGGCTGTCGCTCTGTTATGTTCGGAGCAATCACCGCGGAAATGTTGGCTGAGTATTCGGAAGTTCGGGACTGAATCGTAATATTGACCGAGCGACCGTCCGTCACAAAACTGGAATCTCCTATTCCAGTTACAGATGCTAAAGATTTAATTTTCTTTACTTGAAGCTGATTTGCGAATAGGGACGTTATTAGATGCAGTTGGGAGCCCGAATCGAGTAGAGCTCGACAGGGAACGAAAACTCCGGAACGGTTTTTTACAAAAACGCTAGCCGTTGCTAAGAGCACAATATCATTACTAAACTCCTGTGCAATAAGAGCAGTCGAAGTGGAAGGCAGTGCAGAGGGTGAGGCAGAGGGAAGTGCTTCTTGAAGCTGTGCTCCTTCTTGTGAAGGAAAGGAAGGTGAGTTTCCCAGGTGAAGCAGGGTGTGGTGCTTAGATCCGCATGCACGACAACTACTGGAGTTGCATTGCCGAACTTGATGACCAGCCTTAAGATAATTTATGCAAAGACCGAGCCGTTTCGCTTCTTGAAGGCTATTCGCAGGAGACAGGATTTTAAAATTCTGACAATAAGAAATGGAATGCCCCGTATCATTACAGAATATACAAATCCAAGGGTTAGCATTCGAGGCAATAAATGCTGATCTACGCGCATTGGGTATTCTGTTACTTCCCACCTGATTGCCCGGCGCATAGTTTGCCATGGCGATATCCATAGTCTCCAACGTCCTGCATCGCTGCTCCAGAAATGATGCCATTGACTCCCACGTAGGAATTAAATTGACGAAGGCAGGGTCCTCTAAACGCTCTTCCCACTTTGCCTGACTTGCCGGATCCAACTTTTGGAACAGGACTTCGACGATGATGCATTCTGTGGTTTGTTCCGTCGTGCCCAGTCCTTTGAGAGCACGAATATGAGCGTTGAATTTAACGGACAGCTCCCGAAGTGTCGAGACGGAACCACTCTGCACCGCCTTAAGTCCCAGGATCTCAGTAATGTGTTCCTGAAAAACCAAACGTCGATTATCAAATCTATTTTTCAGCAAATCTAATTTCCAAGGAGCGAATAGTTTCCAACGCAGCGTCCCTCAGGCATGATCGTAGATGCTGCAGCTTTTCTACGTTGGTGAGGTGCGGATGGCTTTCTATGATCGTGGTAAACATAGAATAAAAGTCAGACCAATTTGCATAACCTCCAGCGAATTTTGGAAGGTCCAGTGGGGGCAGCAATGCTGCCCTATGTCGAGGCTGACGCTGCGACCCGAAAACTGGGGGCCGAAAACTCACGGAGTGATGCCGTCAGCAAAGTTGAATGCGAAAGAAGCTGTGAGGCGCCCTTTGAAATTTCGTATCGATTCGATGACTTCAGAATTACGAGAATGTCATCAAATTTCTCACTTAAATCACTTTCAATTTCCTCGAAATCCAATTCTTCGAGCTCACCGAGAACCTTTTTGAATGACACTCGAAGCTCATCAATCAACTCCAACCTCACATGAAGACCGGATTCGTCGCATGAAGTTAACGCCGCACTTGATAGGGAATCCACTAAGCGCTCCACTCTATTAAATAAAGCAGTTGCCTTGCGCTTCAAAAATATTGCCCTGTTTGCATCAGCGGTAACATCATGCCGTAGGCATGGCTACAACAACAACAACAAACCCAGCAGACGAAATGCCCGAGATTCAGCTCCAGCGGGAAGATGAGCGCAAAGCAAACGAGGGAATAACAGCCCGTTACTTGGCTATGTACGCTTCTATGTATAGCTGATTTTGCGCCTTATATGTAAATTTCCGCAATCACCAACTGCTATTTATTTATAGCGCTCACTGCATGTAAGGCCTTATGATTGTTGCTCCGCCAATGCACCGCAGCCGCAAAAACGAAAAAGTCAATAAATAGACTTATATGATTTGCACCTAATATTATTTATGCACAAATCACGTCGGGGTCACCAATGTTGAACTAATGAGCTTTTTTATTAGTTATTGCTAAATTATAAAATACGAATTTCAGGTTGCCTTATGTTTGTTATTTATTAGCGAGAGAGAGTACAGCAGGCGAGACGAGAGTGCATTTAATGTCAAGATCAGAACTCCTACTGATTTTACAAAGGGACAGCCAGCCGAATGCTGGGCCCAAGAATGCAAGTACACAAAAAACGAGAGAGCTAGATAGAGAGAGCTACCTTTCGCGATGCAATTAATATAAAAGATCGAATTAAGCTAATTAGCTGCTGCGGTTGCGTGACCCGACATATATATTACGTGTTAAGCTTTATAAATAGTAAGGCGTTCAGATTCTCTGCACTAATCGAACTTCTTCGTTCACTTAATATAAAGTGTAAGGCTGAGAATGCCCGTTCCACGGAAACTTGCGTTGCAGGTTGTAAAGAACTGATTTTGTGTGTCTGCTCGCTACGAGATTCGTGCGGCTAGCTCAGAAGATTGTGCGTTCGTCCCACCAAATTTATATGACGTGATTGCCCCGTAGATCAGTGAGAAAACAAAGGGTTCAAATGGTAACAGTGGGATTTATTCTCGTGGTATTAGTACAGCGGGTGTGTGGCTGGGCTGGCTTCGGTATCTCCTGGCTCTGGTTCCGCCGGCGGCTGGCGCTCCTCTTTCTTGCTTCTCGACGCGTTGACTCGTCCTCCTCTGGATCCTGGGTCTCGGGACGCTCGTAGTGGCCGCCTCTGCTTACTTGCTGACGCGCTGCCTCGGGGTCGCTTGTTGCGCCTTAGACCAGCAGAGAGTTCGGCCTTGTGGGCTTAGGGAAGCGTCACCGTTCTCAGACTAGGGCGAACAAGCCTTGCTCACTTAGTATTATTTATGCACAAATCACGTCGGGGTCACCAATGTTGAACTAATAAGTTTTTTTATTAGTTATTGCTAAATTATAAAATACGAATTTCAGGTTGCCTTATGCTTGTTAACAATTTATTAGCGAAAGAGAGTACAGCAGGCGAGACGAGAGTGCATTTAATGTGAAGACCAGAACTCGTACGGATTTTACAAAGGGACAGCCAGCCGAATGCTGGGCCCAAGAATCCAAGTACACAAAAAACGAGAGAGCTGATAGAGAGAGCTACCTTTCGCGATGCAATTAATATAAAAGATCGAATTAAGCTAATTAGCTGCTGCGGCTGCGTGACCCGACATATATATTACGTGTTAAGCTTTATAAATAGTAAGGCGTTCAGATTCTCTGCACTAATCGAACTTCTTCGTTCACTTAATATAAAGTGTAAGGCTGAGAATGCCCGTTCCACGGGCCGCCTCTGCTTGCTTGCTGACGCGCTGCCTCGGGGTCGCTTGTTGCGCCTTAGACCAGCAGAGAGTTCGGCCTTGTGGGCTTAGGGAAGCGTCACCGTTCTCAGACTAGGGTGAACAAGCCTTGCTCTCCAGGCCGACGCCATTCGAGGCAATACCTGTCCCTTGCTCTGTCCCGGACGGTCCCGCTAGGTTCTTGCTCAGTTCGCGCTGACAGTCAAGGCTGCCGCCAGGAAGCTGTCTAGCGGTTCACTTCGCTTTACGCCTAGCGCAGACGAACGTTCCACCCGGCTTCACCCTAATGCGTGACGTCTGCGACGCTCCTGCGCTCCCCAATGAGCTCCGCGCGGCGATGTTAACGTGGCTGCCGGAAATGTCTGCTGGTGTCCCTGTCGATGTCCTCTGCGCTGTCTTCTGACCAGTATCTCGTCGTTCTGGCACTCGGGGTGTTGGGCGATTGCTGTTCGGGAACTTCGCCGGTAGTCGCAGGGCTCTCCAGGCGACCGCCTCTTGAAACCACAAATCGATCTACCGCTCGTCCGTCACGCCAGGTCCTGCTTGGTCGGGAAAAGTACGCTGGGTCGCAGACACCTTTCCTCCCCAAGCTGACGGTTCTTCGTCGGAGGACTCTTTTTGCTTGTCTCTGACAGACCCGCCGGGCGACTCGCCAGGGTGTGGTCGTGACAAAGTTGGAAAACAAACGCCTTGGCTTAGCCGCGTGATGCCTTCCAGAACTCAGCAACCTGTGTCTCAATTCGGAGATTCCTGATGTCCCAATCCCGAACGTCTCGACGTGGCGATCTTGCTCCTTGTGTGCTTCCCACGGCGCTGCTTCCGACGACTCGCTTGGTTGTAGCCTTGTGTGCTTCCCTCGTAGATTATTTGCTTGACTGACTGTTCACTTGGTACTTTAACTGATCTTGAAGGTTTGACTCCTCGCTGATCCAGCTCGCTGATCCAGCTGCCAGCGCTCTGCGGCCTTATATAGGGCCTCCGGAAACCGTTATTTCCCTTTTGCGCACGGCCCGCTGGATCTCTCCACTCTGGGTCCAAGGTCCGTGACTCCTGGTTGACCCACTTGTCCTTCACGTACCGCTTCCAATCGATGCTCCGCCCACTGCTGCCATGCCGCTGATTCCCGTGATGCTTGTAGCACGCCTGTGTGCCGCTCCTCTGTCGAGATGTGGCACTTCCTCTCCCGGTCCAAAGTTCACGGGAGAGTCCAAAGTCCGGTGGAGTTTCGTTATCCTGTTTTTGCACACGGCACTCTTGCCTTGCCCGCGAAGTCTCCATTCTCTCTCGTTCTCCATGCTTGGTCTCCAAACTCTCTCGCTCTCCGTCCTTGGTCTCCAAACTCTCTCGATCTCCATCCTTGGTCTCCAAACTCTCTCGCTCTCTATCCTTGGTCTCCAAAATCTCTCGTTCTCCATCCTTTGTCTCCAAACTCTCTCGTTCTCCATCCAAGTCTCCAAACTCTCCTCGCCGCGCCGTTACTACGCGAATTCGCCGCGTAACTGGTAAGCGGCCGGCCATCTGCGCATCCTGCCGGCCTCTCGTCCGGGGATCTCGAGGATTCACCTTGGGTACCCCCTCCTCCCATATCCTGGGCTCCTCCTTCGTCGGTACCGTCGCGGGCCCCTCGGGCCACGTCCATACCAGCGTCTGCTGTCGCCACCGCACGCCCTCGGCCACGAACGCCCGCGTGCTGTGGCTCACGTGCGCATCCGGTACTTCCGTCCGCACCACCGACGGCTCCTGCGCCTGTGCCTGGTGGACTGCCTCCTCCTGCGGTTGTGGTATCGGCTGCGCGGTCGACTCCTCGGTTTGCGTTCGCTCCTCCGGTCGCTGTGGCTCGGTGTATCGCGGCGTGGGTGGCCGGGCCGGCCTCCACGGCGGCGTGGCCAACGGGTCTCCTCCGTCGCTCTCTCGGGCTTCCTCCGTGAGCCACTCCCCTTCGTAGCGGGGAGTGGGTGGCACCTCCGGCAACCACCGCGGAGGGGATGGCGCGCATGGCTCGGCCCCATCCTCGCTCCTCGGACTGGGCTCCTCGGCCGCGTACCTGGGGGTGAGTGGAACTTCCCACGCGTCCTCCACCGGTACCTCCCACAGACGTCGCTCCTCTTCCTCCGCCTGTCGCAGACGGGCATGCCATCGCGCCGCCGCCGCCTCGTGGTCCTGCCGCAGCCGGATCTGCCATCGCGCCTCCTCCTCCGTCGACCGCTGCTGCTCCTCGACCGCCGGCTCCCGGTCCCGGAACCGTTTCCGAGTCTCCTCGGTGGCTCGACAAACATCCCCGGCGTGGCCCCTCGGGAGTTCCGCTCCTCCGACGTCCGTCGTCCCGCGCGGTATCCGATCACCCGCCGCCGCTTTCCGGAGCCGCCATTCTCTTTCTTCGACGGCGGGATCGCCGACCACCTCCACGTCGCTGTCGGAGCTCACCACGGGTTCTGGTGCGGAGTCCTCGTCGCGGGTCCGCTCCGGTTGCGCGCCTTCCTTTTGCCCGATCCCGTTTTGTCCTTTCTTTGGGGCGCTCGCTCTCTTACGGTACAGCTCTCTTTGCTGTGCCGTCTTCCCCCTTTCTTCATAAACCACAAGTTGTACTCCCTCAGATCACCGTGGCACTCTGGATGCTGCGGTTCGTTGTACCTCTCGGTTCCGTAACCAACTTGCTTAAGACCCTACCTTGATCACCCTTGGTGAGTATCCTTGGAAGTTGTCCTTGGGCATACACCTTGCTTCGGGGCGTTCCTGGGTGGTATCCTTGGGGTATCCTTGGGGCATTATTGGGCTATCCCTACGGTATCCTTCGGGTGTCCTTTGGGTATCCTTCGGGTATTCTTAGGGGTATTGTTGGGGTGTCCTTCGAGGCACATTTAGGGGTATTGTTGGGGTATCCTTGTTGAAGTGGTGTGCTTTTGTTAGTGTTGTTGTCGACCTTGTCCGTGTCCTTCCCGCCTGGCCTAACCACGGATGACTCTGGCAAATGCCCGACGCTGAATCCTGTTGCCTTGCGGGTGGATCCCTATACGTTACCCGTATCCTTGTGCCGTTTTGTAAGTGCCCTTCCGCCTGGCGTTATCGCGGATGACTCTGGCAACTGCCCGACGCTGAATCCTGTTGCCTTGCGGGTGGATCCCTACATGTTACCCGTATCCTTGTAATGTTTTGTAAGTGTCCCTTCCGCCTGGCGTAATCGCGGATGACTCTGGCAACTGCCCGACGCTGAATCCTGCTGCCTTGCGGTTGGATCCCTATATGTTACCCGTATCCTTGTGCTGTTTTGTAAGTATCCCTTCCGCCTGGCGTAATCGCGGATGACTCTGGCAACTGCCCGACACTGAATCCTGCTGCCTTGTGGTTCGATCCCTACACGTTGCCCGTATCCTTGTGACCTATATTTATGGTTGATCTTTCTACGTGGCGTTTGGATGACTCTCGCTTCGGCCTGACGTATAATCCTTTGGCCTCGCAGTCTGGATTAACGCGAAATCCTTATCCATGTCCTTGTGCTGTTCTGATTGTCCTTTCCGTGTGGAGTATGGATGACTCTCGCTACGGCCTGACGCCTAATCCTGTCGGCTTGTACCTGTCGTTAACAATCTGACGTTTCTGCTGTCTGCTCGTTTTGTTGTTGCTTGAGTTCGCCAACGAGAACTGTCCTTTCTTTCTTCGACTGTGTGTGGCGAATTTTAAGGGCCATCGTACCTCGGGGCTAGTTTTGCAGCGAATCCTTCAGCCGCTTTGGACAGGTGATGTTCCTTGGCCCACACTATGTCGCCCACCGCTGGTGACCATTGCGTCCTTCTCAGATTGTAGTGTCTGGCTTGGTCCTGGGACGCCTTTTACATATTTCTCCGCACGATCTCGAATACCTCTCTTAGTTTGTTGGCATTTTCCTCAGGGGTCTCCGTAGCTCGTCCAGTGCCTAGGGTTTCCTTATCATATAGGCTGCTGGGTAGACGTGGTTCCCTTCCCTGGGTAAGAAACGCCGGTGTATGGCCGGTGGATTCCGATGTGCTCGTGTTCACTGCTAGCATAATCTCCGGCCACTTCTCGTCCCAGTTTCTCTGGTCCTGCCCTGCGAACTGCGCAATCATGCTCTTGACCGTTCTCTTTGCTCGTTCGGTCGGATTCTCTTGTGGTGTGTATGGCGCGGTGAATTGTTTACTGATACCCATCTCAGCCAGGAAATTTTTAAAAATGCGGCTTGCAAACTTTACTCCATTGTCCGTTATGACCACCTTCGGGACCCCGTACTTTGCGATTATGCGCTCCCTAAACGCCTTCTTGAGCGACTCTGCTGTCGCACTGGGGCACCAGTTCCGTCCATTTCGAAAACCTGTCTATCATGACCAGCAGCATTTGGTTCCCGTGCTTGGATCTTGGTAGGGGTCCAACGAAGTCTGCACATACCGTGGCCCATGGTTCCTCCGGCTTTTGGGTCAACATCTTCCCGGCTGCCTGCAATCTGATTGGGCTTAAACCGCATGCAAATCTCGCATTTTCTTACATGGGCTCGGGTGTCTCTATGCATGCCTGGCCAGTAGTATCGGGCTGCCAACCGTGCAATTGTCCTCCGGCTTCCTACGTGTCCCGCAGACGGTGCGTCGTGGTTTTCCCTCAACACTGTTTCTCGTAGCGACTTTGACGCGACGTCTTCACTGCCTGCTCGGTGAGGTATGTTTCTGTACAGTGCCTCACCATCCATAACATAGTCCGGGTAGTTCTGCGGTTGGGTTCTTATCTTTTCGCCCATGTCCTTGATCCAGCTGCACCCTCCTGAAGTTATTTTTGCCGACGCCTCTTTTACTCCTCGTAGCGTCTCTGGTAGTGGTTGTCTTGATAATGCGTCGGCCACCACGTTTAGCTGACCCTTTCTGTACGCTATCTCAAAGTCGTATTGTTGTAGCTCCAGGGCCCATCTGGCGATCCTTCCTGAAGGGCTTTCGATGCTGTTGAGCCACTTCAGGGCCATGTGGTCGGTTACTACCTTAAAGTGGTAATCTGCCAGATATGGGCTGAGCTTCCGGATCGCCCAGACGATCGCCAAGCACTCCTTCTCCGTTGTTGAATAGTTCTTCTCCGCGCCGTTCAGTGTTCGGCTCGAATAGGAGATTACTCTTTCGCCCTTTTCGGTGTCCTGGGTCAGTATTGCTCCGATGCCGTAGTCGCTGGCGTCTGTTTGCAGGATGAAAGTTCTACTGAAGTCCGGGCATGCTAGCACCGGATCTGCCACGAGTCTTGCCTTTACTTTCTCAAATGCCATCTGGTGATCTGGTGTCCACTCCCACTTACTGCCTTTACGCAGCAGGTCATTCAGGGGTTTGACGATTCTGGGAAAATCTGGTACAAATCGGCGGTACCACGACGCTACTCCTAGGTATTGCCGGAGTTCTTTGACGGTCGATGGCGGTTCCAGTTCGGCGATGGCGGCTACTTTTTCTGGATCTGTTCCTATTCCCTCGCTAGTCACTCGATGTCCCAGGTACAGCAGTTCCTTTCTAAAGAATTGGCATTTTTCTGGATTCAGCCTCAGGTTTGCCTCCTTTAGACGCCGGAACACTTCTCTCAGGTTTCTTTTGTGTTCTTCCAGCGTGCGACCGATCACTGTTATGTCATCCTGGTAAGCGAATGCTTGAGGTGACATCTCGGGGCCAATTACTTGGTCCAAAACTCGCTGAAACGTTGCCGACGCCGAGTGAAGTCCGAACGGCATTACCCTCCACTGAAACAGACCTTTGCCTGGTACCGTGAACGCCGTGTATTGCCTGCTTCTTTCTTCCAGTGGGATTTGCCAGTATCCATCCTTCAGGTCCAAGCTGGTGATGTACCGCGCTTCCCTTAGTTGATCCAGGATGTAGTTTATGGGGGTCATTGGGTAGGTATCCTTCACTGACTTCGCGTTGATCTGCCTGAAGTCGACACAAAGTCTCCACTTGCCTGTCTTCTTTTTCACCATCACGATGGGGGAGCTGTATGGGCTCTTTGAATGCTCTATGAACCCCATTTGGAGAAGCTCGTCCACCTTTGCGTTGATTTTCCCTTGAATTTTCGGGTTCTTGGGGTAGTATCTCTGCGGCTTTATGAAGCAGACTCGAGACAGCCTTTTGAATCTCTCTTTTAAACAGCTCAATGAGGGGTTCAATTCCGTTTGTGCCCAATTTAATAATAAAAAATTACTAACTGAGTCGCCTAAACGTAAAAAAACCAGCTTAGCGGCAGTTAATACGGTCACGGTATCCACCCCAAATCCGAACTTGGTGGCTGCAGCAGTCTCTGTTGACACTGTGGTAAGTGAACCTACTGCGCCTATGGATACAGCTGTTTTAGGTGAAGTCACTGCTTCTCGAAGTCGGGTGGTAAGAAACCTTCAGTGCCGGCTACAGTGCCGACCGTACCTATAGGTACAGAAGTTACCGTTTCTGGCTCTCAGCTTAGTGAGGTTCAATCTGCTGCTGGGGGACGTAAGAAATTATCAGTTGTTCCACATAGAAAACAATTATTTGTTTCGAGATTCACCCCAGATACCACATCTGAGGATGTTTTGGAATTTATTCGTGAAAAATTCCCATCCGAGAATATTTCAGTGGAACAATTTAGATTTTCATATGCTCGTAGTATATCGTCGTTTAAAATATTTGCTCCGCCTGATGTGTTTAAGGTACTACTTTCTGAAAGCTTTTGGCTTAATGATGATTTAGTAATAAGAGAATTTGTTCCCAATAAACCGAGAACAAATAACAGACCTTCCACTGCGCCAAAAAACTAAAAAGTTTATTTTTGGCTTATCAAAATCTAAGGGGACTAAATATGAAGCTACCCAAGCTTTATGCTGACTCCTCTGCATTTACTGCTGATATTTTGGCTTTTACGGAAACTTGGCTGAAACCAGAGATATCTGACAATGAAGTTCTGTCAAACAATTTTAATGCCTATAGGACCGATCGCTCCTCACGTAGGGGAGGCGGTGTGCTGATTGCCGTTAGCACTAGCCTAACATCCGAGAGAATTCACTCTGATACTCCTAATGAAATTGAATTTGTTAGTGTGAAAGTTTTCCTGCAATCATTCTCAATATTTGTTACATGTTCCTATATGCCACCTGGCTCTGATTTAATAATTTATGAGCACCACCTGTCTGCGATAAAATCTATTCTATCCCTTCTTTCTAACAGTGACCTTTTGATTGTTTTGGGTGACTTTAATCTCCCTGATATTTCTTGGTCTCCTCCTACTGACTCACTAGTCGCTATACCTCTATCCGACATGATTTCTCAATATAATTGGACAGAATTGTACAATTGTAAATATATTGAAAGTGCCACTGAAAACTTCTATATAGTGTTAAATACCTTTTTTAATGAATGCGTTCCTGATAGGTTTCCTTCAAAGACAAACAGGCCACCTTGGTTTACCAATGCGCTGCAAAGACTTAAAAACCTTAAGACAAACACTTATAAAAAGTATTAGAAATCGGGTAAGCCATCTGATTTTTCGAAATATGTGGTGGCTCGATCGGATTTTTATGTTCTCAATAGTCATTGCTATTCTATGTATTTAAGCCGATGTAAATTTGAATTTTCAAATGATCCGAAGCAGTTTTATAACTTTGTCAATGCCAAGCGTAAGTCGTCAGCATTGCCTTCATCGGTACATTTTAACTCAATGTAGGCATCGACGGATTCTGAAATTGCTGATTTATTTGCCGAGTTTTTCCAAACTACTTATAGTTCGGCTGCTTGGTCAAATTCTAACTACCCTAATCCCTTAAATAGGGCAAATTGTATCTTTACCCCTGAAATTACGTAAATTTCTCTCGTAAGAGACTTAGAAAAAACAACGCCAACTTATTCTCTCGGTCCTGATGGACTCCCCGGGTGTGTGCTTAAGTTTTGTGCGTCAACCATATGTAAACCGATTCTTAAATTTTTCTATTTCATCGTCAATTTTTCCTACTATCTGGAAGGACTCTTTTATCATTCCACTTCACAAAAAGGGTGCGAAGGCGGATGCCCAGAATTACAGATGTATTTCTAAATTGTCGGCAATTCCTAAAGCATTTGAACGTATTATTACTTCTCATTTGCAACATTTATGTTTCTCGCTAATATCACCGTGTCAGCATGGTTTTGTTAAGCGAAGATCGACCACCACCAACCTTCTGGAATTGTCATCTATTGTAATAAATGGATTTAAGAATAAAATGCAGACTGACGTTATATACACAGATTTTTGTAAGGCCTTTGACTCTGTCAACCACTCTCTTCTCTTATTCAAATTAAATCAGCTTGGGTTTCCATGTAATCTATTAACTTGGATTTCAAGTTATTTAAATGGTAGGACTCAGAGGGTTATATTCAAGAACGCTGCCTCAAAACTGATCTATGTGACATCTGGAGTGCCTCAGGGTAGTCATTTGGGCCCTTTGCTGTTTACTTTGTTTATTAACGATCTTCCCTCTATCATAACACACTCTCGTGTACTAATGTATGCTATTCAACTTAGAGTCAGATATTGATTGTTTTTAGGGATGGTGTGAGTATAACCTTCTAAATTTGAACTGCCTTAAATGCAACGTTATGACTTTTCATAGGGGTACTCCTACTTTTGTTAGTTACTCTCTTCAAAATACGCCACTCGATCGTATATATTCAGTTAATGACTTAGGCGTTCTTCTGGACCCAAAACTTAAATTTGACTGCCACATAATGTCCACTGTCAGCACGGCCATGAGTGTTCTTGGGTTTATAAAGCGTTGGTCAAAAGAATTTGATGACCCTTATACAACCAAATTATTATTTACCTCCCTTGTCCGTCCTATTTTGGAATATTGTTCTTCGGTTTGGAGTCCACAATATCAAGTGCATATTGACTGTTTGTGCCTAACCGAAGTAGACACTTCCGGGTCACACCGTGGGACAAGGGGGTAATGAGCACTTGTCGCTGGCACGGGGACGCTTTGCTGGCAGAACGATCGCGTCGCGGCAATGGTAACGATAGTTACTGCGATGCCGGACCACAGGCGATGGTGAACTGCGCTGAGGATGAGCTAACGTGGTTAGCTGCTAGTGGAGATAGTGTATTACGAGCCCTATTCCCAGAGGTAGGAAGTAGAACCGCGGAGTTATGAGATGCGTTGAAAACTGTTTTATTCTTCATTTGGAACATGTTTATATACTACTTGGAACACGGAAGTTTAGTGTAATGATTAGTGAAGTAAGCTATATTCTAAAGTAGATCAGGGAATTATGATTATGGTAGCAGTTTGCGTAGTTGGCTTTGCGTAGTTGGCTGAAACTGCAAAATGTGCTGCCTGCATTGGTGGGTCAGTGTGCCGTTGAGTTGGTGAGACGGTGGGTTAGTGAGACATATAATATGCTGATCAGCAATTTTCATATGCAGTGGGTGCTACTGAGCGCCTGGTACTGTTCCCAACTTGGCTACTGCTTGATTTGTTGGGTGTGGTCATGTTGAGTACCTTTGGGTACGAGCATTGTCCCCCCCATTGAGGGGTACCCTCAATTAAGTCGTGATGTCGGTCAGCCCTTGACCGAATTGTATAGGAAGCACCTAACAAATCATTGACCAAGGTGGATCTTTCCTTCAACTGCGGTTCATGTTTGTGATTCAGGTCCTTCACATCTTCTTGATGCTGCTTAACACTCCCCTTTGCGATAAAATTGACATTACCGTGGGGACTGAAATTGTGCTCTCGTAGAACTTGATCATTTGGCACGTCTATGGTATGTGGACATTCTGCAACAAAACTAAGATATTTCTTGGTTAGGTTTGGAAATGTTGAACCAAAGTCAGCCTTCTTGTAGGTTTTAAATTGATGAGAAGTCGGTTCTATATTCATCGGATTTTTATCTTTTGTTGGCTCATAAGCAGCGTTCGGTCCTGCAAAATCACCTCTGCCTTCTACCAGAATAGGGTTTATTTCCGTATCAGATGAGGTTTCTTTATTGAGATAACCTGTGATTACATAACCAAGCCTAGTGCCTTGTGCCAAAGGTTTATTAGATCCTAGTTCAAGAAGTTCACCGGTTATTACACGAGAATACACCTCAGCCCCTAAGGTTAGGTCAATAGGTCCAGGTTGCCGAAAGTCAGGATCTGCTAATGGCAGTCCCTCGGGAATATTAAGATCGGTTGTAATCGGTACTGACGGTTGGTCTGTAATGACTGTGGGCATAATAAATACCTCCATTAGTCTTTCAAACCCTGATGTAACTGATGAGAGCTTTAGTGTTGATCTAATTGCTGTTGATATTTTTCCTTCGATTCCAGATATTTTAATCGGTAACCTTTCCTTAAGAGATAGCAGATCTGCCATTCTCCTTGAGATAAGATTCACCTGTGATCCACCATCTATTACAGCTCGACATGTTTGTAATTGACCGTTGGGCCCTTGTAATGAGACCTTCGCGGTCGCGAGCAGAGTATATCCTCCTACGTTGTCGTAGCCTGCAATGGTTACTGCGCCAGCCACTGGATTGCTAGTTGGTCCTTTGTGTAACAGTGAATGATGCCGTTGCTGGCAGACTCGACAATTGGTCGGTGATCCACAGTTTTCAACCTTATGAGCTGTAGACAAACAATTTGTGCATGCTCCTATTTGAATAATGGCTTGGCGCCGTGTTTTGGGGTCCATTTCCTGGAAACGGCTACATGCTCTAAGATTATGTTGTAATAGGTGACAAATCTTACAGCTCTCTTCGTTGTGAACTGACTGATGGCGGAGTGTTGCTGTAGGTTGAGCGCTTTTCGTCTCCAGGATGCAAGCGCGCCGCTCAATAAACGTCAGTACACTCCATAACGTTGGCATTTCCGTTGGTGCATCCGCTGAATTTTCTAGAGCAGCTAGAGACTGCTGGTCTAGTTTTCTTCTGATAAGAAAACACAGGATTGGATCCCAGGATTTTGTGCTGATATCGAGGTTTTTAAGAGTACTCATTGAGTTTTTTATAGTGTCATGTAAGGCCCTTAGTTGGCGCGGTGAGCCGTCTATAAGCCTATGGTCAATAATTTTTGCTATGGCGGCGAATACTAGTATTTTGCCGTTCTGGTACCTGGCTTTCAACCGCAACCAGGTGTCGTCATAGCCACCCTGTGAGAAGGCTGTGTCTGTCAAGACGTTCCTCGCTTCACCACGAAGCGAACTCTGTAGAATATGTAGCTTTTGACTGGCCGAATATGGTTTGTTATGTACCAATTCCACAAAGAGATCATGGAACCGTGGCCAGTCTAGATACTCGCCGTTGAACTCTGGAATGCTAATTGGCGGAAGTGCCAAGTTTAGGCTCATTGGCGCGTCGTTTTCTCGTAGCAGGTTCATTTCGTATTCCTCGTATAATGTGTGGAATTGGGCTAGCTCTGCTTCTGCCAGAGCTGCGGCCCCAGGTGGGCTATCCAATTCGTCGTGGGCTTGCCTCAGTAACGCCCAATGGAGATCCAGGTGCCTTTGTAGGGCTGGGGTGACAGTTGGGGCGTTCGAGGCTAATGTTAATGATGACTCTAATTCGTTGCATTTTCTCTGCAACTGTCGGATCACCGTGTCAATTGCGGAATCTCCTTTGACTTGATCTCTTGTTGTGATCTTGATGTTGGCCGACGTTCGACTCGGGGCCTTTGGAAGCCCGCTTCCAGTCGGCATGTTGTCCAGAAAGATATTCTGATATTTTTCGACCAGCTCCTTAAGTGCTACTAATCGTGAAGAGTACTCACTTCCAGTGGGTAATGCCGCTTGCTGGACTTCTTCATCTAGGTCGCAAAACTGATGCCAGAGATCGTTTAACTGATTTAGCTTACCGGAATAATAGCCGTCTCGGTGGCGTCGGTCGGCAGAATCCTTGCCATAATTCTTAATGAGCTGTTGGATTTTCCCTTGCAGCTCGTTTTGGGTGTCTAGTAATCGATTGTGTAAATCGATTCTTGTGTGACTTGTTTCCTCAATGAATGAAGTAGACATATTGTGTGTCTTGGAAACAAAGAATCTTGTGAAGCTGGATGAAGCTGAGTATTCTGTGAAGCTGGATGAAGCTGAGTGTCCTGTGAAGCTGAATGAAGCTGAAGTTCCTGTGACGCTGGAAGAAGAAGCGAATCCTGTGAAGCTGGATGAAGCTGAAGTTCCTGTGACGCTGGAAGAAGAAGCGAATCCTGTGAAGCTGGAATAAAGCTGAAGTTCCTGTGACGCTGGAAGAAGAAACGAATCCTGTGAAGCTGGATGAAGCTGAAGTTCCTGTGACGCTGGAAGAAGAAGCGGATCCTGTGAAGCTGGATAAATCTGTGAGTCCTTTAGTGGGAAGGGGGTTGCTTGTGTGTGATCCTTTGTTGTTAAAGGATCACGTCGGGGTCACCAATGTTTGTGCCTAACGGAAGTAGACACTTCCGGGTCACACCGTGGGACAAGGGGGTAATGAGCACTTGTCGCTGGCACGGGGACGCTTTGCTGGCAGGACGATCGCGTCGCGGCAATGGTAACGATAGTTACTGCGATGCCGGACCACAGGCGATGCTGAACTGCGCTGAGGATGAGCTAACGTGGTTAGCTGCTAGTGGAGATAGTGTATTACGAGCCCTATTCCCAGAGGTAGGAAGTAGAACCGCGGAGTTATGAGATGCGTTGAAAACTGTTTTATTCTTCATTTGGAACATGTTTATATACTACTTGGAACACGGAAGTTTAGTGTAATGATTAGTGAAGTAAGCTATATTATAAGGTAGATCAGGGAATTATGATTATGGTAGCAGTTTGCGTAGTTGGCTTTGCGTAGTTGGCTGAAACTGCAAAATGTGCTGCCTGCATTGGTGGGTCAGTGTGCCGTTGAGTTGGTGAGACGGTGGGTTAGTGAGACATATAATATGCTGATCAGCAATTCTCATATGCAGTGGGTGCTACTGAGCGCCTGGTACTGTTCCCAACTTGGCTACTGCTTGATTTGTTGGGTGTGGTCATGTTGAGTACCTTTGGGTACGAGTCGGTACAAAAAAATTTCTTCTTTTTGCCCTTCGTAGTTTGAACTGGGATCAAAACATAAGAATACCTTCCTATCAGAGTAGATTACTATTGCTTGATTTACCTACCCTTGCAAATCGTAGAACAATGCTTGGTAATATTTTTATGCAAAATCTTATAAGAGGTGATATTGATTCTGTAGAACTTGTAAACCGCCTAACTTTCAATGTTCCTGTTAGACTAACACGAAATTATTATCCCCAAAATTTGCCACGATGTAAATCTAATTTTTGTCTGCACGAGCCCTTTCGCGTTCTATGTAATAATTATAACAACCTTTATCATTTAATTTGCACTTCAACTTCTATCCCGGTATTAAAAACTAATATTTTAACTCATTTGCTTCATTCTTAGATGCTTCTTTTATTTTTCTTTTCTTCTCCTCGAGCCATCCATTGTGTCGGTTCCTGGCTGGTTTTATTATCTCGTGTCCAGCACACCTTATCTCGGTTCCGACATGTTTCAGGAAGTTCCATCCCAACACTAATGGACCCACTACTCCGGGTAAAATCAACAGGCTCATGGTCACTTGTTTGTTGCCGAATTTGACCTCCACCTCGAGCTGCGCATCAATTCCGCCGCACCTTCCGTCTGCCAACCTAACTTGTCCTTGTAATCCTTCCTAGAGCAGCAATATTGTCCTCCCATTCTTCGCTAACGAAGCTTGCCGTTGCTCCGGTGTCGATTGTGGCTTTGTAGCTGCGAACAACTGCTGCTCCTCCTCGATTAGCTTGCCCGTTAGTTTGGAGAGGTGGCATTGTGCGATCCCCGCTCGCCTCTCTGCGGCTGGGATCGCTGGCCATTTCCGGATCGTTGGCAGCAATCGACGCTCCTGACACCCACCTTGCCGCATATCCAGCAAAGTCGCTGGATTTGACATCCTCTAGCCCAGTGTCCGTTCCCACCGCATTTTCGACAGGCCTCCTGCGGGTCTGTGATATGGGTGGCATCTTGTGGCCTCTGTGTGTTGCTTGGCGGCCTCCACAAGGTATTGTTTGGCTGTCTCTGTTGCTGTGGGGGTGGTGTCCAATGGCCTCCGCGTGGTGCGTCTGTTGCCTGCTGTCGTCTGTCTTGGTGTGGTGGTGACCATTGGTCATTTCCTCGTGCGTCCTGGTTATCTGTCTCCTCGCATCTTCTGCATGTCACCTGCGTTGGTGACGCCGACTTCGTCTTTGAGAACTTGTTCTCCTGCGCGAAAACTTTTCATTCCTTTTCAAGTTCTTCGTACTCATCGGCTAGGATCATTAGCGTATCCAGGTCCGACACTTTGTATGCTCTTAAAAAATCCGTAGGCTTGGGGTGCAGTTCTCTTTAATGACCCTTAACGTCTCTTTCGTAGAGTAGTTAAGTGGCCTCACCATCGTCTGCATGTCGATCATGTAGTCCTTGAACGACTCGCTGAAGCCTTGCTTCCGTTGCCGGACCTAGTCCGCTAGCCTGGTGAAGAAATCTCTTGGCAGAAAATAGGTGTGGAAGCTTTTTATGAACTCTGCGCAGGTTCTCCATTGCTTGTTGTTGGCGATGAACCATTTCAAAGCCCTTCCTTTAAGCAACTCCGGCATCGCTCGAGGGATCATATCAAAATTCAAGCCGTACGTGTTGGCGGACCATTCTACCTGATCCAGGAGTATTCCGACAGTGCCTTCCTCATGTCGTCTAGCCTGCCCTCTACGGCGACATTAAGCCTCTGTGCGACATGGGCAAAGTCATCCTTCTTGAGGTGGTAAATCCACTTCTTTCCCATTTTTATTGTGCTGTTCTCACTGTTGGGACAATCACGTTGGGCGCCAGATGTAACGAACTGACTTTTGTGTCTGCTCGCTACGAGATTCGTGCGGCTAGCTCAGAAGATTGTGTGTTCGTCCCACCAAATTTATATGACGTGACTGCCCCGTAGATCAGTGAGGAAACAAAGGGTTCAAATGGTAACAGTGGGATTTATTCTCGTGGCATTAGTACAGCGGTTGTGTGGACTCGCAGAGAATTCGGCCTTGTGGGCTTAGGGAAGCGTCACCGTTCTCAGACTTGGGTGAACTAGCTTTGCTCTCCAGGCCAACGCCCTTCGAGGCAATACCTGTCCCTTGCTCTGTCCCGGACGATCCCGCTGGGTTCTTGCTCAGATCGCGCTGACAGTCAAGGCTACCGCCAGGAAGCTGGCTAGCAGTTCACTTTGCTTTACGCCTAGCGCAGACGAACGTTCCACCCGGCTTCACCCTAATGCTTGAAGCCTCGACGTCTCGACGTTCGGATCATGCTCCTTGTACGATGACTCGCTTGGTTGTGACTCCCTCAAAGATTACTTGCTTGACTGACTGTTCACTTGGTACTTTAACTGATCTTGAAGGTTTGACTCCTCGTGATTGACTGATCCAGCTCCCGGCGCTCTGCGGCCTTATATAGGGCCTTCGGGAACCGCTATTTCCCTTTTGTGCACGATCTCTCCACTCCGGGTCCAAAGTCCGTGACTCCTGGTTGACCCACTTGTCCTTCACGTACCGCTTCCAACCGATGCTCTGCCCACTGCTGCCGTCCCGCTGATTCCCGTGATGCTTGTGGCACGCCTGTGTGCCGCTGCCCCGCCGAGATGCGGCACTTCTTCTCCCTGTCCAAAGTTCACAGGAGAGTCCAAAGTCCGGTGGAGTTCCGTAATCCTCTTTTGCACACGGAACTCTTGCCCTGCCCGCCAAGTCTCCATTCTCTCATTCTCCATCCTTGGTCTCCAAGCTCTCTCGTTCTCCATTCTCTCATTCTCCATCCTTGATCTCCAAACTCTATCGTTTTCCGTCCTTGGTCTCCAAACTCTCTCGCTCTCCATCCTTGGTCTCCAAACTCTCTCGCTCTCCATCCTCTTTCGTGATTCATGATGGCGGTTGAGCTTCTTGGACTTTGATTACTAGCTGTTGTTAACTGTTATGAGCTCTTATTACTTACTATCTGTTTAGTATATGTCTACTAATTGCTTATTAGTTGTTATTAGCTGGTTACTATATGTTTAATAGATGTACACAAGTTGTTTACTAGATGTTACAAGCTTGTTACTAGCTGTTCAGTATCTGGTTTCTATGTGTATATTGAATGTAAACAAATTGTTTACTAAATTTTATTAGCTGGTAACTAGCTGTTTAGTATCTGGTTTCTATATGTTAATATATGTTATTAAGTTGTTAACTAGATGTTATTAGCTGCTAACTAGCTGTTTAGTATCTGTTTACTTGAAGTTTACTAATTGTTATTAGCTGGTTACTAGTTGCTATTAACTTTTACGAGCTGCTATAGTCTTTCGTTAAGAATTATCAAAAAAGGACGTGAGAAAGATCGCACAACCAAACTATCTAAAGATTTATATATAAATCGTAAAAGAACATGTCCGATTATGTTGGGGAAAGATAAATCCTGTGATTGTTAAACTAAATATAAAATTAGTTATTCACAAGCTATCTAAAAGCTGTTTAGAAGCTGTTTTGATAGACAATTTTGATTCATAATGACAGACATTAGAGAACATATAATAATATCATTCACTTTAACTAGTATATTTTAAAAATAAAACATTTCCATTTTTCATATTCTTTCATCTAATGTAGGTATAATAAATTTATCCCATAACTATAGTTATTAGCTACAATAAAATGTCTAGAAAGAACAAAAAAATGAATGTAAGAAAACGATTTAAAACTAACTATGATTGGGAAAGCAATTGAAATCACTCCGGCGTAGTACAGTAAAAACAGACACTTTGATTATCCCATTTTGTATCACCATAACAAATGTGTGTACCCACACCTAAATTACCAAATGTGGCCTTTGTCCAAAACGTCTGTGACTCTCACTTATAAATTTGTCACCGATAATTTAAATTCCATTAAGCAAACCACCCATTTCCAGCCGTAGCATAACTTCACAGTCAAGTTGGTTACCTACAATATAAAAAGGTGGTCGTGTAAAGGATTGCTAAAATGCCTCGACGCAGGCGCAAAGGTCAAGGTAATAGAAAAATTCATGGAAAATTATCCCTTTATAAAACAAGACATAAAAAATATAATTGGGAAAGTATTTTTAATTTACGAACAATTTAAAACTGCTACCAACAATACAAATAGTGATGTTCGAAGGATTGCTAAAATGTCTCGACGCAGGCACAAAGGTCAAGGTAATGGAAAAAATTCATGTAATATTATCCCTTCATAAAAAAGTCATAAAAAATATAATTGGGAAAGTATTTTTTATTTGCTAACCATTTATAACTGTTACCAACAATACAAATAGTGATGTTACAAAGGATTGGTAAAATGTCTTGACGCAGGCGCAAAAGTCAAGGTAATGGATAAAATGCATGGCATTGACCCAAAAAAGAAGAAAATTTTTTCTATTCGTATGAAAAATATTTATATTAATTCAATACTTTGAACTTCTATCAAAATGTTAAAAAAAAAACCAGTTGCTTGATAGTGTCTAACCAATTGAGTAATGTGTTTTCACGTGCCTTTTTAATTTACCAAAAACAGTATTAGTCTTCTCTCATAAAATTTATATTTTGGATACCTCTAAATCCCCGCCCGTGAAATATATGTTGCTCATATTTAATAAGGATGGTGTGCCAACCCCGACCAACCTCCGCAACAAAGATGGGTACTTGTAATTCATATTTATGATATTTCTATCATTTTCTAACTAATATCCTTTTATCCATCATGTAAACAGGCTTAGAATTGTATTGCATGCTTCAAACCCTAGCCACACCCACCACTGTAACAGATTTGACTTTTCCAATGGCTGCCCAAGCTACATACACTGTACATTTCTTTTGATTTTCCCTATTCCTTTCTAAGGCATGTACACAATTTTTAAACTAGTTCTGAACTCCCTCTTTAATGGCATCCTCTACTTTATTTTCGTTATATTTCTGATCTTTCCCTAACAGTAGGTTGTTAAACTTTTATAATTTTTTGGATTATTGAGCACCCCAAATCCCAGATATTAACTCTTAACATGTAACTAGCATAATATAGTCAAAGATATCAGACTTTAAAGAGACAAGATTTACCTACAATTCAATTTACCATCTTCAATCCCTGGAGAATAGTTTAGCATTTGCAGTTTTTTTTCTAATTTATTGATTTTACAGATTCCCGCCGGTGAATACCAATTATTAACAAGATGTCTGCCAACTCCATACCATTCAGACACTCGTTGACAACCTCATAGAACTGACTTTCAAAGTATCTATAATGCACAATATATTTCCGTCTCTTTCCTTATAATCAATGTTAATAAGATTATAAAACCTAAAACAGTACCAAATTTGCACCTCTGTGACTTTCAAATAACAGAAGATTTGTTGACTGAGATACCAATCTTTAAGGATATTTTAAAAGTTTCCAGGGAGTCACGACGGGAATTCGGTAGTGTCTATTACGATACTATTGAAGAGTTGGACTTCCTGAAACGGCGTTTGGTGGATTTGCAGAGCGATAACAACATCGGGTCGCATCTCTTTGATATTGAAAACGTGGAAAATCGAATCACCGAGCTGATGATGGAGACAACCAAGTTTCAACACTAAATTTATCTTCTCGATACGGAAATCGAAAAAAATCCGCTGTCACGACTGCTACTGGAAGTTAGGTAGTCAGTTTTTCGAATAAGGGACTCAATTTCAGACTTAGAATGTCTTAAATTTAATGGTGAGGCAGACCAATGTGATTTTGTCAGCGGTATGTCTCGCGAAGACGATCCTAGCTTAATATTTAGTCTTAAAAATAGATATGATGATATGATATCATTTAATATTAATAATTGGGAATATTAATAATAATATAATAGTAGCTATTGATAAAACTAAAAAAATTTAAGATATATATTGGAAATTATTTGAATGCGAAAAGTGAACAATTTTCTGAAATGAATAATTTTGAAAATATGCAAATAAGAATTATGCATGTATATGCCAACAGAGGTTGGCTAAATAATTCTTAATAATTTAATTATAAGAATAAAATGAACTCCAAAACCAGTTTTTGAAATTTTTTAACATAGATTAGAAGGAAGAAGACGGAAATATGTAGTGCATTACAGATACCTTAAAAGTCAGTTCTATGAGGAGTTGGATATCAATAAATTAGAAAATTAAACTGCAAATAATAAACTGTTCTAAAGGGATTGTACATAGGAAATTGAATTGCAGGTAAATCTTGTCTTTTTTGAGTCTGATATCTTTGACTATATTCCGCTAGTTATATGTTATGAGTTAATATGTGGGATTTGGAGTGCTCAATAATCCATAAAATGATAAAAGTTGAACAACCTACTGTTAGGAAAAGATCAGAAATATTACGAAAATAAAGTAGAGGATGCCATCAAAGAGGGAGGTCAGAACCAGTTTAAAAATTGTGTACATGCCCTAGAAAGGAAAAGGGAAAATCAAAAGAAATGTACAGTGTAGGTAGCTTGGGCAGCCATTGGAAAAGTCAAATCTGTAACAGTGGTGGGTGTGGCTAGGGGTTGAAGCATGCAATACAATTCTAAACCTGTTATTGGATGGAAATATCTTTAATATGAATTACAAGTACCCATCTATGTTGCGGAGGTTGGTCGGGGTTGGCAAACCATCATTATTAAATATGAGCAACATATATCTCACGGGCGGGGAATTAGAGGTATCCAAAATATCAATTTTGTGAGAGAAGAGTAATACTGTTTTTGGTAAATTAAATAGGCACGTGAAATAGGCACATATTACTCAAATAGTTAGAGACTATCAAACAACTAGTTTAATCAAGCATTTTGATGGAAAATCAAAGTTTTGAATTAATATTTATTTTAATTTAAAATCCAAATAGCAGAAATTTTCTTCTTTATTTTGTCAAGGAATAATATTCCATGAATTTTTTCCATAACCTTACCTTTGGCGCCTGCGTCAAGACATATTAGCAATCCTTTGAAAATCACTATTTGTATTGTTGGTAGCAGTTATAATTTGTTCGTAAATTAAAAATACTTTCCCAATTATATTTTTATACCCGTAACTCGTAGAGTAAAAGGGTATACTAGATTCGTCGGAAAGTATGTAACAGACAGAAGGAAGCGTTTCCGACCCCATAAAGTATTTATATTCTTGATCAGGATCACTAGCCGAGTTGATCTAGCCATGTCCGTCTGTCCGGATGAACGCTGAGATCTCGGAAACTATAAGAGCTAGGCTATTGCGATTTGGCGTGCAGATTCCTGAGCTTATTACACAGCGCAAGTTTGTTTCAGCAATGTGCCACGCCCACTCTTACGCCCACAAACCGACCAAAACTGTGGCTCCTACAGTTTTGATGCTAGAATAAAAATTTTAACTGAAATGTATTGTTCTCATCAATACCAATCGATTGACCAAAAAAAATAAAATTGCCACTCCCACTCTAACGCCTATAACGCTTAAATCCGTCTACCGCCGGTAGGTGGCGTCTTTTAATCTCGCTTTACTGCTTGCATATCTCCATTTCCCCTTGGTTGAGTAACGGGTATCTGATAGTCGAGGTAATCGTCTATAGCGTTCTTCCTTGTTTATGTCTTGTTTTATAAAGGGATAATATTCCATGATTTTTTTCCATTACCTTGACCTTTGCGCCTGCGTCGAGGCATTTTAGCAATCCTTTACACGACCACCTTTTTATTTTGTAGGTAACCAATTTGACTCTGGGGTTATGGTACGGTAAACAGGCATAAAGGAAACCGGTCCCCTATTGTGAAATACACCATTAGGGCGGGGTTTGTGCTCTTAACAATGCATACAATATTTTGGCATATTTTAAAAGTAACTTCAAAACAATAACGATTTTTTTAAACAATATTTTAAAGTTGAGACTAGATGTTTAAAGATCTACAAGAAAACAAAATTAATAAAATGAAATTTCATGAGGAAATTGACCAATTTATTGAACAATTTAAAGGACAGATAATTGGTCAGCATTTTCAATACCTTCTAAACACAAAAACTTTGTTCATGAATTGAGGAGGACATGATCTCAAAGCTACGAATTATGGAGTACACTTTTGTAACCTTGAATTGACGTCGGAAACGTGCGCCTGCCTCTTCTATGCAAGTCGCCGGAACGAAGTCAGAAAATTAATTTCAATATATAATAAAACATGTTCGCAATACCAAAATAATTGAATAAATGTATTATTATGCTACAAAATAAACTTCTGAACTTTCATTTCGATTAAAATTACAGGTACGGAAAATGGAAAATATTTCCTTGAGTGAGATATGTCAGCTACTTGCAACCCCTATTATGGGACGTATTAGAGCTAGCAGTCAGCCGTGTGGTCGTTGGTGTGAAGCCCATGATCTTGTCAACTTGTGCATGTGTTCCTTTTATTCCGGTCAGGTAATGGATGGGTGCGCATGTTCGGGAAGCTCTTGCTTGAATCCCTTTTATGACATCTTTATTACCCGTTTGTGGAAAGAAGAGATCTTAGACAATTTACCAGTTAAAGGTTCTGGGGCGAAAAAAAATGTTTGTTTGAAAATATTCCACATCTAAGAATCACAATTTTTATACCCGTTACTCGTAGGGTAAAAGGGTATACTAGATTCGTCGGAAAGTATGTAACAGGCAGAAGGAAGCGTTTCCGACCCCACAAAGTATATATATTCTTGATCAGGATCACTAGCCGAGTCGATCTAGCCATGTCCATCTGTCCGTCTGACCGTCTGACCGTCTGTCCGTCTGTCCGTCTGTCTGTCCGGATGAACGCTGAGATCTCGGAAACTATGAGAGCTAGGCTATTGAGATTTGGCGTACAGATTCCTGAGCTTCTTACGCAGCGCAAGTTTGTTTCAGTAGACTGCCACGCCCACTCTAACGCCCACAAACCGCCCAAAACTGTAACTCCTACAGTTTTGATGCTAGATAGAAAATTTTAACTGAAATGTAATGTTCTCATCAATACCTATCGATTAACCTAAAAAAAAGTTTGCCACGCCCACTTAAACGCCCACAAACCGCGAAAACCTGTGGCGCCCACAATTTGCATGCTAGATAAAAAATTTTAACTGAAATAATTTTGCCACGCCCACTCTAACGCCCATAACGCTTAAATCTGTCTACCGCCGGTAGGTGGCGCATTTTAATTTCGCTTTGCTGCTTGCATATCTCCATTTCCCTTTGAGTAACGGGTATCTGATAGTCGAGGTACTCGACTATAGCGTTCTTCCTTGTTTAGAATAAAATCCCTGCTCCCGTACATTGCACGAAGGCTAGCAGAGCGGGAAGTTAAACTGTTAATTGATACCGGAACTTCAAAAAATTACATTGCACCCCTCCCGATGCTTAAAGGCGTCGTGGAAGTAGAAACCCCATTTAGTGTTAAGTCAATTCATGGCCACACACAAATTACAAAAAAGTTCTTAATTTCAATTTTTCAAGTTAAGTCTCATTTCTTCGTCTTAAATGCTCTTAAGGGATTCGACGAAACTCGATTTCACTAAAAATGTGTTGCAAGCTGGCAATGCAACAGAAAAGCTTCAATTCACCAAATCAGAAAACGTTAATATCATCAAAATTGATTGAAAGTGTCCAGCATGCAATAAAATCCGTTTTTGACAAAATGATTTTAAAAAATTCTACAGCCTTCGCTGACCCGGACGAAGCTCTACCTTTTAATATAAACACTATTGCCACAATAAAAACAGATGGGGAACCGGTGTACTCCAAATCATACCCGCACCCCAAGGGCGTGACAGAATTTGTGAACGCAGAGGTTAAGCAACTTCTAGCGGACGGCATCGTAAGGCATCTAGATCACCGTACAACAATACAACTTGGGTCGTCGAAAAAAAGGGAACCCACCAAAATGGGTTGAAAAAGAAGCGTCTAGTTATTGATTTCAGAAAATTAAACCAGAAAACAGTCTACGATAGATACCCTATTCCCGCGGTTTCGACCATATTGTCAAATATGGGCAAATCTAAATTTTTTACAACACTTGATCTTAAATCAGGCTTCCCACAGATAGAACTGGCGGAAAGGGATAGGGAAAGAACAGCATTTTCAATAAATAACGGTAAGTATGAATTTTTAGACTGCCGTTCGGCCTAAAAAATGCTCCGAGCATTTTTCAAAGGGCTATTGATAATGTATTACGGGAAAAAATTTCAAAGACATGGGGGACCATGTTAATGATATTCACTGGGTTCTCGAGAAACTCTTACAAGCAGGCATGAGGGTGTCCCAAGAAAAATCAAAGTGTTTTAAAAAAAGCGTTGAATATTTTGGATTCATAGTATCAGAAGGGGGCTTACGAACCTCACTTGAAAAGGTCAAGGCTATCAATGAATTTTCCCTACCAAAAACTCTTTTCAATCTCCGATCCTTTTTGGGTTTAGCTAGTTACTATAGATGCTTTATTAAAGGTTTTGCATCAATAGCCGGACCCCTTACAGGAATGCTAAAAGGGGAAAATGGAAAAGTAAGCAACTATCAATCGAGGAAAATTGATATCGAAATGACTAAACAACAGAGGGACGCATTTCATAAGTTAAGAGAAATCCTAGCATCAGAAGATGTCCTATTGTCATACCCTGACTTTACGAAGTCGTTTGATTCAGGTCTTCAGGTCTTGGTCTGGGGGCGGTATAATCCCAAGGGGGACGCCCCATTACCATGATATCTCGCACGTTACGTGATAACGAAAAAAACTTCGCAACAAACGAACGGGATCTACTAGCCATAGTCTGGTCCCTAAAAAACCTCCTAAAAAACTACTTATACGGAGTAAAAGATTTACACATTTATACCGATCACCAGCCGTTAACGTTCGCTGTGTCAGATAAAAATCCCATTGCGAAACTCTAACGCATAAGTAATTTACAACCCAGGCAAAGAAAACCTTGTAGCGGACGCGTTGTCTCGCCAAAATATAAACGTCTTCGCTTTCCTACACCATTAAAACGACCGACAACCCGGTCAACTGCTTCCGAAAGCAGATTATAATCGCGGAAAGAAACAGTTCATTTGTAGATAACTTTATCTTATTTAAAACTAAAATAAGACACATAATAAAGTTCTCAGACCGCAATAGCCTGATTAAATCGATTCAAGATGTAGTTAATCCGGAGGTAGTAAATGCGATACATTGCTCCCTCCCAGTCCTAGCTTTTGTTCAGCATTAGATAATCGAGTTATTCCCAAGCACAACATTTAACTATTCAAAAACTTTTGTACAAGACATAACAGATAAAACTGAACAAAAAGAAATCATTGTTACTGAGCATAATAGAGCCCACCGTGCTGCTCAGGAAAATGTAAAACAAAATTTTCTGGACTATTTCTTTCCAAAAATGCTCAGGCTAGCATCAGAAGTTACTTTAAATTGTAAAATCTGTTCCATGGCCAAGTACAGCCGCCACCCCACCAAACAGACGGTCGGCCAAACACCAATACCCTCGTACGTAGGTGAAATTCTTCACATCGACATATTCTCAACGGATGGAAATCTTTTTCTGAAATTCGCTATAGTGCAGAAAATAACCTCAAGGGCCATCGTAGATGTAAAAGCCCCAATATCAAATGTTATAAATTTTTTTCCAACCACAAAAATCATTTAATGTGACAACGAGAGGTCACTTAACTCCAAAACAATAAAATGAATTCTTCTTAATAATTTTAATATTTGCATCTCAAATGGTCGAAAGATTTCACAGCACCCTTGCTGAAATTGCATGCTGCCTAAAAATTGAAAAACAAATGGACGACACTGCAGAGGTTATCTTACTAGCCACAACTAAATACAATAGAACCATCCATTCAATGACTAACAAAATGCCTATAGAAATAATACATTCTTATTCTGCAGAATTTGAGACAGAGATTAGCACAAAAACTCAACAGGCCCAGGAGAAGAGCTTAGACCAGATAAACAAAAACAGAATTTGTAAGAAATTTCAGCTCGGCGACAAAGTTTTCTTGAAATCAAATAAACGCCTGGGGAATAAACTGTCTCCCCTGTGCTCAGAAGAAATAATTGAGGCAGACCTTGGGACGTCAGTTTTTTCATAAAAGGAGGGTGGTCCATTAGGACAATTTACGGTAATAATTATCATTAAAAACTAAATTACCCTTTCATTTTATTTCAGGTTTAAGAAAAACTTCTTACTACTTACGCTAACGGCTGCCATGACAAACGCGACAGTCAAACTTTACTTAGTGGACGGTGACATTGTAATTTGGGATAGTTACGGATACCTACGACAATCAACGAACTTAACAACGTACGAGGACTATGCGGACCAGACGGAAGCAATGACAAAGACCTTCACGAACGATCACAAGGCTCAGGTAAAAACCACTGACTTAGGACACATTCGCATTTTAGTTGCTACCCTTAAGGTTCACCACAGGGATACTAGGAGCATTAACTTAATCGCAACAGCACTTAAAGTCATTGCATGAACTCCCGACTTTAATGATTGGGAGCAAATAAAGTTAAACCAAGAACAATTAATTAACGCCGAGGAACGACAATCTGAGTTCAATATTAAATTTTAAGAACGTTTAAATGCACTTACTAATTCTATGAACCAAATTCAAAAGGTAGACAGAGATGAAGGGACACACCTTTTAGAAATCATTTTAGCAAAAAACAGAATTGTTATTACAGACTTAGAAATTATTTTGATGGGCCTAACCCTAGCGAAACTTAACATCGTAAGCCCGGCTATCCTGGATAGCAGCGACATAAGAGAATATAAAGACAAACAGCCTACTAACATAAGCTTAGTAGAAATATTAGAAGTATCTAGCATAAGCGTTTTTCAAAATTTGGAAATAATCCACTTCCTTATTAAATTCCCCTACTCTAAGCTAGTATGTAAAAAAAAAAACGGTCTACCCGGTACAGCCCCAAACCAAGATCCTAGACTTCGAGAATGGAGACCTAGTCGCCGATTGCGCAGCAATCCTGGCTATCCTGGATAGCAGCGACATAAGAGAATATAAAGACAAACAGCCTACTAACATAAGCTTAGTAGAAATATTAGAAGTATCTAGCATAAGCGTTTTTCAAAATTCGGAAATAATCCACTTCCTTATTAAATTCCCCTACTCTAAGCTAGTATGTAAAAAAATAACGGTCTACCCGGTACAGCACCAAAACAAGATCCTAGACTTCGAGAATGGAGACCTAGTCGTCGATTGCGCAGCACGAAATGTCAACATCGGGGGCTGCAAAGCTACGGTAGGCGCTACCTTCTGCAAAGAACTCCAAGGCGATACATGCGCACAACAGATGGTGGCGGGGGTGACTGCACAATACTCCACCCTACCAGGTCACTTGAGCCCAGTTACTATAGTGGACCACGGTACCTTCATCATCAACGACGCCCGAGTGACCATCATCGACGACCTCGGTCTAAAGCAAGAAATATCTGGCTCATACCTGGTAACCTACTCTAGCAAGGTATTACTCAACATAAACCAACTTGGAACTTCGAGGAAAAAGCCTGCGGTCTCAGCCATGACCCTAGTAAACATTACTGCTCATCAGAATCGACTCAGCCTCCCGTTTCTCCACGAACTGAGCTTGAGAAATCTCCACCACATTGGGACCCATATAAAAAAATGTACTATGGGTTCCTTCCTCAGCTACTCCTTCGCTCTACTTGCCTCCTTTCTATTGTGCTCCACCGATTGGCTAGGATACCACGTTCTCAGGACCAGAGGGACGGCGACCACTCAAAAGAGGGAGGAGTTAGCACGCCCATTTCTGATGAGCAGAATTTGCCATATCCGGTGGCCAACACGCGCAGTAAGGAAACTGCCGAATCCACACCTTGGGTGCCATCGCCCCATCGCCTGATACCAAGTGCTGCCCCGGCGCTTCAGCGGCAGTGCAGGGAACACGCGCTCAGCGAATGATCGCCGGATACCAAATGCTGACCTTGCATTTTGGTGACGGCGCTGCCGGCAGGCAAAGGCCTCAAGCTGTGACCGGATCGGACCCGGATTAAGTTAGTCTACAATTGGTTCTCCGCAGCCATAGCTGTGTTTATTATCCTTTTGTAAAATTATCAAACCCTTTGCCTAAACAGGCTTAGGAATAATAAATAAATAAAATTTAATAACTTTTCTTCTTATTGGCCTAAACAGGCTGGAAGGAATCGGTTTAAAATAATTTATATAACTACGAACCACTTCAAAAATTATGAAATATCCGATTATATATTATCAAATAACTCAGAACCAGAGCTCGCAAATAACTGTTGACCGTTTTTCTTTTCGTGCTCTCGTTGCGAGCAAAACCGAAAAAGGTCCTACTGTCTCGCTCTCGCTCTGAGCAAGAGACACTTGCTGTCATCATTTATGTTTTCTGTTGAGCGCTTTTCGTTGAGCTCGTTGTATATTGCTCTTTAATGAGCAGTGCGTAAAGAGCGGAACGAGAAACGCTCGCACAATGACAGTCAACAAAAGACCGATTGACCGAAAATCTCAACGCCACGAAAAGTTTCAGAATATGTTGTTTTTACATTTTTTTTGCACTAAACGCGTTCGAACGTACGTTTGCGAAATGCCCATATATATTTTTGTAACATTTTTTATATTGTTGAACTAATAAGCTTTTTTATTAGTTATTGCTAAATTAAAAAATACGAATTTCAGGTTGCCTTATGCTTGTTAACAATTTATTAGCGAGAGAGAGTACAGCAGGCGAGACGAGAGTGCATTTAATGTCGAGATCAGAATTCGTACTGATTTTACAAAGGGACAGCCAGCCGAATGCTGGGCCCAAGAATGCAACTACACAAAAAACGAGAGAGCTAGATAGAGAGAGCTACCTTTCTCGATGCAATTAATATAAGAGATCGAATTAAGTTAATTAGCTGCTGCGGCTGCGTGACCCGACATACTCCCCCGTTGGAAGCCTGAGTTTCAACATCATCCTTAAGGGAAAGCAGACACAGCTTGTTTACTGCTCGCTTTGTCACTCTTGATGCTGTCTTCAGAACGGCAACTCGAGCAACCCCATCTCCACCGAACAGAAGCTCGATCACTCTGGCGAGGGGCCACTTCATGGGAGAAGTTTTCGTCCTTGACCAGAACTAAGTCATCGACAACCAGGCCAGGTTTTGGGGTGCGCCACTTGGAGCGCTGCTGCAGTAATGTTAGGTATTCTTCCTTCCATCGGGACCAAAAGATCTGCTGCAAGTAAGCCACGCGTTGCCATCCATCCAAGCGATTGAAGTTATGACTAGTGACATCCGGCTCGACGAAAGAGGAAGGCGGACCACCATTCAAAAAATGTGCTGGGGTTAATACATCCAGATCAGCTGGGTTTTCTGAAATCGAGACTAATGGTCGAGAATTAACAACCGCAGAAATGTGACACACCAGGGCTAAAACAGCAGTGCCAACAGCGCGGTAGAAATGATGCTTAGCGATCTTTACAGCCGCTTCCCAAAGACCGCCAAAGTGTGGCGACCTAGGAGGAATGAAACACCTATCAATAGCCTTCGCTAGGCAAAAGTCCTTAGGCGCCTTAGTTCGAGCAGCTCATTGCGAGCGCCAACAAAGTTGGTTGCATTATCAGACCAAATCTGCCGCGGCCTTCTTCTAGTGCATATAAATCGTTTGAGGCCATGTAGAAACGATACCGTAGAGAGATCCTTGATTAGCTCCAAATAAATAGCCTGCGTGGCGAAACAAATGAAGACACAAACGTAGCATTTTACTGGAGGCTTGCTTCGCGCCTCTGACTTGTAGAAAAATGGCCCGCAAAAGTCAATGCCAGTGACTTCGAACGCATGAGATCCATCAAGTCGCTCCTTTGGAAGATCCGCCATGATATGCTCCACTACTCGAGGCTTCATTCGAAAGCATCTAATACATTTGTTTATCGCCTTCATAACCGTCTTCCTCCCCAAATAGGCCAATATTGGGATCGAATTATGCCGAGTAATGCCCGTGACCCAGTGTGCAGATTGCGTTCATGAAAGTGAGTAATAATGGCAATAGTGACCGAATGACTCCGTGGTAATATAATTGGATGACGCCCATTAAAATCCAGAGAAGAATTCCTCAGCCGGCCATCCACTCTAAGAAGCCCAAATTGGTCAATGAATGGCGAAAGAGATGCGAGCGAGCTGGAGGAGTGCACCATTCCCTTTGACTGCAATGATTTGATGTCATCCCATAAATGTGAGCGCAGGACAAGACGAAGCAACAGCAGCGTACCGCCTTGAAGGTCAGACACCGTGAGCGTAGGGCGATGGATGCGATTACTAAACTTATAGACGTATCCGAAAACTCTTTGAAGGGCAGCAAAGGAGTTGGCAAATTTGGAACTGGACACTATGTCTTCATATGGAGATTTTATTAGCAGGATCCTCCGGCGAACCTCAAGCGTTCGCTTTTCAGCAGTGATTGGGGTCGGCCAGTCAGCCTTGGGGCCACAAAGGAATTTTTGTCCATGAGCCCAGAGAGGAGACTCGTTGAGCTCAGCAGGAAATGCACCTCGGGAGAGAATGTCAGCTGGATTTAAAGAAATTGGAACATATCGCCACTCCACTGACTCAGGTAGCTCTTGAATGGTAGCTACTCGGTTCGCTACAAAAATATTGAATCTGGACGGCTCGTCTCCTCCTTATCCTTGTCTGCAACTCCATCCAAAACAGCCGACACATTTGAGCACCACTTTCTAAGCTTAAATTTTCCCTTGGCTAGAAGTTTTGATGCCTGATCCATAATGATGACTGCCTCTTTCTTGGACTTGGCTCCAGATATCAAATCATCCACATAAAAACCACAGCCCCAAACGGAAACGCTGTATGCTCGTCAGCTGACAACTGATGCACAGCCAGAAATGATGCTGGCTTCGTGCCATAAGTAACGGTGTCTAGCTTAAACACCCGCAATTGGTCCTGGGGGGAATCCTTCCATAAAATGCATTGTAAATGGTTGTCCTCAGGCTGAACCCTAACACAACGGTACATTTTACAAATGTCTCCTGTGATTGCTACTGGGTGTGAACGAAACCGAAGAAGAAACTGGAACAGCTTAGGCTGAATAACAGGACCTGCCATAAGAACATCGTTAAGAGAATAGCCTGAGGAACTGGCCGCCGATCCATCAAAAAGCTTGCTGGTAGGACTCTCCCAAAAGATCTAGATTGAACTTGGCAGGCAGCCGAACAGAATAATCACCAGCTGGCAAACGAACGACGTGTCTTATGAAATGTGCTTCACAGTCCAATTCTTCCTTAGTAGCGCGTATAATTGGCTCGGCGCAGCTTTCCACTTCCCAAAATCGTCGAAGAAGATCATCTAACCGATCGAATCTATTCTCTCTACTAGCGAGAAGTACATCTTGAGACGACGGTAAAGCCGAGTCATTGGAAAGGCCATAACCTCCAGAAACAACCCAACCCAGACGCGTCTTTTGAATTAGGGGTAATCCAGGTGGGAGCTTGATTTGGCCAACGCACAACATCTCGAAAAAGAGGCTGGCTCCGATTAATAGATCCTCCCGCTGGGGAGCATAAAACCTTGGGTCAGCTAACTGTATATTTTTGGGTATGTTCCAGCTGCCAATGTCGACGTTGAAGCTAGGCTGTCGCTCTGTTATGTTCGGAGCAATCACCGCGGAAATGTTGGCTGAGTATTCGGAAGTTCGGGACTGAATCGTAATATTGACCGAGCGACCGTCCGTCACAAAACTGGAATCTCCTATTCCAGTTACAGATGCTAAAGATTTAATTTTCTTTACTTGAAGCTGATTTGCGAATAGGGACGTTATTAGATGCAGTTGGGAGCCCGAATCGAGTAGAGCTCGACAGGGAACGAAAACTCCGGAACGGTTTTTTACAAAAACGCTAGCCGTTGCTAAGAGCACAATATCATTACTAAACTCCTGTGCAATAAGAGCAGTCGAAGTGGAAGGCAGTGCAGAGGGTGAGGCAGAGGGAAGTGCTTCTTGAAGCTGTGCTCCTTCTTGTGAAGGAAAGGAAGGTGAGTTTCCCAGGTGAAGCAGGGTGTGGTGCTTAGATCCGCATGCACGACAACTACTGGAGTTGCATTGCCGAACTTGATGACCAGCCTTAAGATAATTTATGCAAAGACCGAGCCGTTTCGCTTCTTGAAGGCTATTCGCAGGAGACAGGATTGTAAAATTCTGACAATAAGAAATGGAATGCCCCGTATCATTACAGAATATACAAATCCAAGGGTTAGCATTCGAGGCAATAAATGCTGATCTACGCGCATTGGGTATTCTGTTACTTCCCACCTGATTGCCCGGCGCATAGTTTGCCATGGCGATATCCATAGTCTCCAACGTCCTGCATCGCTGCTCCAGAAATGATGCCATTGACTCCCACGTAGGAATTAAATTGACGAAGGCAGGGTCCTCTAAACGCTCTTCCCACTTTGCCTGACTTGCCGGATCCAACTTTTGGAACAGGACTTCGACGATGATGCATTCTGTGGTTTGTTCCGTCGTGCCCAGTCCTTTGAGAGCACGAATATGAGCGTTGAATTTAACGGACAGCTCCCGAAGTGTCGAGACGGAACCACTCTGCACCGCCTTAAGTCCCAGGATCTCAGTAATGTGTTCCTGAAAAACCAAACGTCGATTATCAAATCTATTTTTCAGCAAATCTAATTTCCAAGGAGCGAATAGTTTCCAACGCAGCGTCCCTCAGGCATGATCGTAGATGCTGCAGCTTTTCTACGTTGGTGAGGTGCGGATGGCTTTCTATGATCGTGGTAAACATAGAATAAAAGTCAGACCAATTTGCATAACCTCCAGCGAATTTTGGAAGGTCCAGTGGGGGCAGCAATGCTGCCCTATGTCGAGGCTGACGCTGCGACCCGAAAACTGGGGGCCGAAAACTCACGGAGTGATGCCGTCAGCAAAGTTGAATGCGAAAGAAGCTGTGAGGCGCCCTTTGAAATTTCGTATCGATTCGATGACTTCAGAATTACGAGAATGTCATCAAATTTCTCACTTAAATCACTTTCAATTTCCTCGAAATCCAATTCTTCGAGCTCACCGAGAACCTTTTTAAATGACACTCGAAGCTCATCAATCAACTCCAACCTCACATGAAGACCGGATTCGTCGCATGAAGTTAACGCCGCACTTGATAGGGAATCCACTAAGCGCTCCACTCTATTAAATAAAGCAGTTGCCTTGCGCTTCAAAAATATTGCCCTGTTTGCATCAGCGGTAACATCATGCCGTAGGCATGGCTACAACAACAACAACAAACCCAGCAGACGAAATGCCCGAGATTCAGCTCCAGCGGGAAGATGAGCGCAAAGCAAACGAGGGAATAACAGCCCGTTACTTGGCTATGTACGCTTCTATGTATAGCTGATTTTGCGCCTTATATGTAAATTTCCGCAATCACCAACTGCTATTTATTTATAGCGCTCACTGCATGTAAGGCCTTATGATTGTTGCTCCGCCAATGCACCGCAGCCGCAAAAACGAAAAAGTCAATAAATAGACTTATATGATTTGCACCTAATATTATTTATGCACAAATCACGTCGGGGTCACCAATGTTGAACTAATGAGCTTTTTTATTAGTTATTGCTAAATTATAAAATACGAATTTCAGGTTGCCTTATGTTTGTTATTTATTAGCGAGAGAGAGTACAGCAGGCGAGACGAGAGTGCATTTAATGTCAAGATCAGAACTCCTACTGATTTTACAAAGGGACAGCCAGCCGAATGCTGGGCCCAAGAATGCAAGTACACAAAAAACGAGAGAGCTAGATAGAGAGAGCTACCTTTCGCGATGCAATTAATATAAAAGATCGAATTAAGCTAATTAGCTGCTGCGGTTGCGTGACCCGACATATATATTACGGTTAAGCTTTATAAATAGTAAGGCGTTCAGATTCTCTGCACTAATCGAACTTCTTCGTTCACTTTATATAAAGTGTAAGGCTGAGAATGCCCGTTCCACGGGCCGCCTCTGCTTGCTTGCTGACGCGCTGCCTCGGGGTCGCTTGTTGCGCCTTAGACCAGCAGAGAGTTCGGCCTTGTGGGCTTAGGGAAGCGTCACCGTTCTCAGACTAGGGTGAACAAGCCTTGCTCTCCAGGCCGACGCCATTCGAGGCAATACCTGTCCCTTGCTCTGTCCCGGACGGTCCCGCTAGGTTCTTGCTCAGTTCGCGCTGACAGTCAAGGCTGCCGCCAGGAAGCTGTCTAGCGGTTCACTTCGCTTTACGCCTAGCGCAGACGAACGTTCCACCCGGCTTCACCCTAATGCGTGACGTCTGCGACGCTCCTGCGCTCCCCAATGAGCTCCGCGCGGCGATGTTAACGTGGCTGCCGGAAATGTCTGCTGGTGTCCCTGTCGATGTCCTCTGCGCTGTCTTCTGACCAGTATCTCGTCGTTCTGGCACTCGGGGTGTTGGGCGATTGCTGTTCGGGAACTTCGCCGGTAGTCGCAGGGCTCTCCAGGCGACCGCCTCTTGAAACCACAAATCGATCTACCGCTCGTCCGTCACGCCAGGTCCTGCTTGGTCGGGAAAAGTACGCTGGGTCGCAGACACCTTTCCTCCCCAAGCTGACGGTTCTTCGTCGGAGGACTCTTTTTGCTTGTCTCTGACAGACCCGCCGGGCGACTCGCCAGGGTGTGGTCGTGACAAAGTTGGAAAACAAACGCCTTGGCTTAGCCGCGTGATGCCTTCCAGAACTCAGCAACCTGTGTCTCAATTCGGAGATTCCTGATGTCCCAATCCCGAACGTCTCGACGTGGCGATCTTGCTCCTTGTGTGCTTCCCACGGCGCTGCTTCCGACGACTCGCTTGGTTGTAGCCTTGTGTGCTTCCCTCGTAGATTATTTGCTTGACTGACTGTTCACTTGGTACTTTAACTGATCTTGAAGGTTTGACTCCTCGCTGATCCAGCTCGCTGATCCAGCTGCCAGCGCTCTGCGGCCTTATATAGGGCCTCCGGAAACCGTTATTTCCCTTTTGCGCACGGCCCGCTGGATCTCTCCACTCTGGGTCCAAGGTCCGTGACTCCTGGTTGACCCACTTGTCCTTCACGTACCGCTTCCAATCGATGCTCCGCCCACTGCTGCCATGCCGCTGATTCCCGTGATGCTTGTAGCACGCCTGTGTGCCGCTCCTCTGTCGAGATGTGGCACTTCCTCTCCCGGTCCAAAGTTCACGGGAGAGTCCAAAGTCCGGTGGAGTTTCGTTATCCTGTTTTTGCACACGGCACTCTTGCCTTGCCCGCGAAGTCTCCATTCTCTCTCGTTCTCCATGCTTGGTCTCCAAACTCTCTCGCTCTCCGTCCTTGGTCTCCAAACTCTCTCGATCTCCATCCTTGGTCTCCAAACTCTCTCGCTCTCTATCCTTGGTCTCCAAACTCTCTCGTTCTCCATCCTTTGTCTCCAAACTCTCTCGTTCTCCATCCAAGTCTCCAAACTCTCCTCGCCGCGCCGTTACTACGCGAATTCGCCGCGTAACTGGTAAGCGGCCGGCCATCTGCGCATCCTGCCGGCCTCTCGTCCGGGGATCTCGAGGATTCACCTTGGGTACCCCCTCCTCCCATATCCTGGGCTCCTCCTTCGTCGGTACCGTCGCGGGCCCCTCGGGCCACGTCCATACCAGCGTCTGCTGTCGCCACCGCACGCCCTCGGCCACGAACGCCCGCGTGCTGTGGCTCACGTGCGCATCCGGTACTTCCGTCCGCACCACCGACGGCTCCTGCGCCTGTGCCTGGTGGACTGCCTCCTCCTGCGGTTGTGGTATCGGCTGCGCGGTCGACTCCTCGGTTTGCGTTCGCTCCTCCGGTCGCTGTGGCTCGGTGTATCGCGGCGTGGGTGGCCGGGCCGGCCTCCACGGCGGCGTGGCCAACGGGTCTCCTCCGTCGCTCTCTCGGGCTTCCTCCGTGAGCCACTCCCCTTCGTAGCGGGGAGTGGGTGGCACCTCCGGCAACCACCGCGGAGGGGATGGCGCGCATGGCTCGGCCCCATCCTCGCTCCTCGGACTGGGCTCCTCGGCCGCGTACCTGGGGGTGAGTGGAACTTCCCACGCGTCCTCCACCGGTACCTCCCACAGACGTCGCTCCTCTTCCTCCGCCTGTCGCAGACGGGCATGCCATCGCGCCGCCGCCGCCTCGTGGTCCTGCCGCAGCCGGATCTGCCATCGCGCCTCCTCCTCCGTCGACCGCTGCTGCTCCTCGACCGCCGGCTCCCGGTCCCGGAACCGTTTCCGAGTCTCCTCGGTGGCTCGACAAACATCCCCGGCGTGGCCCCTCGGGAGTTCCGCTCCTCCGACGTCCGTCGTCCCGCGCGGTATCCGATCACCCGCCGCCGCTTTCCGGAGCCGCCATTCTCTTTCTTCGACGGCGGGATCGCCGACCACCTCCACGTCGCTGTCGGAGCTCACCACGGGTTCTGGTGCGGAGTCCTCGTCGCGGGTCCGCTCCGGTTGCGCGCCTTCCTTTTGCCCGATCCCGTTTTGTCCTTTCTTTGGGGCGCTCGCTCTCTTACGGTACAGCTCTCTTTGCTGTGCCGTCTTCCCCCTTTCTTCATAAACCACAAGTTGTACTCCCTCAGATCACCGTGGCACTCTGGATGCTGCGGTTCGTTGTACCTCTCGGTTCCGTAACCAACTTGCTTAAGACCCTACCTTGATCACCCTTGGTGAGTATCCTTGGAAGTTGTCCTTGGGCATACACCTTGCTTCGGGGCGTTCCTGGGTGGTATCCTTGGGGTATCCTTGGGGCATTATTGGGCTATCCCTACGGTATCCTTCGGGTGTCCTTTGGGTATCCTTCGGGTATTCTTAGGGGTATTGTTGGGGTGTCCTTCGAGGCACATTTAGGGGTATTGTTGGGGTATCCTTGTTGAAGTGGTGTGCTTTTGTTAGTGTTGTTGTCGACCTTGTCCGTGTCCTTCCCGCCTGGCCTAACCACGGATGACTCTGGCAAATGCCCGACGCTGAATCCTGTTGCCTTGCGGGTGGATCCCTATACGTTACCCGTATCCTTGTGCCGTTTTGTAAGTGCCCTTCCGCCTGGCGTTATCGCGGATGACTCTGGCAACTGCCCGACGCTGAATCCTGTTGCCTTGCGGGTGGATCCCTACATGTTACCCGTATCCTTGTAATGTTTTGTAAGTGTCCCTTCCGCCTGGCGTAATCGCGGATGACTCTGGCAACTGCCCGACGCTGAATCCTGCTGCCTTGCGGTTGGATCCCTATATGTTACCCGTATCCTTGTGCTGTTTTGTAAGTATCCCTTCCGCCTGGCGTAATCGCGGATGACTCTGGCAACTGCCCGACACTGAATCCTGCTGCCTTGTGGTTCGATCCCTACACGTTGCCCGTATCCTTGTGACCTATATTTATGGTTGATCTTTCTACGTGGCGTTTGGATGACTCTCGCTTCGGCCTGACGTATAATCCTTTGGCCTCGCAGTCTGGATTAACGCGAAATCCTTATCCATGTCCTTGTGCTGTTCTGATTGTCCTTTCCGTGTGGAGTATGGATGACTCTCGCTACGGCCTGACGCCTAATCCTGTCGGCTTGTACCTGTCGTTAACAATCTGACGTTTCTGCTGTCTGCTCGTTTTGTTGTTGCTTGAGCTCGCCAACGAGAACTGTCCTTTCTTTCTTCGACTGTGTGTGGCGAATTTTAAGGGCCATCGTACCTCGGGGCTAGTTTTGCAGCGAATCCTTCAGCCGCTTTGGACAGGTGATGTTCCTTGGCCCACACTATGTCGCCCACCGCTGGTGACCATTGCGTCCTTCTCAGATTGTAGTGTCTGGCTTGGTCCTGGGACGCCTTTTACATATTTCTCCGCACGATCTCGAATACCTCTCTTAGTTTGTTGGCATTTTCCTCAGGGGTCTCCGTAGCTCGTCCAGTGCCTAGGGTTTCCTTATCATATAGGCTGCTGGGTAGACGTGGTTCCCTTCCCTGGGTAAGAAACGCCGGTGTATGGCCGGTGGATTCCGATGTGCTCGTGTTCACTGCTAGCATAATCTCCGGCCACTTCTCGTCCCAGTTTCTCTGGTCCTGCCCTGCGAACTGCGCAATCATGCTCTTGACCGTTCTCTTTGCTCGTTCGGTCGGATTCTCTTGTGGTGTGTATGGCGCGGTGAATTGTTGACTGATACCCATCTCAGCCAGGAAATTTTTAAAAATGCGGCTTGCAAACTTTACTCCATTGTCCGTTATGACCACCTTCGGGACCCCGTACTTTGCGATTATGCGCTCCCTAAACGCCTTCTTGAGCGACTTTGCTGTCGCACTGGGGCACCAGTTCCGTCCATTTCGAAAACCTGTCTATCATGACCAGCAGCATTTGGTTCCCGTGCTTGGATCTTGGTAGGGGTCCAACGAAGTCTGCACATACCGTGGCCCATGGTTCCTCCGGCTTTTGGGTCAACATCTTCCCGGCTGCCTGCAATCTGATTGGGCTTAAACCGCATGCAAATCTCGCATTTTCTTACATGGGCTCGGGTGTCTCTATGCATGCCTGGCCAGTAGTATCGGGCTGCCAACCGTGCAATTGTCCTCCGGCTTCCTACGTGTCCCGCAGACGGTGCGTCGTGGTTTTCCCTCAACACTGTTTCTCGTAGCGACTTTGACGCGACGTCTTCACTGCCTGCTCGGTGAGGTATGTTTCTGTACAGTGTCTCACCATCCATAACATAGTCCGGGTAGTTCTGCGGTTGGGTTCTTATCTTTTCGCCCATGTCCTTGATCCAGCTGCACCCTCCTGAAGTTATTTTTGCCGACGCCTCTTTTACTCCTCGTAGCGTCTCTGGTAGTGGTTGTCTTGATAATGCGTCGGCCACCACGTTTAGCTGACCCTTTCTGTACGCTATCTCAAAGTCGTATTGTTGTAGCTCCAGGGCCCATCTGGCGATCCTTCCTGAAGGGCTTTCGATGCTGTTGAGCCACTTCAGGGCCATGTGGTCGGTTACTACCTTAAAGTGGTAATCTGCCAGATATGGGCTGAGCTTCCGGATCGCCCAGACGATCGCCAAGCACTCCTTCTCCGTTGTTGAATAGTTCTTCTCCGCGCCGTTCAGTGTTCGGCTCGAATAGGAGATTACTCTTTCGCCCTTTTCGGTGTCCTGGGTCAGTATTGCTCCGATGCCGTAGTCGCTGGCGTCTGTTTGCAGGATGAAAGTTCTACTGAAGTCCGGGCATGCTAGCACCGGATCTGCCACGAGTCTTGCCTTTACTTTCTCAAATGCCATCTGGTGATCTGGTGTCCACTCCCACTTACTGCCTTTACGCAGCAGGTCATTCAGGGGTTTGACGATTCTGGGAAAATCTGGTACAAATCGGCGGTACCACGACGCTACTCCTAGGTATTGCCGGAGTTCTTTGACGGTCGATGGCGGTTCCAGTTCGGCGATGGCGGCTACTTTTTCTGGATCTGTTCCTATTCCCTCGCTAGTCACTCGATGTCCCAGGTACAGCAGTTCCTTTCTAAAGAATTGGCATTTTTCTGGATTCAGCCTCAGGTTTGCCTCCTTTAGACGCCGGAACACTTCTCTCAGGTTTCTTTTGTGTTCTTCCAGCGTGCGACCGATCACTGTTATGTCATCCTGGTAAGCGAATGCTTGAGGTGACATCTCGGGGCCAATTACTTGGTCCAAAACTCGCTGAAACGTTGCCGACGCCGAGTGAAGTCCGAACGGCATTACCCTCCACTGAAACAGACCTTTGCCTGGTACCGTGAACGCCGTGTATTGCCTGCTTCTTTCTTCCAGTGGGATTTGCCAGTATCCATCCTTCAGGTCCAAGCTGGTGATGTACCGCGCTTCCCTTAGTTGATCCAGGATGTAGTTTATGGGGGTCATTGGGTAGGTATCCTTCACTGACTTCGCGTTGATCTGCCTGAAGTCGACACAAAGTCTCCACTTGCCTGTCTTCTTTTTCACCATCACGATGGGGGAGCTGTATGGGCTCTTTGAATGCTCTATGAACCCCATTTGGAGAAGCTCGTCCACCTTTGCGTTGATTTTCCCTTGAATTTTCGGGTTCTTGGGGTAGTATCTCTGCGGCTTTATGAAGCAGACTCGAGACAGCCTTTTGAATCTCTCTTTTAAACAGCTCAATGAGGGGTTCAATTCCGTTTGTGCCCAATTTAATAATAAAAAATTACTAACTGAGTCGCCTAAACGTAAAAAAACCAGCTTAGCGGCAGTTAATACGGTCACGGTATCCACCCCAAATCCGAACTTGGTGGCTGCAGCAGTCTCTGTTGACACTGTGGTAAGTGAACCTACTGCGCCTATGGATACAGCTGTTTTAGGTGAAGTCACTGCTTCTCGAAGTCGGGTGGTAAGAAACCTTCAGTGCCGGCTACAGTGCCGACCGTACCTATAGGTACAGAAGTTACCGTTTCTGGCTCTCAGCTTAGTGAGGTTCAATCTGCTGCTGGGGGACGTAAGAAATTATCAGTTGTTCCACATAGAAAACAATTATTTGTTTCGAGATTCACCCCAGATACCACATCTGAGGATGTTTTGGAATTTATTCGTGAAAAATTCCCATCCGAGAATATTTCAGTGGAACAATTTAGATTTTCATATGCTCGTAGTATATCGTCGTTTAAAATATTTGCTCCGCCTGATGTGTTTAAGGTACTACTTTCTGAAAGCTTTTGGCTTAATGATGATTTAGTAATAAGAGAATTTGTTCCCAATAAACCGAGAACAAATAACAGACCTTCCACTGCGCCAAAAAACTAAAAAGTTTATTTTTGGCTTATCAAAATCTAAGGGGACTAAATATGAAGCTACCCAAGCTTTATGCTGACTCCTCTGCATTTACTGCTGATATTTTGGCTTTTACGGAAACTTGGCTGAAACCAGAGATATCTGACAATGAAGTTCTGTCAAACAATTTTAATGCCTATAGGACCGATCGCTCCTCACGTAGGGGAGGCGGTGTGCTGATTGCCGTTAGCACTAGCCTAACATCCGAGAGAATTCACTCTGATACTCCTAATGAAATTGAATTTGTTAGTGTGAAAGTTTTCCTGCAATCATTCTCAATATTTGTTACATGTTCCTATATTCCACCTGGCTCTGATTTAATAATTTATGAGCACCACCTGTCTGCGATAAAATCTATTCTATCCCTTCTTTCTAACAGTGACCTTTTGATTGTTTTGGGTGACTTTAATCTCCCTGATATTTCTTGGTCTCCTCCTACTGACTCACTAGTCGCTATACCTCTATCCGACATGATTTCTCAATATAATTGGACAGAATTGTACAATTGTAAATATATTGAAAGTGCCACTGAAAACTTCTATATAGTGTTAAATACCTTTTTTAATGAATGCGTTCCTGATAGGTTTCCTTCAAAGACAAACAGGCCACCTTGGTTTACCAATGCGCTGCAAAGACTTAAAAACCTTAAGACAAACACTTATAAAAAGTATTAGAAATCGGGTAAGCCATCTGATTTTTCGAAATATGTGGTGGCTCGATCGGATTTTTATGTTCTCAATAGTCATTGCTATTCTATGTATTTAAGCCGATGTAAATTTGAATTTTCAAATGATCCGAAGCAGTTTTATAACTTTGTCAATGCCAAGCGTAAGTCGTCAGCATTGCCTTCATCGGTACATTTTAACTCAATGTAGGCATCGACGGATTCTGAAATTGCTGATTTATTTGCCGAGTTTTTCCAAACTACTTATAGTTCGGCTGCTTGGTCAAATTCTAACTACCCTAATCCCTTAAATAGGGCAAATTGTATCTTTACCCCTGAAATTACGGAAATTTCTCTCGTAAGAGACTTAGAAAAAACAACGCCAACTTATTCTCTCGGTCCTGATGGACTCCCCGGGTGTGTGCTTAAGTTTTGTGCGTCAACCATATGTAAACCGATTCTTAAATTTTTCTATTTCATCGTCAATTTTTCCTACTATCTGGAAGGACTCTTTTATCATTCCACTTCACAAAAAGGGTGCGAAGGCGGATGCCCAGAATTACAGATGTATTTCTAAATTGTCGGCAATTCCTAAAGCATTTGAACGTATTATTACTTCTCATTTGCAACATTTATGTTTCTCGCTAATATCACCGTGTCAGCATGGTTTTGTTAAGCGAAGATCGACCACCACCAACCTTCTGGAATTGTCATCTATTGTAATAAATGGATTTAAGAATAAAATGCAGACTGACGTTATATACACAGATTTTTGTAAGGCCTTTGACTCTGTCAACCACTCTCTTCTCTTATTCAAATTAAATCAGCTTGGGTTTCCATGTAATCTATTAACTTGGATTTCAAGTTATTTGAATGGTAGGACTCAGAGGATTATATTCAAGAACGCTGCCTCAAAACTGATCTATGTGACATCTGGAGTGCCTCAGGGTAGTCATTTGGGCCCTTTGCTGTTTACTTTGTTTATTAACGATCTTCCCTCTATCATAACACACTCTCGTGTACTAATGTATGCTATTCAACTTAGAGTCAGATATTGATTGTTTTTAGGGATGGTGTGAGTATAACCTTCTAAATTTGAACTGCCTTAAATGCAACGTTATGACTTTTCATAGGGGTACTCCTACTTTTGTTAGTTACTCTCTTCAAAATACGCCACTCGATCGTATATATTCAGTTAATGACTTAGGCGTTCTTCTGGACCCAAAACTTAAATTTGACTGCCACATAATGTCCACTGTCAGCACGGCCATGAGTGTTCTTGGGTTTATAAAGCGTTGGTCAAAAGAATTTGATGACCCTTATACAACCAAATTATTATTTACCTCCCTTGTCCGTCCTATTTTGGAATATTGTTCTTCGGTTTGGAGTCCACAATATCAAGTGCATATTGACTGTTTGTGCCTAACCGAAGTAGACACTTCCGGGTCACACCGTGGGACAAGGGGGTAATGAGCACTTGTCGCTGGCACGGGGACGCTTTGCTGGCAGAACGATCGCGTCGCGGCAATGGTAACGATAGTTACTGCGATGCCGGACCACAGGCGATGCTGAACTGCGCTGAGGATGAGCTAACGTGGTTAGCTGCTAGTGGAGATAGTGTATTACGAGCCCTATTCCCAGAGGTAGGAAGTAGAACCGCGGAGTTATGAGATGCGTTGAAAACTGTTTTATTCTTCATTTGGAACATGTTTATATACTACTTGGAACACGGAAGTTTAGTGTAATGATTAGTGAAGTAAGCTATATTCTAAAGTAGATCAGGGAATTATGATTATGGTAGCAGTTTGCGTAGTTGGCTTTGCGTAGTTGGCTGAAACTGCAAAATGTGCTGCCTGCATTGGTGGGTCAGTGTGCCGTTGAGTTGGTGAGACGGTGGGTTAGTGAGACATATAATATGCTGATCAGCAATTTTCATATGCAGTGGGTGCTACTGAGCGCCTGGTACTGTTCCCAACTTGGCTACTGCTTGATTTGTTGGGTGTGGTCATGTTGAGTACCTTTGGGTACGAGCATTGTCCCCCCCATTGAGGGGTACCCTCAATTAAGTCGTGATGTCGGTCAGCCCTTGACCGAATTGTATAGGAAGCACCTAACAAATCATTGACCAAGGTGGATCTTTCCTTCAACTGCGGTTCATGTTTGTGATTCAGGTCCTTCACATCTTCTTGATGCTGCTTAACACTCCCCTTTGCGATAAAATTGACATTACCGTGGGGACTGAAATTGTGCTCTCGTAGAACTTGATCATTTGGCACGTCTATGGTATGTGGACATTCTGCAACAAAACTAAGATATTTCTTGGTTAGGTTTGGAAATGTTGAACCAAAGTCAGCCTTCTTGTAGGTTTTAAATTGATGAGAAGTCGGTTCTATATTCATCGGATTTTTATCTTTTGTTGGCTCATAAGCAGCGTTCGGTCCTGCAAAATCACCTCTGCCTTCTACCAGAATAGGGTTTATTTCCGTATCAGATGAGGTTTCTTTATTGAGATAACCTGTGATTACATAACCAAGCCTAGTGCCTTGTGCCAAAGGTTTATTAGATCCTAGTTCAAGAAGTTCACCGGTTATTACACGAGAATACACCTCAGCCCCTAAGGTTAGGTCAATAGGTCCAGGTTGCCGAAAGTCAGGATCTGCTAATGGCAGTCCCTCGGGAATATTAAGATCGGTTGTAATCGGTACTGACGGTTGGTCTGTAATGACTGTGGGCATAATAAATACCTCCATTAGTCTTTCAAACCCTGATGTAACTGATGAGAGCTTTAGTGTTGATCTAATTGCTGTTGATATTTTTCCTCCGATTCCAGATATTTTAATCGGTAACCTTTCCTTAAGAGATAGCAGATCTGCCATTCTCCTTGAGATAAGATTCACCTGTGATCCACCATCTATTACAGCTCGACATGTTTGTAATTGACCGTTGGGCCCTTGTAATGAGACCTTCGCGGTCGCGAGCAGAGTATATCCTCCTACGTTGTCGTAGCCTGCAATGGTTACTGCGCCAGCCACTGGATTGCTAGTTAATCCTTTGTGTAACTCGACAATTGGTCGGTGATCCACAGTTTTCAACCTTATGAGCTGTAGACAAACAATTTGTGCATGCTCCTATTTGAATAATGGCTTGGCGCCGTGTTTTGGGGTCCATTTCCTGGAAACGGCTACATGCTCTAAGATTATGTTGTAATAGGTGACAAATCTTACAGCTCTCTTCGTTGTGAACTGACTGATGGCGGAGTGTTGCTGTAGGTTGAGCGCTTTTCGTCTCCAGGATGCAAGCGCGCCGCTCAATAAACGTCAGTACACTCCATAACGTTGGCATTTCCGTTGGTGCATCCGCTGAATTTTCTAGAGCAGCTAGAGACTGCTGGTCTAGTTTTCTTCTGATAAGAAAACACAGGATTGGATCCCAGGATTTTGTGCTGATATCGAGGTTTTTAAGAGTACTCATTGAGTTTTTTATAGTGTCATGTAAGGCCCTTAGTTGGCGCGGTGAGCCGTCTATAAGCCTATGGTCAATAATTTTTGCTATGGCGGCGAATACTAGTATTTTGCCGTTCTGGTACCTGGCTTTCAACCGCAACCAGGTGTCGTCATAGCCACCCTGTGAGAAGGCTGTGTCTGTCAAGACGTTCCTCGCTTCACCACGAAGCGAACTCTGTAGAATATGTAGCTTTTGACTGGCCGAATATGGTTTGTTATGTACCAATTCCACAAAGAGATCATGGAACCGTGGCCAGTCTAGATACTCGCCGTTGAACTCTGGAATGCTAATTGGCGGAAGTGCCAAGTTTAGGCTCATTGGCGCGTCGTTTTCTCGTAGCAGGTTCATTTCGTATTCCTCGTATAATGTGTGGAATTGGGCTAGCTCTGCTTCTGCCAGAGCTGCGGCCCCAGGTGGGCTATCCAATTCGTCGTGGGCTTGCCTCAGTAACGCCCAATGGAGATCCAGGTGCCTTTGTAGGGCTGGGGTGACAGTTGGGGCGTTCGAGGCTAATGTTAATGATGACTCTAATTCGTTGCATTTTCTCTGCAACTGTCGGATCACCGTGTCAATTGCGGAATCTCCTTTGACTTGATCTCTTGTTGTGATCTTGATGTTGGCCGACGTTCGACTCGGGGCCTTTGGAAGCCCGCTTCCAGTCGGCATGTTGTCCAGAAAGATATTCTGATATTTTTCGACCAGCTCCTTAAGTGCTACTAATCGTGAAGAGTACTCACTTCCAGTGGGTAATGCCGCTTGCTGGACTTCTTCATCTAGGTCGCAAAACTGATGCCAGAGATCGTTTAACTGATTTAGCTTACCGGAATAATAGCCGTCTCGGTGGCGTCGGTCGGCAGAATCCTTGCCATAATTCTTAATGAGCTGTTGGATTTTCCCTTGCAGCTCGTTTTGGGTGTCTAGTAATCGATTGTGTAAATCGATTCTTGTGTGACTTGTTTCCTCAATGAATGAAGTAGACATATTGTGTGTCTTGGAAACAAAGAATCTTGTGAAGCTGGATGAAGCTGAGTATTCTGTGAAGCTGGATGAAGCTGAGTGTCCTGTGAAGCTTAATGAAGCTGAAGTTCCTGTGACGCTGGAAGAAGAAGCGAATCCTGTGAAGCTGGATGAAGCTGAAGTTCCTGTGACGCTGGAAGAAGAAGCGAATCCTGTGAAGCTGGAATAAAGCTGAAGTTCCTGTGACGCTGGAAGAAGAAACGAATCCTGTGAAGCTGGATGAAGCTGAAGTTCCTGTGACGCTGGAAGAAGAAGCGGATCCTGTGAAGCTGGATAAATCTGTGAGTCCTTTAGTGGGAAGGGGGTTGCTTGTGTGTGATCCTTTGTTGTTAAAGGATCACGTCGGGGTCACCAATGTTTGTGCCTAACGGAAGTAGACACTTCCGGGTCACACCGTGGGACAAGGGGGTAATGAGCACTTGTCGCTGGCACGGGGACGCTTTGCTGGCAGGACGATCGCGTCGCGGCAATGGTAACGATAGTTACTGCGATGCCGGACCACAGGCGATGCTGAACTGCGCTGAGGATGAGCTAACGTGGTTAGCTGCTAGTGGAGATAGTGTATTACGAGCCCTATTCCCAGAGGTAGGAAGTAGAACCGCGGAGTTATGAGATGCGTTGAAAACTGTTTTATTCTTCATTTGGAACATGTTTATATACTACTTGGAACACGGAAGTTTAGTGTAATGATTAGTGAAGTAAGCTATATTATAAGGTAGATCAGGGAATTATGATTATGGTAGCAGTTTGCGTAGTTGGCTTTGCGTAGTTGGCTGAAACTGCAAAATGTGCTGCCTGCATTGGTGGGTCAGTGTGCCGTTGAGTTGGTGAGACGGTGGGTTAGTGAGACATATAATATGCTGGTCAGCAATTCTCATATGCAGTGGGTGCTACTGAGCGCCTGGTACTGTTCCCAACTTGGCTACTGCTTGATTTGTTGGGTGTGGTCATGTTGAGTACCTTTGGGTACGAGTCGGTACAAAAAAATTTCTTCTTTTTGCCCTTCGTAGTTTGAACTGGGATCAAAACATAAGAATACCTTCCTATCAGAGTAGATTACTATTGCTTGATTTACCTACCCTTGCAAATCGTAGAACAATGCTTGGTAATATTTTTATGCAAAATCTTATAAGAGGTGATATTGATTCTGTAGAACTTGTAAACCGCCTAACTTTCAATGTTCCTGTTAGACTAACACGAAATTATTATCCCCAAAATTTGCCACGATGTAAATCTAATTTTTGTCTGCACGAGCCCTTTCGCGTTCTATGTAATAATTATAACAACCTTTATCATTTAATTTGCACTTCAACTTCTATCCCGGTATTAAAAACTAATATTTTAACTCATTTGCTTCATTCTTAGATGCTTCTTTTATTTTTCTTTTCTTCTCCTCGAGCCATCCATTGTGTCGGTTCCTGGCTGGTTTTATTATCTCGTGTCCAGCACACCTTATCTCGGTTCCGACATGTTTCAGGAAGTTCCATCCCAACACTAATGGACCCACTACTCCGGGTAAAATCAACAGGCTCATGGTCACTTGTTTGTTGCCGAATTTGACCTCCACCTCGAGCTGCGCATCAATTCCGCCGCACCTTCCGTCTGCCAACCTAACTTGTCCTTGTAATCCTTCCTAGAGCAGCAATATTGTCCTCCCATTCTTCGCTAACGAAGCTTGCCGTTGCTCCGGTGTCGATTGTGGCTTTGTAGCTGCGAACAACTGCTGCTCCTCCTCGATTAGCTTGCCCGTTAGTTTGGAGAGGTGGCATTGTGCGATCCCCGCTCGCCTCTCTGCGGCTGGGATCGCTGGCCATTTCCGGATCGTTGGCAGCAATCGACGCTCCTGACACCCACCTTGCCGCATATCCAGCAAAGTCGCTGGATTTGACATCCTCTAGCCCAGTGTCCGTTCCCACCGCATTTTCGACAGGCCTCCTGCGGGTCTGTGATATGGGTGGCATCTTGTGGCCTCTGTGTGTTGCTTGGCGGCCTCCACAAGGTATTGTTTGGCTGTCTCTGTTGCTGTGGGGGTGGTGTCCAATGGCCTCCGCGTGGTGCGTCTGTTGCCTGCTGTCGTCTGTCTTGGTGTGGTGGTGACCATTGGTCATTTCCTCGTGCGTCCTGGTTATCTGTCTCCTCGCATCTTCTGCATGTCACCTGCGTTGGTGACGCCGACTTCGTCTTTGAGAACTTGTTCTCCTGCGCGAAAACTTTTCATTCCTTTTCAAGTTCTTCGTACTCATCGGCTAGGATCATTAGCGTATCCAGGTCCGACACTTTGTATGCTCTTAAAAAATCCGTAGGCTTGGGGTGCAGTTCTCTTTAATGACCCTTAACGTCTCTTTCGTAGAGTAGTTAAGTGGCCTCACCATCGTCTGCATGTCGATCATGTAGTCCTTGAACGACTCGCTGAAGCCTTGCTTCCGTTGCCGGACCTAGTCCGCTAGCCTGGTGAAGAAATCTCTTGGCAGAAAATAGGTGTGGAAGCTTTTTATGAACTCTGCGCAGGTTCTCCATTGCTTGTTGTTGGCGATGAACCATTTCAAAGCCCTTCCTTTAAGCAACTCCGGCATCGCTCGAGGGATCATATCAAAATTCAAGCCGTACGTGTTGGCGGACCATTCTACCTGATCCAGGAGTATTCCGACAGTGCCTTCCTCATGTCGTCTAGCCTGCCCTCTACGGCGACATTAAGCCTCTGTGCGACATGGGCAAAGTCATCCTTCTTGAGGTGGTAAATCCACTTCTTTCCCATTTTTATTGTGCTGTTCTCACTGTTGGGACAATCACGTTGGGCGCCAGATGTAACGAACTGACTTTTGTGTCTGCTCGCTACGAGATTCGTGCGGCTAGCTCAGAAGATTGTGCGTTCGTCCCACCAAATTTATATGACGTGATTGCCCCGTAGATCAGTGAAAAAACAAAGGGTTCAAATGGTAACAGTGGGATTTATTCTCGTGGTATTAGTACAGCGGGTGTTTGGCTGGGCTGGCTTCGGTATCTCCTGGCTCTGGTTCCGCCGGCGGCTGGCGCTCCTCTTTCTTGCTTCTCGACGCGTTGACTCGTCCTCCTCTGGATCCTGGGTCTCGGGACGCGCTGCCTCGGGGTCGCTTGTTGCGCCTTACACCCGCAGAGAGTTCGGCCTTGTGGGCTTAGGGAAGCGTCACCGTTCTCAGACTAGGGTGAACAAGCCTTGCTCTCCAGGCCGACGCCTTTCGAGGCAATACCTGTCCCTAGCTCTGTCCCGGACGGTCCCGCTAGGTTCTTACTCAGTTCGCGCTGACAGTCAAGGCTGCCGCCAGGAAACTGTCTAGCGGTTCACTTCGCTTTACGCCTAGCGCAGACGAACGTTCCACCCGGCTTCACCCTAATGCGTGACGTCTGCGACGCTCCTGCGCTCCCCAATAAGCTCCGCGCGGCGATGTTAACGTGGCTGCCGGAAATGTCTGCTGGTGTCGCTGTCGATGTCCTGTCTTGAAGGTATCCCGCCCATTGTTGCCATCCCGCTGATTCCCGTGATGCTTGTAGCACGCCTGTGTGCCGCTCCTCTGTCGAGATGTGGCACTTCCTCTCCCGGTCCAAAGTTCACGGGAGAGTCCAAAGTCCGGTGGAGTTTCGTTATCCTGTTTTTGCACACGGCACTCTTGCCTTGCCCGCGAAGTCTCCATTCTCTCTCGTTCTCCATGCTTGGTCTCCAAACTCTCTCGCTCTCCGTCCTTGGTCTCCAAACTCTCTCGATCTCCATCCTTGGTCTCCAAACTCTCTCGCTCTCTATCCTTGGTCTCCAAACTCTCTCGTTCTCCATCCTTGGTCTCCAAACTCTTCTCGCCGCGCCGTTACTACGCGAATTCGCCGCGTAACTGGTAAGCGGCCGCTGCTTCTATTTGTGGGGAGTTATTCAACTCCTCACAAGGTGTCGCCAGCACAACTTGCGCTAGTACACCTATATGAGGAAGCTTAAGCTGCAAGTCATTAGAAAATTTCAATATATTTGAATTTAATGGCAAGCGCCCAAAAGTAACGTCGAAGTTTTCGATGTCAGCATTAATTTTGACAAGTTTTGCAGAAACAGGATCTTTTTCGCTTTCTGACACGCTCTGAAAATCGTCCAAAAATGCCGAGAACAGCGACTTCCCTTCAGATAAGATGCGGTTGAAAGAGTTGACGAGAATGAGGAGTCAAACATCTCTTCACGCACAGGAGTTTCGAGCGCCGGAACATTTGGTGTTTGTGCCTTAAATAACGAAGCTATAATAAGTATGATATGTTTCTTGGATTTTAGTTTAGTACAAGTATTAGAATTTGACAAAGACAATATTAAATATTAACATAGTTTCTTAAAATTACAACGTAAACAAAACAGAACCCAAATTTCAAACATTCTCCGACATACAGGCTTACTTGTTTCAACTCAAATAAACGAAAAGCTATTTTTTTCAAATTAGCCTTTGCTAACGATTTCTGGTAGTTCGTCAACATACAATTTACCCGAGGATCCATGTAAATCGCTGCCAACAATGCTTCATTTTCTAACAACTTACTTTCTCTTATTTTTATCTCTGCCGATAGTTTTTTTTTAATGAAATTGTGGCTATTCTCGAATTTCAATTTTACTACGAAGAACTCACTATAAACTATATTTTTGTCTTGTAGCTTTAGGGTTGCCTGGTATGTATCACTGAAAGCGTCAATGTACGTCTCGATCCAATCCCAATCGGGATCTACACAAAAATAAGACTGCGTAGCCAGGAAATCCTTTAGTTCCAATAATCTTTTTAGCATTAAATAGGTTGAATTCCACCTTGTAGCAACGTCGAGCGATGTTATGTTTCTTTGGTTCTCAATTAAGATACGTCTGCATAGATTTTATAAATAGTATGTACAAGGGTGGTCAAAAGTATCTTCACAAAAAAAAAGTTAAATATATTCATAATTTCAACTTACATCTTGTTAACTTTGGCATCAATGGAAAGGTAATTTAAATGCCGTTTGAATGATACAATACATTTCTTAACACATTCAGTACTTATGGAAAAGGACGAATTTGTGTGAAAATGTCCTTTTTGAACTTTTTTCCTCGACTTGAAAACTTAAATTTTTTGATGCAAAAAGTTTCTTCAAACAAAAATAATAGTAACTGCAAAAAGAATTTTTCAAAAATCATTTTGCTTATATTTTTTTTGGTTTTTAAAGGTGACACTGTCGGAAAAAATTTGTATGAAAAAGAGAAAAATATGCCTTAAATGCATGTTTCTAAGCATTTTCAAAAAATCATAAAAGATATAAGCAAAATGATTTTTGAAAAATTCTTTTCTTCCTTTTCCTTTTCAATAAGTACTGAATGTGTTAAGAAATGTATTGTATCATTCAAACGGCATTTAAATTACCTTTCCATTGATGCCAAAGTTAACAAGATGTAAGTTCAAATTATGAATATATTTAACTTTTTTTTTGTGAAAATACTTTTGACCACCCTTGTATATATATATACAAATATATATATATAAATATATATATATATGTCGGAGATGTATAAGAAGAAAGAAAATGTAAAAGACACTGTAGAGCATTACGAAAGAGAAAGATTAAAGAATAAAATAAACTAGTCACTAGGTTATTCGTGGTTCCTTTCATTTGCACAATTGCTGAGAGCGTGGATTGAGAACGAGAGAGAGTGTCGTCTCAGCCGAGTGTGGCGCGGTCATGGTCAAGGTCAAGGACTCTGAGAGAGAGAAGGACCAAAAAGTAATTGCAAATTAGAGAGAGAGGAAAAGAAAGGAATTTGCAATTGGATGACGTTTGTCGATTTGACGTGTGTCAGAAGAAGCCGGCAGAAGGAAGCCGAATTCACTTTGCTTTTGATATCTGAGCGGAGAAGACGTTGACCGCGACGCACTGCGCATCTGCAACAACATGCAAGAAGGAGACCAGCAAATGTCTCAGCCCCTGACATCAGAAGTGGGATCGGCTCAGGCTCAGCGTGATAGTGAATGGCGATCTCTGTTGGAAGCACAAAATCTACGATTCATCGAAACACTAAAAACAATGCAGCAGCCTGCTTCAACAACAACAAGTGAAAAATCATTGAGACTGCCAAAGTTTAATCCAGACGCGGCTGAAGCTGACGCCAGCGCGTGGCGCAAGACAGCCGACATGATTCTCACGGAGCACCCTCTGGAGGGCAGTGCGCTGGTTATGTCGCTGAGTGGACCACTAGAAGGGAGCGCTTCCCAATGGCTTGCACAGATCAGCTATGCTGGTATTACCTGGCCACAATTCCAAGAGTTGTTTGTTCAGCGCTACGACGATTCTGAGACGCCGGCCGCCACCTTATTGAACATTCTCAACGGACGGCCGAAAACGGGCGAGTGTTTGTCAGCGTACGGTAGCCGATTAGTGACGTCACTTTTGACAAAATGGAAGTCGATGGACATCGAGGGAATAGCTGTTTCTTTCGTGATGGCACACACGTCACAAATCGACACTAGACTGCAGCGTCTACTGTTCACCACCAAGATAACGAACAGAAATGAACTGCAGCAGCAGTTGAAGGCGTACGCATACAGCAAGCGAAATGAGCATCTGGCTTCAGATCTTTCGATAGGCCCCGACAGGAAGAGATTCAAGGCACACACACCAATGAAGTGCCATTACTGTGGAATTTCTGGATACAAAATGCTGGAATGCCGTAAAAGGAAGGCAGAACAATCAAAACCAAAGAAGAAGACCACTGGCGGGACGAGACAGGACTGGAGTGACTTGCTTTAAATGTGGAATCGTCGGTCATATTGCATCCGCATGTATGAAGTGAACAGCAGCATCGAGTAGCAGTATGAACGAGAAGCGAGTAGATGTCTGTGCAGTGTTGGAGCCGAAAGGAATTTTGTATCAATTTGGTGAGGCCTTTCCATTCTTTTTCGACTAGGGTGCCGAGTGCTCCTTAATAAAGGAAAGTTATAAGTCAAACTGGCCGGAAAAAGATTTAATAATTTAGCCATTCTAAAAGGAATTGGAACAAATGTTGTACACTGTAATTTACAAATACTGTCCACTATACAAATTTGTCAATTTAATTTGGAAATCATGTTTAATGTAGTTATGGACGAGCATTTGAAACATGACATAATGATTGGTCGTGAAATATTGGCACTTGGCTTTGGCATCCCGATGGATGCTGATAAATTTAGTATTTTTAAAAGTAAACAAATTAATTCAATATCCTATGAAACTATTACAAATTATGATAAGCTATTTGATGAAAATTATGATAATGATAAGTCTAAATTAAAGAACATTGTTGACCAATACACTGAGCATTTTAGTGTTGGAATACCGAGCAGACGTGTCACGACTGGAGAACTAGAAATTCGTTTATTAGATGCCAACAAGACTGTCCATATCGACTTGGCGTAGATGAAAGAGAATTAGTTAGAGATAAAATCAAAGAAATGTTTGCGGCAAATGTAATACGTCCAAGTAATTCTCCATTCGCGAGTCCAATTTTGTTAGTTAAGAAGAAAGATGGCAGTGATCGTTTGTGCATAGATTATAGAGAGCTAAATGCAAATACAGTGGCTGACAAATATCCTTTGCCTCTAATATCAGATCAAGTAAACAGACTGCGTGGGGGTAAATACTTATATTGTTTAGATATGGCCAGAAGGTTTTATCAGATTCCAATAGATGTAGGATCTATAGAACGAACTGCTTTTGTAACCCCTGAGGGCCAGTACGAGTTTCTATCTATGCCATTTGGGCTGAAGAATGCCTCTTCGATTTTTCAGCGAACTATAGCGCGAGCACTGGGTGACCTGCCATTGATGATGTAGTGATAGTAGCAAGGTCAAAAGAGGAAGCATTTGAAAGATTGACAGTTGTGCTAAAGGCTCTATCGGAAGCAGGATTTTCATTTAATATAAAAAAATGCTCTTTTCTGAAAACTGAAATAGAATATCTTGGCTTGGTCAAGGACGGTAGTATTGAACCAAATCCGCGAAAAATACAAGCTCTGGCTGGATTATCTCAACCAAAGAATGTTTCACATTTACGACAATTTATAGGATTAGCGTCGTACTTCCGTAATTTTGTCCCACAGTTCTCTGAACAGATGAAACCGTTATATCAGTTGACTTCCAAAACTAGTAGTTTCGTTTGGAAAGCTGAGCATGAAGAAATACGGCACAAGATCATCTCAGTACTAACACATGATCCGGTTTTAATTATTTTTGATCCACAATATCCCATAGAGCTGCATACAGATGCAAGTGCAAGTGGCTATGGTGCCATTCTCATGCACAAAATAGACGGTAAGCCTAGAGTGGTCGAATACTTTAGCAAGTGTACATCGCCCCCAGAATAGAGGTATCATTCATACGAATTAGAATCCCTGGCAGTATACAACGCTGTAAAAAGTTTCCGACATTACCTTCACGGTCGAAAGTTTGTAATATTTACAGATTGTAATTCATTGAAATCAAGTCGTGCTAAAGTAGAACTAACGCCGAGAGTTCACCGTTGGTGGGCATATTTGCAATCATTTGATTTCACTGTAGAGTACCGCAAGGGAAATCGCATGGCGCACGTGGACTTTTTATCCAGAAATCCGATTGTCACTGAATGTGAGGCAACAAATAGAGTACCCGAAGTCCGCATCGACCTGACAGAGGTGACAGACAACTGGCTTGTAGCTGAGCAGCAGCGTGATTCGTGTGTAAGGGAAATTATAGTCCAGTTGAATGATGGAGAGTTGCTGGAGAGTTTAGCGAAGACGTATGAGCTAAGAGCAGGAATTCTGTATCGGAAAATTCAGAGAAATGGAAAAACACGCTGTCTACCTGTAATCCCAAGAGCCTTTAGGTGGTCTGTAGTAAATCACGTCCATGAAGCAATCATGCATTTTGGGTGGCAGAAAACGTTAGACAAGGTTTATGAGCAGTATTGGTTCGAGCATATGACCAAGTATGTAAGAAAAATTTGTAGAAAACTGCATCACATGCAAACTAGCAAAGCCTACATCAGGGAAAATTCAAATGGAATTGCATCCAATTCCGAAAATTGAGATACCTTGGCATACTGTGCACATTGATATTAGTGGAAAGCTGAGTGGTAAAAATGATACCAAGGAATATGTACAAATAGACGCATTTACTAAATTTGTTCACCTATAACATACTTTGCATTTAGATGCAGAAAACTTTGTTCAGGCTGTAAAATCAACAATATCACTTTTTGGGGTACCTAACCGTATCATAGCAGATCAAGGCAGGAGTTTCTCTTGTGGAAAATTTCGTGAGTTCTGTTCAATGCATAAAATAGAGTTACATTTGATAGCAACAGGTGCAAGTAGGGCCAATGGACAGGTTGAAAGAGTCATGAGCACGATGAAGAGTATGTTGACAGCGGTAGAGATAGGTGAACGTTCCTGGCAGGATGCACTCAGTGAAGTACAGTTAGCCATGAATTGTACAACGAACAGGGTAACAAAGTATAGCCCATTAGAAATATTGATTGGAAGAGAGGCCAGGCCAATGGGCTTATTGCCAATAAATGAAGAAACTAAAAATGATTGTAAGCAAGCGAGGGCTCAGGCCAAAGAAAGTATTGAAATAAATGCGAAATATGAAAAGAATCGAGTTGATAAGAATAAGGCCAAGATTGTAAAAGACAAGGTTGGGGATCATGTCTTACTTAGAAGTGAAGAGCGGCATCAGACCAAATTGGATCCTAAGTTCAAAGGACCTTTTGTGGTTGCCGAGTTGTTGGAAGGTGATCGATATCTGTTAAAATCGTTAACTAGCAAGCGAACCTACAAGTATTCGCACGAGAGTTTGAAAAGGCTGCCGGACGAGCAGATCTCTGATGAGACTATTGAGGAAAGTGACAGTGGTGAAAAAGACACTCGTCGTGGGACATCAAACACAGGGGCTAGATTTGATCAACAATAGTCATGCCTGGTAAGGATGATATTGTGTGATGCAGTTTGGATCTGAGCAGCGTCGCCTGGGGTGGCAAGAGCCTGTAACTGTGGTTTTATAACAAGGATAGCCAAATGGTCGGGTTTGCGCAGAAGAGTACGAGCTACTGAGAGAAAGTTGAACCAGGTCAAGCCGAAGGCACAAGTGTGGAACCAGGAGTGTTCTGTCATGGTGTGTGGCGCGGTTGACTGGTGTGACAAGTTTGATTTGACTCACTGTATGATGTGAAAAATCGAAATAGTCTGCGAAACCGAAATTTGATGACGCAATTTATAACGTTGTGTGTGTAGACTATTTGTTAAGCTAAGAATGATGTTGAGAGATGTAAAAGATGAAAAGAGAAATTAAGCAAGAATGATACCAACCTAGTGTTACAGTATGCACACGAGGACGTGTGAAAGTCGGGATGGCCGTGTCGGAGATGTATAAGAAGAAAGAAAATGTAAAAGAAACTGCAGAGCATTAAGAAAGAGAAAGAATAAAGAATAAAATAAACAAGTCACTAGGTTATTTGTGATTCCTTTCATTTGCACAATTGCTGAGAGCGTGGATTGAGAACGAGCGAGAGTGTCGTCTCAGCCGAGTGTGGCGCGGTCATGGTCAAGGTCAAGGACTCTGAGAGGGAGAAGGACCAAAAAGTAATTGCAAATTAGAGAGAGAGGAAAAGAAAGGAATTTGCAATTGGATGACGTTTGTCGTTTTGACGTGTGTCAGAAGAAGCCGGCCGACTTCACTTTGCTTTTGATAACTGAACGGAGAAGACGTTGACCGCGACTCACTGCGCATCTGCAACAACATGCGAGAAGGAGACCAGCAAATGTCTCAGCCCCTGATATATATATATATATATATATTTTATCATTACTTACATTACTATTACTTGTTTACATCGAATACACACAGTTGCAGAGTGTGTGCTGCACATCTCACAAGGTGTATATTAGCAAGTTCATTAGTATCCAGTTCAATCAGAAGATTCTCACTTTCTGTGTCTTCTTCAAACACTTGGACGGCCTTTATCATGTTTCGCCCATTGTCAGTCCTAACGCTGTGTGCATGAATATGAAAATTCTTAAAAAAATCACATATTTTCTTAAAATTGTATGTAGTTAAATTTTTACCTGTAGATTTGATCTAGTGATATTCCATAATCATCTAAGACTTCTAGAATTTTGTTCTTCATGTATATTCCAGTGTGAGATCCCCCGAGCTCAATCATGCCTAAAGTCTTTACAATAATCTCGGTTTTAGCCAGGCTTGCGTGGACCATTTGCAAATTTATTCCCAGAATGGCTTTATCCATTCTGGTGGCAACATCGATTTTCAAGGACACCAGCTTACCCTTCACAAGAGCCCTTATGTTTTCTTTGACAAACTGTTCTTTGACTGACACAAAATTCATAATGTTTCGAGACGTTACAGGGTTCATGCCAAGTGCATTATATATTGGATCCATAATTTCTTTAACCCTTCAATGTCTAGATATATAAATGGTTTTCCGTCCGTGGTTACTATTTTAATCAAAGAAGAAACAATTGCTTCTTCGCTCGTTTGATACGATATTCTTCGTTTTTCTTCACATTGGATTGATTGTGAATGTCCAGAATTGTTCCACTCGTTGAAAATGTCCATATGTTTCGTTGTTGAATTTCGTCTAAGGTTTGTTGAATGATTGCCGGACAATTTAATACCACAAACACTAAAAATTGACTTGTTCTCTTCCAAATTAAGTTTAAAGAATTGGTGCACTTTTTTATTAAATTCTCTTCTCATTTTACAGAACAAAATAATTGCACAACTTCACACACTCAGTTCACGATTGCAATTAATATATTTCGGATGCAAAAACGACGATTAACGATTTGCTTGCCTATGCGTGTGAGTGTATACCAATACATACGCAAAAGACCGTTTGCCTCACCTGAACAGGACAAAACGGTCCTGGAACAACCATAACAAAACAGAATAGAAAACAAGGAAGAACGCTATAGTCGAGTACCTCGACTATCAGATACCCGTTACTCAGCTAAATAGAGATATGCAAGTAGCAAAGCGAGATTAAAATGATTTAAGCGTTATGGTCGTTAGAGTGGGCGTGGCAAACTTTTTTTTGGGTCAATCGATACCCGTTTATACCCGTTACTCGTAGAGTAAAAGGGTAAACTAGATTCGTCGGAAAGTATGTAACAGGCAGAAGGAAGCGTTTCCGACCCCATAAAGTATATATATTCTTGATCAGGATCACTAGCCGAGTCGATCTAGCCATGTCGGTCTGTCCGTCTGTCTGTCCGGTTGAACGCTGAGATCTCGGAAACTATGGGCGCTAGGCTATTGAGATTTGGCGTGCAGATTCCTGAGCTTCTTACGCAGCGCAAGTTTGTTTCAGTAGAGTGCCACAAACCGCCCAAAACTGTGGCTCCTACAGTTTTGATGCTAGAATAAAAATTTTAACTGAAATGTAATGTTCTCATCAATACCTATCAATTGACCCAAAAAAAAGTTTGCCACGCCCACCCTAACGCCCATAAACCGCCCACAAACTTCAAAAAATCGTTAATATGAACGTGGATATCTCGGAAACTATCAAATATAGAGAATTGGGATTTCAGATTTAGATTCCGTAGCCTTATACGCAGCGCAAGTTTGTTACGAGAATATAACGCCCACAAACCGCGAAAACCTGTGACGCCCACAATTTTTATGCTAGATAAAAAATTTTAACTCAAATGTATTGGTCTCGACAATACCTATCGATTGGTCCAAAAAAAAAATTTGCCACGCCCACACTAACGCCCATAACGCTTAAATCTGTATACCGCGAGTAGGTGGCGCATTTTAATCTCGCTTTACTACTTGCATATCTCTGTTTAGCTGAGTAACGGGTATCTGATAGTCGAGGTACTCGACTATAGCGTTCTTCCTTGTTTGTAACTTAAGTATTTGTGAAGCTTACTCTGATATTATTGTAATCTGAGATCCACTGTCAATCAGCGCTCTGAGTTTTTCAAGTCCTCTACTAGCTGATTTCACATGAATCAATGCTTTTGCCAATAAGGCTTGTTCGTCGTCCTACACGTATTCACTTTTTCTTTATTATTATTGATGTGAAGAAGCGTGTGGTGCGGTTTCTTGCAATTCAAGCAAAGAATTTCATTAGTCCACTTTTTATACCCGTTACTCGTAGAGTAAAAGGGTATACTAGATTCGTCGGAAAGTATGTAGCAGGCAGAAGGAAGCGTTTCCGACCCCATAAAGTATATATATTCTTGATCAGGATCACTAGCCGAGTCGATCTAGCCATGTCCGTCTGTCCGTTTGTCTGTCCGGATGAACGCTGAGATCTCGGAAACTATGAGAGCTAGCGCAAGTTTGTTTCAGTAGACTGCTACGCCCACTCTAACGCCCACAAACCGCCCAAAACTGTAACTCCTACAGTTTTGATGCTAGATAAAAAATTGTAACTGAAATGTATTGTTCTCATCAATACCAATCGATTGTCCTAAAAAAAGTTTGCCACGCCCACTTAAACGCCCACAAACCGCGAAAGCCTGTGACGCCCACAATTTGCATGCTAGATAAAAAATTTTAACTGAAATGTATTGGTGTCGTCAATACCTATCGATTGATCCAAAAATAAATTTGCCACGCCCACTCTAACGCCCATAACGCTTAAATCTGTCTACCGCCGGTAGGTGGCGCATTTTAATCTCGCTTTGCTGCTTGCATATCTCCATTTCCCTTTGAGTAACGGGTATCTGATAGTCGAGGTACTCGACTATAGCGTTCTTCCTTGTTATTGCTTGAGTGCTTCAGACACTTTAAACCAATGTGTCTTTTTTTTAGCCAGTCATTTCTTTCTGCCGGTTCCATACCCTTAAATTTATAACACTGTGTTATATTATGGGTTGGTAAATTACAACAAGAACAATTTTTTTTGCTGCTATCGTTTCGAAACTCTTTTCTCAAAGGATAAGAGGAAATGGAGCTGAGTCTTTGCTCTAAGAACTCCATGACATCAGAAAGTGACTGAATGTCGTTTGTCTTTTTTACATGGCTCTCATATAAATATAGAGAATCCTTGTTAAATTTCAGAAATATTATGTGGGCAAAAACTGCATAATTAATTAAATTAATTAAATAATTAATTTTTGGCAGCTTAGGTAATTCCTCCGCCTTTATAGTTATAGATTCCTTAGCAAAATATTGTTCATTGCTAAGTCTTTTATCTATAATCTCTATAATGTTTTGGATATCGAGTTCGCTTACCATTCTTTCAAATTCCGAGCTTTCAAAACAACTTCTTACTTCCTCAATTAAACCAAAAGTTTTAACTCTCCAAAATTGAATTTTATTTTTTCACAGCTCTAGGGAATGGAGATCGCAAGTTAAAGTATTAATTTAGTCTCTTAAGTAATTCCTTAAATGCCCAACATTTGCATTAAAGTCTTCCTTCAACCTAGCAGCCCTCGAAAAGTGTTTAATTTCGCCTATTTCTGCAACTCTTTGATCACTGCTTCCTGCTGCCCTACTCGAGTCCTTTTCAAACTGTATCCTCAGTTTTGCTAGTACCATCATCATTAATCATCATTATGTAAAGTACTCGTGCTCAACTGGACCTATCTTTAGTAAAGCACAATGATTATAAATAAAAACCTTTTGTAGGTCCAAAGATTTTTGAAACTCCGGTCGCGTTAAGTGCCCTTTTGTCTCTAAAACTCTGATATGCTGAGTTAGTTCGGACTGCTTCTGCAAGAGCTCAATAGTCTTGTCGGACAACATTTTCGTAATTTATATAAGCTTTATATTTAAAATTAAGTAACGAATAATTTTTTATTTTTAACTTATCTGAATTTTTTCTGGACGCTAATATGCCGCTGCAGAAGTCGATGGTTTGGGCGATGCTTGATGTCGAAGATGTTTGTTGCTTTCCGCTTGAAGTCGTCTAGCTGGGTTTGCTTGCTGCTGAAGTCATCTTGCTGGTTTTGTTGGTCTTCTATTCTTTTTTTAGAGTTGATTTTGTTGTTGTAATTTTTTATTTTAAATTTTGTTTTTGATTTGTAATGTTTTTCTTTTAATGTTTTGTTGGCTTTAGGTTTTTGTAATTTCTAGTACTCGGACAAAGGTTTAAGGCATAACTGACGTTATGCATAACAACTTGCACCAAATTCTTACGTTACCCGACACTGAAAATGTAAAATATTGTTTAACGGCCGCTGCTTCCGAATACTGAACTTGGGTTTTTGCATTTTTTCCATCTTTTTCAACTTTGACGAAGTGTAGCTTTTAAACTAATGAATGGAACTCAATGCTGAGTATAAGGAATTAAAAGGGCATTCCATTCCCTGTAAAATGAGTCTTTGATGACCGAATTCGGTTTATCAGCACTCGAATAAAAAAGTGCGAATAACCATCGACAAAATTGTAAGTGCCCCTTTCTTAATCAGGGAGATGTACCCTTATCGGAAAACCGAAAACTGGTGTAATTGTCCGTTAACGGAAAACCTTTACAGCACAATTTAATTAAAATGAATTTAAAAGTAAATCAAAATGTATGTATTTTATATTCTATATTTTCATAAGTGAGAACTAATCAGAAATATTTTGAATTTCATAAGTGATTTCATGTGGGCCATGTCACTAGCAGGTGATTTCATAAGTGAAAACTCATAAGAAATATTCTGAATTTTAAACGTGATTTCCCGTGGGACGTGTCACTTGCAGGTCATTTTTTATTTAACAAGGAAGAACGCTATAGTCAAGTACCACGACCATCAGATACCCGTTACTCAGCTAAAGGGACCAAAGGGAAATGGAGATATGCAAGCAGCAAAGCGAGATTAAAAAGCGCCACCTACCGGCGGTAGACAGATTTAAGCGTTATGGGCGTTAGAGTGGGCGTGGCAAATTTTTTTTTGATCAATCGATAGGTATTGACGAGACCAATACGTTTCAGTTAAAATTTTGTATCTAGCATGAAAATTGTGGGCGTCACAGGTTTTCGCGGTTTGTGGGCGTAAAAGTGGACGTGGCAAACTTTTTTTTTGGGTCAATCGATAGGTATTGATAAGAACAATACATTTCAGTTAAAATGTTTATTCTAGCATCAAAACTGTAGGAGCCACAGTTTTGGGCGGTTCGTGGGCGTTAGAGTGGGCGTGGCACTCCGCTGAAACAAACTTGCGCTGCGTAAGAAGCTCAGGAATCTGCACACCAAATCTCAATAGCCTAGCTCCTATAGTTTCCGAGATCTCAGCGTTCATCCGGACAGACAGACAGACGGACAGACGGAAATGGCTAGATCGACTCGGCTAGTGATCCTGATCAAGAATATACATACTTTATGGGGTCGGAAACGCTTCCTTCTGCTTGTTACATACTTTCCGCCAATTTAGTATACCCTTTTACTCTACGAGTAACGGGTATAATGAGTCACCTACCAGCGGTAGACACATTTAAGCGCTATGGGCGTTAGAGTGGGCGTGGCAAATTTCAATCAATCGATAGGTATTGACGAGATCAATACATTTCAATTAAAATGTTTTATCTAGCATCAAAACTGTAGGAGCCACCGTTTTGGGCGGCTTGTGGGCGTTAGAGTGGGCGTGGCACATTGCTAAAACAAACTTGCGCTGCGTAAGAAGCTCAGGAATCTGCAGGCCAAATCTCAATAGCCTAGCTCTTATAGTTTCCGAGATCTTAGCATTCATCCGGAAAGACTGACATGGCTAGATCGACTCGGCTAGTGATCCTGATCAAGAATATATATACTTTATGGGGTCGGAAACGCTTCCTTCTGCCTGTTACATACTTTCCGACGAATCTAGTATACCCTTTTACTCTACTCACCTACAAATTAGTATAAGGAACAGATGAAATCACTAGAGACTTCCAATAATTAAATTTAAAATAAAATTTTCGCTTCTGAAAAAACGGACATCCCATACAATTGTCTATATGGAGAGTCACTTGTTCTTCACTCGTGCAACCTGACATGTCACGCGTTATTCACAAGGTGATTCACGAGTAAAACTTTATTTTCGGAACTGAAGGGTACTCAAAACCCTCTTTCATTTGTCATTGTAAATACTTAAAACTTCCATTCATTTGTCATTGTTAATAACGCAAAGAGTATTAGAAACCTCTATTTAAAACCGTGGTGTTCCAAAAACCACCATTTTAACCGGTAAAATAGCAACACCTTGTCATGACATCCTAATGCGGACTCAACATTGACTAAAGCTTCTCTTCTCCAATAAACCACCGTGTTAGACAGAAAACAACCTCCGCAAGTGTTGTTTACATCGCTTACACTAACAGCATAGGACTTCGGCTTCCGGCCTCATCATAAACATCGTCCTCATCGACTAATATGAGCTTTCCAGCAAGTAAGTTCATCGTCCAAAACATGCCACATCAGGCTCACCAATGCGGAAAATCAGTTCTCTATTTCAGTTGAGGCAATCGTACTTAAACATTTAACCAAGCTGATTTCTTCCATTTCCGTAACCAAACCAAATCGAACAGTCTGGACCAGTCAAATCTTGCAGATCCCAACTTTTCAACCGCTGCAGAATGTGACCTAGAACTAGGGAGCGATATCACTCCACAGGTATTTCCAGAAGGTGTGAGAAGTGCCCTAGACAAGAACCTGTTCGCTCAGCTCACAGTGTTTGGGTGTTTAGTTAGTGGTCCGCTTCCCAACACCTCAAAAGCTTATTCGTTTTGAACATTTGTGGAAGAAGACACCGCAGACGTTAGAGCACAACTTCAAAAGAAATATCCACTACGTTCACACTAGGCAAAGATTACCAAATGGTAGATACATGGTGACTCTCCCGTTCATAAGTGAATTTCCAAATATCTTGGCCCGAGGTTCTTCCAGAAATACCCCGATGGGATAATACGCTCGGCTTCAAAAAGCACCTAGCTCTAGGACGAGTCCATAAAAGCTTAATACACCCGAGTCTTACAAGAACATATTGAACTAGGTCACATGACAGGAATCCCACCTAGGGAAATCATTCGAGAAAATAAATATTTCTCTTTCTACCTCCATCACCATGCTGTGAAAGTAAATTCTTCAAACTACGAGTGGTATTTAACCCATCTCGACGCACTAATAACCAATTATCTTTAAACGATGAGCTCCATAAAGGCTTAGTTCTCCAAGGGGACCTTTTAGACATCTTACTCAATTGGAGACTACAGATTTGTGTTTAGGGGCGACATTGAAAAAATGTACAGACAAATTTTAATCCATCTGGACGATCGCCAATTTCAGCGTATAATTCACGTCCGAGATCAATCAGCCCTTATGAAAGATTTCGAGCTGAACAGTCACATTAGGAGTCAACTGTGCTTCGTTTCTAGCAATCCGCACGCCACAACTGTTGGCCTGCATAGAAAATTATCCTAGAGCATGCCAAATCCTTCTCCAGAAACGAATGTCGACGACATACTGGCCGGCGCTCACGCTCTCGAGGACGCTGAAAGTGTTCAGATTCATCTTATTGTTTCACTCCAATCCACAGGAAGGCTTCTCAAAAAGTATACTGCGAATCATAAAAAGTTGTTAGAGAACATAGTTATAGCAGACAGGCTAGATACCGAATTCTTAAAGGTCCACGAAACAAAAGCGACCAATACGCTAGGAATTAAATGGGACGCAAGGAATGACTTGTTCCACCACAATATTAAGGATTTTCTGACACATCATAAAAAGCATACTGTGCGGCACTATACATTTGGTTTAGTTACGCCGAGTCGCCCGCGCAATCCCATTAATTAGTCGCCAAAACCAAAGTTGAAAAACTCAAAGCAATAAGCTTACCGCGCTTTCAATTATACATACCCTTTAAACAATTCAACTTCCTTTGATTTTTTGATTCCACCATCGTTCAAGCGTGGCTGGAGACTCCCCCCAGGTACTGGGAAAACATTTGCCGCAAATCGCCAAATGGATCCATCTGAAATCCCAAGATAACTCCACCGAACTCAAAGACTCGAAACTATGGTGGCAGACCCAGAAAAAAATTGGCCGTGTAGCCAAGCTCCCGCTACCTTACCTCCAGAACAGAAGAAAATTCAGCAGTTTTTAACCGATGTTTGTGAACAATTCATCAGCCAAGTCAAACAACTCCCAACGATAGTGCTCCGCAAATCAAAAACGCCAAAACTAGGCTAATCATAGCAGCACAGCGCCTATTTTACCGCAAAGAGTATGCCCTATTACACAACAAACAAACCATCTCCAATAAAAGCCCGTAAAGTACACTATGTTCCAGCATTGACTCGGTAAAGCAAATAAGAATCAACAGTAGACTAGCCAACGCGAACATTCCCTACTGTCGGAGCACAATTAAATTATAACTTAGTTAACTTTTGTTAATGTGTGGTAACTCTGTAAGCTATAGCTAAAGCGTCGTAACTACTGTTTCTAGTGTTACAAAAACGGTGGCTTCTCAGCCGACCTATCGCATTTCTCGCACTTCTTGCTCTTGATTTTGGCACCCAAATTCAACGCGTGATCTTTTATTCTTGTACTGCGCCCAGTGAACAACAGCAAGTTCGGCAGCGATCGAACATTTTGGCGACCGTAACAGGACGCAGTAATAAATTGGCTGTAGATTTTGATTAAGTGTCCAGCGCATCGCACAGAGCGACGTCAACGGCAACCAAACATCGAAGGAGTTCATCATCAACGGAATCGAATCAAAAACATCAGCAGCATGTCCGTCTGTTTGAAGACTGGTGAACCACATTTCGGATTATCCCCTCGTCGGGGACTACGGAGCACGTCATCTTTCTATGCCACCAATGAGCCAAAAGTAACATAACTCTTCATCCCTCTCCCAAACAGCGATTTGCAACCACGTGCCGTGGCCCACATACACACATCTAAGCGGACGAGCAACTCCGTTGCAGCCCACATACACACGCACACGCGTGCCGTGAATATACACAATCACTGCTTAGCCTTTATCTATCTCTGTTCCCTCCCTGCAAGCAAAAGGGCGATATTTCTATCGCCTGTCGTCCAGGAGTCACTCCTTAGTAACTTCTGCGCGATAGAAAGACGATAGTACACATTTTACAAAAACAAAATATACATGTGTCGCGTAGAAGTAACTTCTAAGTCACTTCTGAACGATAGAAAGGCGATAGTAAACATTTTGCAAAAACAAAAAGGGTCGGGATCGCGAAGAAGTAGCTTCTGAGACTCTTCTGCGCGATAGAAAGACGATAGTACACATTTTACAAAAACAAAATTAATGGAAAAAAACAAGCCATAAAAAGTGGTCGCGGTAATTTTCCGTTATCCCTTTTTTTCTGAAAATTGTTTGGTCTTTCTTTTGACCCACGCTATTATTTTTCGCCCGAGCGTCATTTCGTTGCGCGATTTGTCTGTGTAAATTAACGCAGTGTGAGGGGAGGGGAACGGTCGATGTGGGGTCCCTCGCCGCTGTCTCCAATAATTCGTAGTCGGTTGGCCGTACTGCTCTTATGTTGAGATAGGGAGATTGCTGTCTCCAATAATTCGTAGCCGGTAGGCCGTACTGCTCCTATGTTGAGATAGGGAGATTAGGGTGGAAGGGAACTGTCCTTCGATACCGCTGGCCTAGAGACTCAGTCGGTATATCGGTTAATAAAAGATTTAACGGCTAAGTGCCGGAGTTTTATTAGTAGGAGCTGGTGCTCTTAATTTATTGAATACCAAATATGAACTAAACTTAAGAATTAACTAAAGCTCATGTATGACTGGATGCCCGTGGCAGACCGCTGACCATGCACATTTTGCAGAAGTCATACGATTGCTGTCAGCCAATGAGACAAAGCCGCGGCCCATAATGGCACAATATGTTGTCTCAGCTCTCGGGCCCATTATGGTGGACCCAAAATTAAGGTAGACCATACATGAGTGGTATAAGAAGTGTAATAATAATAATAATAAAAATGATTAATATTAATAAAGGGAATATGAATTGGCCTGCTCAGCCTAAGCTGGGAGTTGGTTGTTAACTACTCCCCCCTTAAATTAGACGCCCTCCTCGGTGACAGCCAATTCGTCGATGGACTTTCGTAATTGGGATGCCTCTCGTTTGCGCCTGCAGTGTTGTTGACGGCGACTCCCGCGGCGAACCAAATCCTTAGACCACCTCCAGCCGACACGTCATCTCTGAGCTCCTGCATCAGACGCAGGTTGTGCTCGTTCATCCGTTGTAGTAGTGGCAGACTTAGTATGTGATCGTGTCCCGTGATGTTAATTAAGGGAGAGGCCACGATTCCCGGGCTCTTTTTCACGGAGTAATTGAGGTTTAAATACACGGAGTCGTTAGTCACCGCCTTCCTTTCGAAAGTAATAAGGTGGGTCCCTATTATGGTTGTTGTGGGACCGTCATCTATGGTAATCCTCGTAAGTTTTTCGTTGACGATTATTACTCCGTCGTCCACGATTGTAAGGGGTTCCAGATTGCTGGGCCTCGTCCGGCATGTAGCAGCCACGCCTGCATGTAATTGCCTGGCGCAAGTGTCGTGGGACGCCTTTTTGCAAAACGTGGCCACGTGGATTCCGTCATCACATTCCGCCACGATGTTGTCTTCTATTTGTAGCATAGTATGGTAGTGTGCGACAGGGAAGAGCAGGACTTTTTTACAAATAAGCTTAACTCTAGGATACTGAACTATGACATGGATAAAAACATTAGATTGAAAAATTTTTATCTTAGATACAACCATAAGACTAACTATGGGGACCTCCGTGAGCTGTTCGTCAAAGATAGATTTAAGGTCGTTGTGATTAAATATAACCGGATTTATAATGTTATTCTTGGCAAGTGTGACTGTGAGCATGCAATTTTGTAATTCTGAAATAAGGATTCTATTCCGTGACTAGAAGTGTTTCGAAAAGGTGGCCGGAGTCAACTAACCCGTCCCTTTTTTCCTTGACAATTTTATTTACTGTATCTGTAAGTTGGTCCTCCGCGTCGGGCGTGCCTGCCACGACCTTGAGTGCCGAGCACAGGAAATCTAAGCTCCTGGCCATTCTATGGTGCACGGTTAATTCATCCAGCATGTTCTGGGCATGGTTGACGTCAACTTCCAGTAGCTTCCTCATGTGCGATTGTGGGAACAGCTCGAGCATTCTAACCGTAGAGTCAATTATGCTGGAGAACTCAGACAAATTAGTCGAGTGCTTAACCAGGCCATATTGTTCCCATACTAGGACATTCCCATCCAATACCGGAATATACTTTGCGTGAGAGAAGTCGGTGATTCGTGCGTTCGTTTTGGACAGCAGTAAGGTGAGTATCACGGCAAGCCTGTGGAGATTGTAGCAATATTGAGTTCTGCATAACATAAGGGCGAGTATGGATAGTGGAGATGTTTATTTGATATTGTCCTTATGGACCACCCTCCCTTTAATGAGAACAGACGTTTTTAGGTCTGCTTCTATGCGCTCTTGTGAATAGAGCGGCGTTTGCTTATTTCCGAGTCTTTTATTATTGCGCACGAGGACCTTTTCACCAACTTCGAAGACTCTGTTTTGTCTTGAAGCGTTGATTCTGTCGAGGTTGGTCTGTTGTGCCTTGTCAATCTTGGCTCTAATAGCCGAGTTGACTTCGTCGCTGCTGGCATGGATAACTTCCGCTGGCCTACAATCCGTGACTGAGTGCAACATCTATTGTATTCTACTGTAGCCCGCAAAATTAACTCCACAGTGTCATCAATTTTTTTATCGATTTTGAGGCACCTGGCTATTTCTGCCAAGGTACTGTGGAATCTTTCCACTTGGCCATTGGAGCTACTGTGAAGCGGTGGCGCATTAATGACATCGATGCTGTATTGGTTTTTCAGCAAAGACGTAATCGTTTCAGAATTGAAGGAAGCCTCATTGTCACAATAAATGGTTCTAGTTTTGTGGTAGAAATTTCATTTCATTGGTATTTGTAATGTTAGTTACAAAGTTTTTACAGTGCCAAAATTTCGTTGCAGGAAACTCCTGCCTCAAGGCATGTTGAACACAAGCTATTGTCGGAAAGTCGCAGTGGATCGCGTTTACGACGTTGGCGTTGATGATTTTAACAGATTCGACAAGTAGGTTTTTGTTATTAAAGTAAATAACGTGGCGAGTTCTATTACCAAAAACAATGAAGTCTCGCCGAAGTGGTTTGTTTGCCTCTTCCAAAATAATTTGGTTTCTGAAGCAGTTTAGGGGTTTATCCGTAGTCTCGATGGTGTATGAGAGCGAAAGCTCACTATGCACCGTGGCAGCATCGGACTGAGCCTCAACCTCTAGGTTGTTCAAGTGTTGCCGAGACAGCGCATCGGCTACAAGGTTTTGCTTCCCGGGCGTGTAAAACACCTTCCCGTTGTTTTCGTCTATAAAGGCCTTCCATCGCTTGATCTTAGCGTTGGTGTTTCTGTCAGATACCGCGTAAGTCAGCGGCTGGTGGTCTGTGAAGATCCGAACCTCCTGAGTGCCGTAAAGGTAGTTCTGTAGTTTGCATATGGCCCAAACTATCGCCAACAATTCTCTTTCGTTGGTGGCGTAATTTAGCTCGCAATCTTTAAGCGTACGCGAGATCATTGTAATGGTCCTCTTGTTCTGCGACAATACCGCGCCTATTCCACTGGCTGAAGCGTCGGTGGTTAGGTCGATTGGTAATTTGAAATCGGGGTACGTCAGAATGACATCCTCTGATGCCAGGATATTACGCTGGGTTTCATCAAACGTAATAGGAACTTTTTTCGACATGTTTTTACTGACCGTTCCGTTTTGCCCTTTGAGAATATGAGTAAGAGGCCTGGCAATGGAGGCAAAATTCTTGACAAAGCTTCTATAATAGCTCGCCAGGCCGTGGAAGGACCTGAGGCAAAACAGAGTTTTGGGTTCGGGGAACTCTTGTATTGCCCTGACTTTTCAGGGCCTGCTTTTGTTCCTCCTCTAGTAACTATGATGTTGGCATCGAGCAGTCGCTTAAGCACTATATCGATGTGCTTAATATGTTCGGTTTCGTTTTCGGAAAAAATAATAACGTCATCGACGTAGACGTAACATATCTTGCCTATTTCTTCCCGCAGCACATCATCGATGGCTCTTTGAAATATGCTACCTGCGTTTTTTAATCCGAAAGGTAGTCGGCCAAATTCGTGATTTCCTCCGTTAACTGAGAACGAGGTTTTTTCCCGGTCTTTCTCGGCCAAGTATATCTAATGATACCCTGCACCCAAAAAAAAATGATCATAGAAACTAAACTATTCGTACATTAAAACTAAACTATTGAGTGTCAAAAATATCTTGATAAGATGCGTATTAACCTTATGACACCGAAAGTATTAAACTGAAACTTTCGAAGTTATCAAAGTTAAACTAACGAGTATACAATTTATACTCACTCAGTGTACTGACATTTATGCTGATAGTTTACTTTTTATACTATTTAGTATAAAAGCTATCCTATGTAGTCTCCGTTTTATACTATTTCGTATACATATTATACTAATCTAGAGAGCCGTAGTATACTTTTTAAGCTATTTATCGAAATCGTTAGTATACATTTTATACTATTTCGTATAAAACTTATACGATTTCCCCGTTGCCTGTAGTATAAAATTTATACTATTTTGTTTTTCGTGGTATCCCAAACCCAATAAAATCAAGTTGTATGTTGTTTTTCTTTTATTACTATTTGACATATTATTTTGTTATTATTTCATAAATATTCATATTTTGCGCAACACAAAACTCATGTTTTTAGCTCCTTCGTGTTTTTTTTTATATTCCTTTACCTAACACGTACAGGCTAAAATAAGTACAAGCAACAAGAGTAGGGGCCGTGATTGCGCGGTATCACCGCAAGGTATTGCTTAGCGCAATGGTAGCCACCTAGGCTGTAGCTTCTCTCCTCTCATTCTCGATGCGACGCAGCGTTCGCAGTACACTCGCTGCGTAGGCTGCCGTCGCTGGCCGAACCCTTGCCCCGGTGGTCTTCATCAGCATTTGGCGATCAGACCCGAAGCGGTGACATTAAAATGGGACATGCTGATCGTCCTCAACAATCCCACTGCCGGATTCTGGACAACCGTTCTCCGTGTCGTGTCCGAAGCGCTTAAGGAAGCTTCGGAAGCAACCATGTCCACTCAGCGCCTGCGTGAGGTAGAAATCTACCTGGCCGTGCTTCCTATTTACCCTTGCGTCCAGCGTCCAGCGTCCCTTGCTGGAGTTGTCCCAGGCTGCCTGCCAGTTGTCGACGCTCTGCATCCTGGCACTCCTCTTCACCTCGGTCTTGGTTCTGTGGCTCCCGCACCAGTTCACATAGGGGAACTTGGCCTGCAATGACGAGCGCTGCGTCGTCCGGAAGGCACTCGCTGTTCTGACAGCACAAAGGCGGTACGTCGAGTTCGTTAGCTCCTTCGCGTTATGCATCTGTACGCGTGCGCAAAGCACTTGCATCTGAAAATACACAATACATACAAAATTTACCAACAGGGACAATATAATATTGGTTTTTTTTAATTTTAGAACAAATATTTTACTTACATGTTGACTCAGCACAAAATTCACAAAAATGCGGGACCAAACTCACCGAGATAAATCATCACAATAATCATTAACGCGTCAAACAAAGCCAACTCCGGTAGCATTTTCTGTGTTCGTATACTCGCTATTGTCCTGGTTTAACACCAAAATATATGTTCGAATATTCGCTATTGTCCTAGTTTCACACCATGAAAAACTATTTAATGTTCAGTATACTATTTATACTACTGAGTCTCACTCATATAATAATTGGTATAAGCTTAATACTATAAAGTGTTGGCATGAAACTATTTTGTAATAACTTGAAACTACATTTTCTTTATACTACATTAAGTTTTTGTTGAAACCAAAAGTATAAATTATAAACTAAATAGTCAAATATGACTAGTTTAAAAATAACACTACAGGTTTACGCTTTATACTCTTTGGTAGAGCACTTACACTACAAAGTATACAGTTGAAACTAATTAGTGTTGAGTTAATACTTACATTTTTATACTAACTTTAGTATACTTTTAACACAACGCTTATTAAGTGTATACTTTTGGTTTTTTTTTTGGGTGTGACTTCAAGTCTAGGGTAGTAAAGTATTTGGCTTTCCCCAAGTTCGCCAGAATCATGGGAATGCTTGGCATAGGGTAGCGATCTGCAATTGTTTGCTCGTTTAGTTTCCTAAAGTCGATTACCAAACGCTTCTTCCTGATGCCATTATCGTCAGTCCCTTTTTGTCAACTACCCAAGTAGGGCTGTTGTACGGGGATCTGGAAGGCCTGATTATGCCATTGCTCAGCAGTTCCTTGATCTCGTTGTTAACAAAGTCTGCTGCCCCCATGGGGTAGGGGTATAATCTGGAGTAGACGGGTTCGTCACTCTTAGTTCGAATAGTGGCGATGACCGAGGTGTTGAAGGTTAGCGCCTCGTTAGAGGTCGAAAACACCTTTATTCTTTTCAGAATAACTTTTTTGAATTAAGCTTTCGCCGAACTTGGTACCACTATGTCATCCATTTTTGTAAAATTCACGTTTTCGCAGTCAAAGAATTTGAGTTTCTCCGTGGAGTTTACGAATTTTATTACGCTATTGCCTAGGTCCAATGCGACCCCTGCTCGCGTTAGCGAGGGCGTTTAGCCCAAAAATGCGCTTCATGCATTTGTGCTTGACGCTACTGGAGCCGTGAATAGAGCTCACAGTAAAGGGGTTCTCGACCGGCATTACGTTTTATAGCTCCTTTATGGGCTTAACGTAATTTTTTGCCGCCCCCGTGTCGATAAGTATTTTTAATGTTCTATCAGCCAACTGTCGTTCGATGAACGGCAGTCGGGAGCGCTCCCTAAAAAATGTAGCAGGTCCTTAAGTTCGTCGGAGTCATTACCTTCTTCAATGCTGGCGACTTCCGTTTCAGCTGTGGCGGAGTACCATGCCTCCTCCTGCTCATGAGATTGGGTTGTGTTATTGACGCGCTGGCGTCTTTGCCCCGAATAACGCTGAGATGAGTTCTGTCTTTTGTGATTGCTATTATTTTGAGGCTTTCCCCAACTAGTCTCCTGCCTAAACTTGGATGTCGAAGGGTCGATCTCCATAGGATTTACTTTGTTATGGTCTACAACATCGGGGTCCCCGCGTTTCTGCCAGGGGCTGTCCTCTTGGGGCTTGCTTTGGCTTTGTTTCGGAACGAAGTGTGGATTTTTATCCTCTCCTTTCCATTGCTTTCCCTTAAATTTATGGTTACGCCTGTTGCCATCGTGGACAAGGGACTTGTTTTCTATGGCCTTCGCGTAGGAAGCCGCGAATGCACTTCGTTCAATGCTATTTTCGGCCTCCCGCGCTAGCGCTAGCGCAGACGGAAGGTCTTTTGGAGCGATCGTGCGTTACCGCAAATTTGGTTCTTGATAATAACCATAGTGGGCCATGCTTCATAGTGGGCCTCGCTGCCATTGTATTTCTTGAATACCTCATACGCATCTGATGCGGCCTGCCTCCACGACACGTATTCATCGTGGCTGTCACTAAAGGTTGGGAGCGATTTTACGATGTCTAATTTGACATCGCACTTTATGGTGGGGACCGGTGTTACCTTTTCATAAACTTCTACTTGGGGTGCCTGCACAGTTAACGAGCTGACCTGGTTTCTAACTGATTCAATTTCTGCTCGCCAGCGCTGCTCCTGTGCGGTTAGCGCGACGCTGACGGCATTTGTTATGAGCGCTTGTATCAATTCTGGGTTCATTTCTGATGAGTCTGGTTGTGTCGTTGTTGGACAAAATCCGATTTCTTCACAATCGTCACTGTCTACTTCTTGTTTTACTTCCCTATATTCCCAACTCATCGGCCGCAAACGGGGCTGAGTGAGTTAATCGGCAGTAATAAGGGCGACAAATAAAGATAAAATTTGCGTTTTGCGCACGACGTTTAGTTGGACAACACTTGTAGCCAATTCAGGGTCTTGCGACGATGGACAATTTTTTTAGAGAATTCACTACACTGTGGGTTATTTAAAAATAAACACGTGCAAATCAAGTATATTCACAGAATAATCAAGGGAAAAGGTGAGGGGCAAATTTTGTTGTATTTTTAAAATTTAATTTAAGTTTAAATTGCTAGCTCTGGCACAAGTTTGTGAGTAAAATTTTGTCGATATTTATTGACTTGTATTGAGTTACAATATTACAATATCACGTATTGACCTGGATGCTATCTTAGGCGCACAGTCACTTACATTTTATGTTCCTCAGGGTGAGATTCGAAGGGTGAATAGTATGTAATATTATCCAGTAGTTGGGCGTCAATTAACGCAGTGTGAGCGGAGGGGAACGGTCGATGTGGGGTCCCTCGCCGCTGTCTCCAATAATTCGTCGCCGGTTGGCCGTACTGCTCTTATGTTGAGATAGGGAGATTGCTGTCTCCAATAATTCGTAGCCGGTCGGCTGTACTGCTCCTATGTTGAGATAGGGAGATTAGGGTGGAAGGGAACTGTCCTTCGATACCGCTGGCATAGAGACTCAGTCGGTATATCGGTTAATAAAAGATTTAACGGCTAAGTGCCGGAGTTTCATTAGTAGGAGCTGGTGCTCTTAATTTATTGAATACCAAATATGAACTGAACTTAAGAATTAACAAAAGCTCATGTATGACCGGATGCCCGTGGCAGACCGCTGACCATGCACATTTTGCAGAAGTCATACGATTGCTGCCAGCCAATGAGACAAAGCCACGGCCCATAATGGCACAATATGTTGGCTCAGCTCTCGGACCCATTAGGGTGGACCCAAAATTAAGATAGACCATACATGAGTGGTATAAGAAGTGTAATAATAATAATAATAAAAATGATTAATATTAATAAAGGGAATATGAATTGGCCTGCTCAGCCTAAGCTGGAAGTTGGTTGTTAACTACTCCCCCCTTAAATTAGACGCCCTCCTCGGTGACAGCCAATTCGTCGATGGACTTTCGTAATTGGGATGCCTCTCGTTTGCGCCTGCAGTGTTGTTGACGGCGACTCCCGCGGCGAACCAAATCCTTAGACCACCTCCAGCCGACACGTCATCTCTGAGCTCCTGCATCAGACGCAGGTTGTGCTCGTTCATCCGTTGTAGTAGTGGCAGACTTAGTATGTGATCGTGTCCCGTGATGTTAATTAAGGGAGAGGCCACGATTCCCGGGCTCTTTTTCACGGAGTAATTGAGGTTTAAATACACGGAGTCGTTAGTCACCGCCTTCCTTTCGAAAGTAATAAGGTGGGTCCCTGTTATGGTTGTTGTGGGACCGTCATCTATGGTAATCCTCGTAAGTTTTTCGTTGACGATTATTACTCCGTCGTCCACGATTGTAAGGGGTTCCAGATTGCTGGGCTTCGTCCGGCATGTAGCAGCCACGCCTGCATGTAATTGCCTGGCGCAAGTGTCGTGGGACGCCTTTTTGCAAAACGTGGCCAAGTTGGTAGAAGCGCAATCGGAGACTGCTAGGATTCCGTCATCACATTCCGCCACGATGTTGTCTTCTATTTGTAGCATAGTATGGTAGTGTGCGACAGGGAAGAGCAGGACTTTTTTACAAATAAGCTTAACTCTAGGATACTGAACTATGACATGGATAAAAACATTAGATTGAAAAATTTTTATCTTAGATACAACCATAAGACTAACTATGGGGACCTCCGTGAGCTGTTCGTCAAAGATAGATTTAAGGTCGTTGTGATTAAATATAACCGGATTTATAATGTTATTCTTGGCAAGTGTGACTGTGAGCATGCAATTTTGTAATTCTGAAATAAGGAATTTATTCCGTGGCTAGAAGTGTTTCGAAAAGGTGGCCGAAGTCAACTAACCCGTCCCTTTTTTCCTTGACAATTTTATTTACTGTATCTGTAAGTTTGTCCTCCGCGTCGGGTGTGCCTGCCACGACCTTGAGTGCCGAGCACAGGAAATCTAAGCTCCTGGCCATTCTATGGTGCACGGTTAATTCATCCAGCATGTTCTGGGCATGGTTGACGTCAACTTCCAGTAGCTTCCTCATGTGCGATTGTGGGAACAGCACGAGCATTCTGACCGTAGAGTCAATTATGCTGGAGAACTCAGACAAATTAGTCGAGTGCTTAACCAGGCCATATTGTTCCCATACTAGGACATTCCCATCAAATACCGGAATATACTTTGCGTAAGAGAAGTCGGTGATTCGCGCGTTCGCTATGGACAGCAGTAAGGTGAGTATCACGGCAAGCATGTGGAGATTGTAGCAATATTGAGTTCTGCATAACATAAGGGCGAGTATGGATAGTGGAGATGTTTATTTGATATTGTCCTTATGGACCACCATCCCTTTAATGAGAACAAACGTTTTTAGGTCTGCTTCTATGCGCTCTTGTGAATAGAGCGGCGTTTGCTTATTTCCGAGTCTTTTATTATTGCGCAAGAGGACCTTTTCCCCAACTTCGAAGACTCTGTTTTGTCTTGAAGCGTTGATTCTGTCGAGGTTGGTCTGTTGCGCCTTGTCAATCTTGGCTCTAATAGCCGAGTTGACTTCGTCGCTGCTGGCATGGATAACTTCCGCTGGCCTACAATCCGTGACTGAGTGCAACATCTATTGTATTCTATTGTAGCCCGCAAAATTAACTCCACAGTGTCGTCAATTTTTTTATCGATTTTGAGGCACCTGGCTATTTCTGCCAAGGTACTGTGGAATCTTTCCACTTGGCCATTGGAGCTACTGTGAAGCGGTGGCGCATTAATGACATCGATGCTGTGTTGGTTTTTCAGCAAAGAAGTAATCGTTTCAGAATTGAAGGAAGCCTCATTGTAACAATAAATGGATCTAGTTTTGTGGTAGAAATTTACCAATTGGAGTATAGGGGCCCGTACATCAACTATTGCCCTAGAAGATAAGGGCTGTACGATGGGGAACTTTGAGAACTTATCGATGCAAGTTAGGAAGATCTTTTTGGTATTTGTAATGTTAGTTACAAAGTTTTTACAGTGCCAAAATTTCGTTGCAGGAAACTCCTGCCTCAAGGCATGTTGAACACAAGCTAGTGTCGGAAAGTCGCAGTGGATCGCGTTTACGACGTTGGCGTTGATGATTTTAACAGATTCGACAAGTAGGTTTTTGTTATTAAAGTAAATAACGTGGCGAGTTCTATTACCAAAAACAATGAAGTCTCGCCGAAGTGGTTTGTTTGCCTCTTCCAAAATAATTTGGTTTCTGAAGCAGTTTAGGGGTTTATCCGTAGTCTCGATGGTGTATGAGAGCGAAAGCTCACTATGCACCGTGGCAGCATCGGACTGAGCCTCAACCTCTAGGTTGTTCAAGTGTTGCCGAGACAGCGCATCGGCTACAAGGTTTTGCTTCCCGGGCGTGTAAAACACCTTCCCGTTGTTTTCGTCTATAAAGGCCTTCCATCGCTTGATCTTAGCGTTGGTGTTTCTGTCAGATACCGCGTAAGTCAGCGGCTGGTGGTCTGTGAAGATCCGAACCTCCTGAGTGCCGTAAAGGTAGTTCTGTAGTTTGCATATGGCCCAAACTATCGCCAACAATTCTCTTTCGTTGGTGGCGTAATTTAGCTCGCAATCTTTAAGCGTACGCGAGATCATTGTAATGGTCCTCTTGTTCTGCGACAATACCGCGCCTATTCCACTGGCTGAAGCGTCGGTGGTTAGGTCGATTGGTAATTTGAAATCGGGGTACGTCAGAATGACATCCTCTGATGCCAGGATATTACGCAGGTGGTCAAACGCATTGCGCTGGGTTTCATCAAACGTAATAGGAACTTTTTTCGACATGTTTTTACTGACCGTTCCGTTTTGCCCTTTGAGAATATGAGTAAGAGGCCTGGCAATGGAGGCAAAATTCTTGACAAAGCTTCTATAATAGCTCGCCAGGCCGTGGAAGGACCTGAGGCAAAACAGAGTTTTGGGTTCGGGGAACTCTTGTATTGCCCTGACTTTTTCAGGGCCTGTTTTTGTTCCTCCTCTAGTAACTATGATGTTGGCATCGAGCAGTCGCTTAAGCACTATATCGATGTGCTTAATATGTTCGGTTTCGTTTTCGGAAAAAATAATAACGTCATCGACGTAGACGTAACATATCTTGCCTATTTCTTCCCGCAGCACATCATCGATGGCTCTTTGAAATATGCTACCTGCGTTTTTTAATCCGAAAGGTAGTCGGCCAAATTCGTGATTTCCTCCGTTAACTGAGAACGAGGTTTTTTCCCGGTCTTTCTCGGCCAAGTATATCTAATGATACCCTGACTTCAAGTCTAGGGTAGTAAAGTATTTGGCTTTCCCCAAGTTCGCCAGAATCATGGGAATGCTTGGCATAGGGTAGCGATCGGCAATTGTTTGCTCGTTTAGTTTCCTAAAGTCGATTACCAAACGCTTCTTCCTGATGCCATTATCGTCAGTCCCTTTTTGTCAACTACCCAAGTAGGGCTGTTGTACGGGGATCTGGAAGGCCTGATTATGCCATTGCTCAGCAGTTCCTTGATCTCGTTGTTAACAAAGTCTGCTGCCCCCATGGGGTAGGGGTATAATCTGGAGTAGACGGGTTCGTCACTCTTAGTTCGAATAGTGGCGATGACCGAGGTGTTGAAGGTTAGCGCCTCGTTAGAGGTCGAAAACACCTTTATTCTTTTCAGAATAACTTTTTTGAATTAAGCTTTCGCCGAACTTGGTACCACTATGTCATCGATTTTTGTAAAATTCACGTTTTCGCAGTCAAGGAATTTGAGTTTCTCCGTGGAGTTTACGAATTTTATTACGCTATTGCCTAGGTCCAATGCGACCCCTACTCGCGTTAGCGAGTCAAAGCCAATTATGGCATCGAACGTGCTTAGCGTATTTAACAAAAAAAATGGGGCGTTTAGCCCAAAAATGCGCATCATGCATTTGTGCTTGACGCTACTGGAGCCGTGAATAGAGCTCACAGTAAAGGGGTTCTCGACCGGCATTACGTTTTATAGCTCCTTTATGGGCTTAACGTAAGTTTTTGCCGCCCCCGTGTCGATAAGTATTTTTAATGTTCTATCAGCCAAATGTCGTTCGATGAACGGCAGTCGGGAGCGCTCCCTAAAAAATGTAGCAGGTCCTTAAGTTCGTCGGAGTCATTACCTTCTTCAATGCTGGCGACTTCCGTTTCAGCTGTGGCGGAGTACCATGCCTCCTCCTGCTCATGGGATTGGGTTGTGTTATTGACGCGCTGGCGTCTTTGCCCCGAATAACGCTGAGATGAGTTCTGTCTTTTGTGATTGCTATTATTTTGAGGCTTTCCCCAACTAGTCTCCTGCCTAAACTTGGATGTCGAAGGGTCGATCTCAATAGGCTGTACTTTGTTATGGTCTACAACTTCGGGGTCCCCGCGTTTCTGCCAGGGGCTGTCCTCTTGGGGCTTGCTTTGGCTTTGCTTCGGAACGAAGTGTGGATTTTTATCCTCTCCTTTCCATTGCTTTCCCTTAAATTTATGGTTACGCCTGTTGCCATCGTGGACAAGGGACTTGTTTTCTATGGCCTTCGCGTAGGAAGCCGCGAATGCACTTCTTTCAATGCTATTTTCGGCCTCCCGCGCTAGCGCTAGCGCTAGCGCAGACGGAAGGTCTTTTGGAGCGATCGTGCGTTACCGCAAATTTGGTTCTTGATAATAACCATAGTGGGCCATGCTTCATAGTGGGCCTCGCTGCCTTTGTATCTCTTGAATACCTCATACGCATCTGATGCGGCCTGCCTCCACGACACGCATTCATCGTGGCTGTCACTTAAGGTTGGGAGCGATTTTACGATGTCTAATTTGACATCGCACTTTATGGTGGGGTCCGGTGTTACCTTTTCATAAACTTCTACTTGGGGTGCCTGCACAGTTAACGAGCTGACCTGGTTTCTAACTGATTCAATTTCTGCTCGCCAGCGCTGCTCCTGTGCGGTTAGCGCGACGCTGACGGCATTTGTTATGAGCGCTTGTATCAATTCTGGGTTCATTTCTGATGAGTCTGGTTGTGTCGTTGTTGGACAAAATCCGATTTCTTCACAAGCGTCACTGTCTACTTCTTGTTTTACTTCCCTATATTCCCAACTCATCGGCCGCAAACGGGGCTGAGTGAGTTAATCGGCAGTAATAAGGGCGACAAATAAAGATAAAATTTGCGTTTTGCGCACGACGTTTAGTTGGACAACACTTGTAGCCAATTCAGGGTCTTGCGACGATGGACAATTTTTTTAGAGGATTCACTACACTGTGGGTTATTTAAAAATAAACACGTGCAAATCAAGTATATTCACAGAATAATCAAGGGAAAAGGTGAGGGGCAAATTTTGTTGTATTTTTAAAATTTAATGTAAGTTTAAATTGCTAGCTCTGGCACAAGTTTGTGAGTAAAATTTTGTCGATATTTATTGACTTGTATTGAGTTACAATATTACAATATCACGTATTGACCTGGATGCTATCTTAGGCGCACAGTCACTTACATTTTATGTTCCTCAGGGTGAGATTCGAAGGGTGAATAGTATGTAATATTATCCAGTAGTTGGGCGTCAATTAACGCAGTGTGAGCGGAGGGGAACGGTCGATGTGGGGTCCCTCGCCGCTGTCTCCAATAATTCGTCGCCGGTTGGCCGTACTGCTCTTATGTTGAGATAGGGAGATTGCTGTCTCCAATAATTCGTAGCCGGTCGGCCGTACTGCTCCTATGTTGAGATAGGGAGATTAGGGTGGAAGGGAACTGTCCTTCGATACCGCTGGCCTAGAGACTAAGTCGGTATATCGGTTAATAAAAGATTTAACGGCTAAGTGCCGGCGTTTCATTAGTAGGAGCTGGTGCTCTTAATTTATTGAATACCAAATATGAACTGAACTTAAGAATTAACAAAAGCTCATGTATGACCGGATGCCCGTGGCAGACCGCTGACCATGCACATTTTGCAGAAGTCATACGATTGCTGCCAGCCAATGAGACAAAGCCACGGCCCATAATGGCACAATATGTTGGCTCAGCTCTCGGACCCATTAGGGTGGACCCAAAATTAAGATAGACCATACATGAGTGGTATAAGAAGTGTAATAATAATAATAATAAAAATGATTAATATTAATAAAGGGAATATGAATTGGCCTGCTCAGCCTAAGCTGGGAGTTGGTTGTTAACTACTCCCCCCTTAAATTAGACGCCCTCCTCGGTGACAGCCAATTCGTCGATGGACTTTCGTAATTGGGATGCCTCTCGTTTGCGCCTGCAGTGTTGTTGACGGCGACTCCCGCGGCGAACCAAATCCTTAGACCACCTCCAGCCGACACGTCATCTCTGAGCTCCTGCATCAGACGCAGGTTGTGCTCGTTCATCCGTTGTAGTAGTGGCAGACTTAGTATGTGATCGTGTCCCGTGATGTTAATTAAGGGAGAGGCCACGATTCCCGGGCTCTTTTTCACGGAGTAATTGAGGTTTAAATACACGGAGTCGTTAATCACCGCCTTCCTTTCGAAAGTAATAAGGTGGGTCCCTATTATGGTTGTTGTGGGACCGTCATCTATGGTAATCCTCGTAAGTTTTTCGTTGACGATTATTACTCCGTCGTCCACGATTGTAAGGGGTTCCAGATTGCTGGGCTTCGTCCGGCATGTAGCAGCCACGCCTGCATGTAATTGCCTGGCGCAAGTGTCGTGGGACGCCTTTTTGCAAAACGTGGCCAAGTTGGTAGAAGCGCAATCGGAGACTGCTAGGATTCCGTCATCACATTCCGCCACGATGTTGTCTTCTATTTGTAGCATAGTATGGTAGTGTGCGACAGGGAAGAGCAGGACTTTTTTACAAATAAGCTTAACTCTAGGATACTGAACTATGACATGGATAAAAACATTAGATTGAAAAATTTTTATCTTAGATACAACCATAAGACTAACTATGGGGACCTCCGAGAGCTGTTCGTCAAAGATAGATTTAAGGTCGTTGTGATTAAATATAACCGGATTTATAATGTTATTCTTGGTAAGTGTGACTGTGAGCATGCAATTTTGTAATTCTGAAATAAGGATTCTATTCCGTGGCTAGAAGTGTTTCGAAAAGGTGGCCGGAGTCAACTAACCCGTCCCTTTTTTCCTTGACAATTTTATTTACTGTATCTGTAAGTTTGTCCTCCGCGTCGGGCGTGCCTGCCACGACCTTGAGTGCCGAGCACAGGAAATCTAAGCTCCTGGCCATTCTATGGTGCACGGTTAATTCATCCAGCATGTTCTGGGCATGGTTGACGTCAACTTCCAGTAGCTTCCTCATGTGCGATTGTGGGAACAGCACGAGCATTCTGACCGTAGAGTCAATTATGCTGGAGAACTCAGACAAATTAGTCGAGTGCTTAACCAGGCCATATTGTTCCCATACTAGGACATTCCCATCCAATACCGGAATATACTTTGCGTAAGAGAAGTCGGTGATTCGCGCGTTCGCTATGGACAGCAGTAAGGTGAGTATCACGGCAAGCATGTGGAGATTGTAGCAATATTGAGTTCTGCATAACATAAGGGCGAGTATGGATAGTGGAGATGTTTATTTGATATTGTCCTTATGGACCACCCTCCCTTTAATGAGAACAGACGTTTTTAGGTCTGCTTCTATGCGCTCTTGTGAATAGAGCGGCGTTTGCTTATTTCCGAGTCTTTTATTATTGCGCCCGAGGACCTTTTCCCCAACTTCGAAGACTCTGTTTTGTCTTGAAGCGTTGATTCTGTCGAGGTTGGTCTGTTGCGCCTTGTCAATCTTGGCTCTAATAGCCGAGTTGACTTCGTCGCTGCTGGCATGGATAACTTCCGCTGGCCTACAATCCGTGACTGAGTGCAACATCTATTGTATTCTACTGTAGCCCGCAAAATTAACTCCACAGTGTCGTCAATTTTTTTATCGATTTTGAGGCACCTGGCTATTTCTGCCAAGGTACTGTGGAATCTTTCCACTTGGCCATTGGAGCTACTGTGAAGCGGTGGCGCATTAATGACATCGATGCTGTGTTGGTTTTTCAGCAAAGACGTAATCGTTTCAGAATTGAAGGAAGTCTCATTGTCACAATAAATGGATCTAGTTTTGTGGTAGAAATTTTACCAATTGGAGTATAGGGGCCCGTACATCAACTATTGCCCTAGAAGATAAGGGCTGTACGATGGTGAACTTTGAGAACTTATCGATGCAAGTTAGGAAGATCTTTTTGGTATTTGTAATGTTAGTTACAAAGTTTTTACAGTGCCAAAATTTCGTTGCAGGAAACTCCTGCCTCAAGGCATGTTGAACACAAGCTAGTGTCGGAAAGTCGCAGTGGATCGCGTTTACGACGTTGGCGTTGATGATTTTAACAGATTCGACAAGTAGGTTTTTGTTATTAAAGTAAGTAACGTGGCGAGTTCTACTACCAAAAACAATGAAGTCTCGCCGAAGTGGTTTGTTTGCCTCTTCCAAAATAATTTGGTTTCTGAAGCAGTTTAGGGGTTTATCCGTAGTCTCGATGGTGTATGAGAGCGAAAGCTCACTATGCACCGTGGCAGCATCGGACTGAGCCTCAACCTCTAGGTTGTTCAAGTGTTGCCGAGACAGCGCATCGGCTACAAGGTTTTGCTTCCCGGGCGTGTAAAACACCTCCCCGTTGTTTTCGTCTATAAAGGCCTTCCATCGCTTGATCTTAGCGTTGGTGTTTCTGTCAGATACCGCGTAAGTCAGCGGCTGGTGGTCTGTGAAGATCCGAACCTCCTGAGTGCCGTGAAGGTAGTTCTGTAGTTTGCACATGGCCCAAACTATCGCCAACAATTCTCTTTCGTTGGTGGCGTAATTTAGCTCGCAAGCGAGATCATTGTAATGGGCCTCTTGTTCTGCGACAATACCGCGCCTATTCCACTGGCTGAAGCGTCGGTGGTTAGGTCGATTGGTAATTTGAAATCGGGGTACGTCAGAATGACATCCTCTGATGCCAGGATATTACGCAGGTGGTCAAACGCATTGCGCTGGGTTTCATCAAACGTAATAGGAACTTTTTTCGACATGTTTTTACTGACCGTTCCGTTTTGCCCTTTGAGAATATGAGTAAGAGGCCTGGCAATGGAGGCAAAATTCTTGACAAAGCTTCTATAATAGCTCGCCAGGCCGTGGAAGGACCTGAGGCAAAACAGAGTTTTGGGTTCGGGGAACTCTTGTATTGCCCTGACTTTTTCACAGCCTGTTTTTGTTCCTCCTCTAGTAACTATGATGTTGCCATCGAGCAGTCGCTTAAGCACTATATCGATGTGCTTAATATGTTCGGTTTCGTTTTCAGAAAAAATAATAACGTCATCGACGTAGACGTAACATATCTTGCCTATTTCTTCCCGCAGCACATCATCGATGGCTCTTTGGAATATGCTACCTGCGTTTTTTAATCCGAAAGGTAGTCGGAAAAATTCGTGATTTCCTCCGTTAACTGAGAACGAGGTTTTTTCCCGGTCTTTCTCGGCCAAGTATATCTAATGATACCCTGACTTCAAGTCTAGGGTAGTAAAGTATTTGGCTTTCCCCAAGTTCGCCAGAATCATGGGAATGCTTGGCATAGGGTAGCGATCGGCAATTGTTTGCTGGTTTAGTTTCCTAAAGTAGATTACCAAACGCTTCTTCCTGATGCCATTATCGTCAGTCCCTTTTTGTCAACTACCCAAGTAGGGCTGTTGTACGGGGATCTGGAAGGCCTGATTATGCCATTGCTCAGCAGTTCCTTGATCTCGTTGTTAACAAAGTCTGCTGCCCCCATGGGGTAGGGGTATAATCTGGAGTAGACGGGTTCGTCACTCTTAGTTCGAATAGTGGCGATGACCGAGGTGTTGAAGGTTAGCGCCTCGTTAGAGGTCGAAAACACCTTTATTCTTTTCAGAATAACTTTTTTGAATTAAGCTTTCGCCGAACTTGGTACCACTATGTCATCGATTTTTGTAAAATTCACGTTTTCGCAGTCAAAGAATTTGAGTTTCTCCGTGGAGTTTACGAATTTTATTACGCTATTGCCTAGGTCCAAAGCGACCCCTGCTCGCGTTAGCGAGTCAAAGCCAATTATGGCATCGAACGTGCTTAGCGTATTTAACAAAAAAAATGGGGCGTTTAGCCCAAAAATGCGCATCATGCATTTGTGCTTGACGCTACTGGAGCCGTGAATAGAGCTCACAGTAAAGGGGTTCTCGACCGGCATTACGTTTTATAGCTCCTTTATGGGCTTACCGTGTCGATAAGTATTTTTAATGTTCTATCAGCCAAATGTCGTTCGATGAACGGCAGTCGGGAGCGCTCCCTAAAAAATGTAGCAGGTCCTTAAGTTCGTCGGAGTCATTACCTTCTTCAATGCTGGCGACTTCCGTTTCAGCTGTGGCGGAGTACCATGCCTCCTCCTGCTCATGGGAGTGGGTTGTGTTATTGACGCGCTGGCGTCTTTGCCCCGAATAACGCTGAGATGAGTTCTGTCTTTTGTGATTGCTATTATTTTGAGGCTTTCCCCAACTAGTCTCCTGCCTAAACTTGGATGTCGAAGGGTCGATCTCCATAGGCTGTACTTTGTTATGGTCTACAACTTCGGGGTCCCCGCGTTTCTGCCAGGGGCTGTCCTCTTGGGGCTTGCTTTGGCTTTGCTTCGGAACGAAGTGTGGATTTTTATCCTCTCCTTTCCATTGCTTTCCCTTAAATTTATGGTTACGCCTGTTGCCATCGTGGACAAGGGACTTGTTTTCTATGGCCTTCGCGTAGGAAGCCGCGAATGCACTTCTTTCAATGCTATTTTCGGCCTCCCGCGCTAGCGCTAGCGCTAGCGCAGACGGAAGGTCTTTTGGAGCGATCGTGCGTTACCGCAAATTTGGTTCTTGATAATAACCATAGTGGGCCATGCTTCATAGTGGGCCTCGCTGCCTTTGTATCTCTTGAATACCTCATACGCATCTGATGCGGCCTGCCTCCACGACACGTATTCATCGTGGCTGTCACTAAAGGTTGGGAGCGATTTTACGATGTCTAATTTGACATCGCACTTTATGGTGGGGTCCGGTGTTACCTTTTCATAAACTTCTACTTGGGGTGCCTGCACAGTTAACGAGCTGACCTGGTTTCTAACTGATTCAATTTCTGCTCGCCAGCGCTGCTCCTGTGCGGTTAGCGCGACGCTGACGGCATTTGTTATGAGCGCTTGTATCAATTCTGGGTTCATTTCTGATGAGTCTGGTTGTGTCGTTGTTGGACAAAATCCGATTTCTTCACAATCGTCACTGTCTACTTCTTGTTTTACTTCCCTATATTCCCAACTCATCGGCCGCAAACGGGGCTGAGTGAGTTAATCGGCAGTAATAAGGGCGACAAATAAAGATAAAATTTGCGTTTTGCGCACGACGTTTAGTTGGACAACACTTGTAGCCAATACAGGGTCTTGCGACGATGGACAATTTTTTTAGAGGAGTCCCTACACTGTGGGTTATTTAAAAATAAACACATGCAAATCAAGTATATTCACAGAATAATCAAGGGAAAAGGTAAGGGGCAAATTTTGTTGTATTTTTAAAATTTAATTTAAATTTAAATTGCTAGCTCTGGCACAAGTTTGTAAGTAAAATTTTGTCGATATTTATTGACTTGTATTGAGTTTTTAATGGTAGGGTGTGGAGAATTCGTAGACACTTTATTTGTTTCAATATCGCGTATTGACCTGGATGCTATCTTAGGCGCACAGTCACTTACATTTTATGTTCCTCAGGGTGAGATTCGAAGGGTGAATAGTATGTAATATTATCCAGTAGTTGGGCGTCAATTAACGCAGTGTGAGCGGAGGGGAACGGTCGATGTGGGGTCCCTCGCCGCTGTCTCCAATAATTCGTAGCCGGTTGGCCGTACTGCTCTTATGTTGAGATAGGGAGATTGCTGTCTCCAATAATTCGTAGCCGGTCGGCCGTACTGCTCCTATGTTGAGATAGGGAGATTAGGGTGGAAGGGAACTGTCCTTCGATACCGCTGGCCTAGAGACTCAGTCGGTATATCGGTTAATAAAAGATTTAACGGCTAAGTGCCGGAGTTTCATTAGTAGGAGCTGGTGCTCTTAATTTATTGAATACCAAATATGAACTGAACTTAAGAATTAACAAAAGCTCATGTATGACCGGATGCCCGTGGCAGACCGCTGACCATGCACATTTTGCAGAAGTCATACTATTGCTGCCAGCCAATGAGACAAAACCACGGCCCATAATGGCACAATATGTTGGCTCAGCTCTCGGACCCATTAGGGTGGACCCAAAATTAAGATAGACCATACATGAGTAGTAAAAGAAGTGTAATAATAATAATAATAAAAATGATTAATATTAATAAAGGGAATATGAATTGGCCTGCTCAGCCTAGGCTGGGAGTTGGTTGTTAACTTGTACAGTGTTCTGTATTCTGTATCAATTTTGTGCGTTTTAAAAATATTGCTTTGTTTTTTTCTAAATGTTATTAATTGCTTAACATATTTAAATATCCCCCTCAACAAAGGGTGCGAAATTACGTGCTTATCGTGAGCTGTACGATTATTTAAAGCTATTTACGGACAAGCTAGCTGTGGACATTACTTGGCGTGTAACTGCGGATCCAACGATGCTCAACATATTTCATTGTAAAAGGTAATGTCTTCTAGTTTATTTTTACTTTTACTGAACAAAAAATAATTTTTGTTTCTGTTTCCTTTAGAAATGGTTATTAATAAATTTCTTATGTCGACGGAGCTGGACCTAAATAACATTGATCAGCAAAATTTCCTACATGCCAGTGACCGTGTATACAAGCGGACAAGGTCCTTATACACAAAATAAATGCAAAATATTGAAAGTATAAAAAAATATGTTTTTATTCAAGTTTTTCCAATTGGGAAAGACTCTTCTAGATATCTTCTACAAGCGACAAGCTGCCTTCTTTATGCCAACAACGACCAAAATTCGAGGACAACATCAAACGACTAGCTGAATCCAACTCAAGGGAAGCAGCAGAATCTCTAGATTGGCATATGGGATAACAACCCAGCAAAATCGACATTTTGATCGAAATTGAAGGATTCTTCGAAGCCATCCGACATGGTAGGTCCCTTATTATTTCCCTCTTATTTCATTTCGCCTCCATCGTTACGCCTTATCAGGTGACATCTATAAGATGTACCTACAATTTGTAGTCGACGATCGGGACAAAAAATTTCAGCTTATTCTATGGAGAGAGAACGATACTGACATTCTACAGCTATCCGGAAACTTTCGTGGGATTAGCCGATTCCCAACGATCTTGGTATCGTATGAGGCAACTTGAAAAACGACTTGCGTAACTTATCTACAGTGAAACTGCCACGTTTTGTACCAACCTCACACCAATACCAGAGCGAGCTTCACGGAATTGCAGATGCCTGAAAACATGGATACGGATGTTGTATTTATGTTCGCAGTGTAATTAATGGCGTCGTAACGACCAGCTTACTAGTTGCAAAGTCAAGAGTCGCTCCGATTCAATCCTTGTCGATCCCAAACCTGGAACTCTGTGCAGCGGTACTGCTTAACAGAACGTACCAAGGGTTTAAACACAAGCTCAAGCTTTACATCTCAAAGGTATATTTTTGGACCGACGCAAAGATCGTTCTACAGTAGCTTGGAAAGCATTCGTCTCAATTGCCAACTTTCCAGTCTCACAGGGTCTCTGAGCTGAAGTCATACACACACGACGTCGAATGGAGCTACCTATCAACAAGCGAAAATCCTGCAAACATAGTATCCCAGGGATGCTCAGTATGCTCCCGAGGATGCTCAGTATGCTCTCGAGGATGCTCAGGACCTACAGCACAATCTGTGGTTCACCGGAACCGACTTCATGAAAAGGTCGGACAGCGAATAGCCATGCCTGCCTTATCCCCTTCAGTCATACGTCGAGGGGCAACTCTAATCTATGATAGTCAAACCTTCAAGTCATAATATGATACCTAGCGTTATAGATGATCTTATCATCATACTTTCGTAATAAATTCAACTGTTCGAGAGGCAGTTTATGTGTCAGCGTACGAGCTAAATCAGACTTTTTTGAGAACCGTAGCACAATTTCAGCAAACGGTATTTAGCAAGGAAATCGACTTATTATTAAAGAACGAGCCCTTAAAATCTGCCCTTCGAGAACTCACATCATTTTTAGACGAAGTGCACGTAGGCAATGCAATCCTGATCGCGGTGAGAGTAGGAGGAGGATTGGACAATTTGAATCTACCATAAAGCGCTAAACATCCAGTCATTCTACCTAGGCAACATCGCTTTACCAGATTGTACGCCAAATTCATCCATCGTTCCAATTTACATGCAGGAGCGAAGGTCTTGCTTTCGTTACTTCGCGAAATAGTTTGGGTAATCAACGGTAGCGCTCTCATGCGTTAAGTGGTACGGAAATGCACTCACTGCTTCCACAACAAGCCTCGCGTCATGTCACAAATCATGGGAAGTCTCCCTCCCGATCGACTGTACGGCGAGCGCCCATTTCTGGTGTCAGGAGTTGACTTCTGCTACAAAACACACACCACAATCTTTGTTTTGCTTTGCGTCGAAAGCTACCCACATCGACCTAGTTTCTGAGCTAACAACTAATGCTTTCTTGTTCTGCATTCGAAAGTTCATTGCCCGGCGTGGATTGCCGCAACGCATCCACTGTGACGATGCTATGGAGCTGCCAACAAAGTCCATTACTGGAGCCCGAAGCCAACACCCTTATGGAGTCGTACAGCGCCTGCAAGGGATTTTCGTTCTGCTCCATTCCAACCAGAGCCCCTCGTTTCGGCGGTCTCTAGGAAGCGGCTGTTAAATCAGCTAAAACGCATTTACTCAAAAACATCGCCAAGCCAACTTTACATACGAAGAACAATTGACCGTCCTTGCAGAAGCCGAAGCGATTTTAAATTCACTCCCCATTGCGCCAGTATCGGACGACCCAACCATCGGGTCACCTTTATTGTCTGCACCAGACGAATCTCTACACAATTCAGCAGAGGAATTCGAAGACTTCAAGTTGAGCTACTTCACAAGATGGCAACGCGTGACATTTATCAAACAACAGTTCTGGCGCAGTTGGAGAAGGGACTACAACCATTCTCTTCAAGCTCGTGGCAAGTGAACCAAGCCGCATGCTAATATCCAGGTCGTCCAACTCGTAATAGTACGTTAATAGACGATAATCTTTCTCCGCAAAGCTGGAACTTAGCAAGAGTCAGTGGAGTCATCCTTGGGCGAGACCAACGAGTACGAGTCGTGAATCCGCCTACCGTCAAAGGCACTCTGCGCAGGCCAATTTACAAAATAGCTCATCTATTTATACCCGTTACTCGTAGAGTAAAAGGGTATACTAGATTGAAAGTATGTAACAGGCAGAAAGAGGCGTGGCTCCTATAGTTTTGATGCTAGAATAAACATTTTAACTGAAACGTACTGTTCTTATCAATACCTATCGATTGACCCAACAAATTTTTGCCACGCCCACTTTAACGCCCGCAAACCGCCCACAAGCTTCAAACATTCGAAAATTTGAATATATAATATGAATATGAATGTGAACATATGAACCCTTCTACGCAGCGCAAGTTTTTTACGCGAATATGCCACGCCCACACTAACGCCCACAAACCGCCTAAGCCTGTGGCGCCCACAATTTTCATGCTAGAATAACATTTTAACTGAAATGTATCAGTCTCGTCAATACCCATCGATTGACCCAAAAAAAAGTTTGCCACGCCCACTCTAACGCCAATAACGCTTAAATCTGTCTACCGCCCACATAACCATATATTGATATCGCGGGTAGGTGGCGCATTTCAATCTCGCTTTGCTCTTTGCATATCTCCATTTCCCGTTGGTCCTTTTAGGTGAGTAACGGGTATCTGATAATCGAGATAGTCGACTATAGCGTTCTTTCTTGTTTTAATTGAAATCGAATGATCTGCGTACTTTCAACGAAGGGAGTATGTCGGAACAGAATTAAATTATTACGTAATATTAAATACCTTTTGTAACTATGTGGTAACTCTGTAAGCTGTAGCTAACTCTTCGCAACTACTGCTTCTAGTGTTGCAAAAACGGTGGTTTCTTAGCCGACATACCGCACGGCTCGCAATTTTTGCTGTTAGTCTTGGCATGCACGAAACGCGTCTGTTTTCTTTCTAATATATCTGCAACCAAATTCAACGCCAGATCTTTTATTCTTGTACTGCGCCCAGTGAACAATAACAAGTTCGGCAGCGATCGAACACCTTCAAGGAACGATTTCCAATATTGGTGCCACCCTCTTTATCGATTTAATTCTGTTCGCGTAAGTAAATTCTCAAAGGCTACGGTTTCATCTTCGCATGCTTCTCCACCAAAGCGGTTCACTTGGAAGCCATTTTCAAACGTAGTACAAAGGCATTCTTACAAGCAATCGAACGCTTTGTCAGCATCCCAAAATAGGTTGCGTCGGATAATGGTCGAACTTTCCTTGGCGCCAGTAGAGAACTTTAAAAAACTTCGCAGAGTTCAGGAAATCGGCGATTGAGCATGTTTCCAGCTTGTGCAGCTAAGCTTCAAAAAACATTTCACTCGGGCAGCGGGCACCAAAATTTTCACTATCGAGGAGTTTGCCATACTACTTGCTAAAATCAAGGCCGTTCTCAATTCCCGACATCTATGCATACCCAAATCCAATGTGAAGACTTACTTCCTCTAACTTCTGGTCATTTTCTACAAGGAGCTCCCTTAACGGCGCTTCCAGAAAATCTCAACAAAGCTTTCTCAATAATTTACCGCTGCAAAAGCTAAAACTGCTTCAACAAGAGTTTAGGACCTGAAGGTGACATGAGTACCGTCATGAACTCTACCGAAGGTATAAATGGATACATCCAAAAGCCAACCTTTCGATTAATGACATCGTCATCATCAAGGACGACTCTTTTTCACCCACGCATTGGGGTCTTGGAAGATCAATCGCTTGCAACCAAGTAACGACAAACACGTTCCAATCCCAACCAAAGAAAACCCATACTTGCATGCGCAGTAACAAAAGTTCCGCCACAATCAATGACTGTTCAAGTCCGTCCCAAGTATTCACCGCTACTAATTCCATCTTTAGTTCTATAGATGTACAAGTGCCGTATGTGCCACAAAGGTCATTCCTTACGCCTGTGTGCAAAGTTCCTTAAACTGTGCATTCTGGAACGTCGGCTTGGAAATCGGGATACTGTCAACTGCCTGGCCACTACACATCGCGTGCACCACTGCAAATCGAAAGAGGTGTGACACAAGTGTGGCGACCTTCAGCAAACATTGCTACACCATGGACCCGCTCCGGAAACACCCAAGAAGGAAGGAAGCCAACAGATCAAACTGTCGAAAGGCTACCAAGCCAAACGAGTCAGCCCTCCAAGAAGCACCGCATCCTCAGACCGCGAGGGCCGGCCCAAGAAGGGGACTACGTCCGCAAGCCGTCCCAATCTCTACCTCAGCTACAGGAGGCCTTTCTAAATAAAGAACGATGCTCTGGGCTAAAACCTCCTGCAGTGGGCGGCATGTTAGCGTTCCCTTAATTTGTAAATACTCAAAACCCACATTCATTTGTCATCGTAAATCCTTAAAACCCTCATTCATTTGTTATTGTAAGTAACGCATGGAGTATTAGTGAGAAACCACTACCACCATTTCAACCGGTAAAATAGTTACACCTTGTCATGAGATCCGGATTCGGACTCAACATTGACCGGAGCTTCTCTTTTCCAATAAACCACCGTGTCAGACAACAACCGTTTCGCAAGTGCTTACTAGATTCGTCGGAAAGTATATAACAGGCAGAAGGAAGCGATTCCGACCCCATAAAATATATGTATTCTTGATCAGGATCACTAGCCGAGTCGATCTAGCCATGTCCGTCTGTCCGTATGAACGCTGAGATCTCGGAAACTATAAGATCTACAATACCACTCTAACGCCCACAAACCGCCCAAAACTGTGGCTCCTACAGTTTTAATGCTAAAATAAAACTTTTAACTGAAATGTATTGGTCTTATCAATACCTATCGATTGAAGCTTGCCACGCCCTCTTTAACGCCCACAAACCGACCAAAGATGGAGAAATAGGATTTCAGATTCAGATTCCGCAGCCTTGTATGCAGCGCAAGTTTGTTACGCGAATATTCCACGCCCACTCTGACGCCCACAAGCAGCCCAAGCCTTTGGCGCCCACAATTTTCATGCTAGATACTAAATTTTAACTGAAATGTATTGGTCTCGTCAATATCTATCGATTGATCCAAAAAAAAGTTTGTTACGCCCACTTCAACGCCCACAAACCGCCCAAAAACTTCAAAAAATCGTAAATATGAACGCGGATATCTCGAAAACTATCAAAGATGGAGAAATGGGATCTCAGATTCAGATTCCGCAGCCTTGTACGCAGCGCAAGTTTGTTACGCCCACAAGCCGCCCAAGCCTGTGGCGCCCATAATTTTCATGCTAGATAAAAATTTTAACTGAAATGTATTGGTCTCGTCAATACCTATCGATTGATCAAAAAAAAAAAGTTTGCCACGCCCACTTTAAGGCGCACAACACTTAAATCTGTCTACCGCCCACATAACGACATATTGATCTCACGGGTAGGTGGCGCATTACAATCTCCCTTTGCTGCTTGCATATCTCCAATTCCCTTTGGTCTCTTTAGCTGAGTAACGGGTATCTGATATAGCGTTCTTCCTTGTTTTTATTTAAAATCGCCTCTGTTGGGGCGGGTTGGCTTGATCGCTGAAAATAGCTGAAGTCCCAAGAACGAATGGTACGCAAAAAACACGGGGGTACTTTGGGGATTTAACGCGATGTGCATAGATGTTTATTGGATCACTTGGAAATAAGAACTAGTTAAGCCTACTTAAGCGCTCCACAGCGGAGCTGAGACTTAGGGGAGAGATGGAGAGGGAGAGCGGACGGCAGTGAGACCGCGCGAGATGTAGTCATCTGGATAAAACTGCCGCTCGACTCTGACTCCTGAAATTAAACGCCCTTTTGACGTAAACATTCTCCCTCGATCTTGGCAAGTGAGACAGTTGTGAGCGCTTATGCAATCCCGGAATTGATGGGTGCTTGCAAAGAAATTGGAGCAAAACTGCTTCCTTTGAATATAGGCTAGGCGATCTTCTACCGTCATTTGCAGGAAGCGTGGACATATACACACGGGGTGGTTCTTCTTCGAACACAGATCGCAGCCTTTGGGTATCCTAACTAGCCTTGTGTCTTTGGACTGGACGTGGTGGAAATTGGCAGATCGGAAGCTATCAACGGCCTCAAGGGTTCGATGGAATTTCGGCTTTATTTTGGATGTATTGCTCCCATAATGAGAGAGTGAGCTTTGGTAGTAGTAGAAAGTTAAGCAACCTTGAAAAGTGCGTTGAAGTTCCTCCTGTGCTATGGATTGCAGATTGAAAATTGTTTTCAGGTGACTGTTCACCTGCAATCGCTTATTTTCGAAACGCTCAGTTAGGTTATTCCAGGCTGAGCGAAAGCCATCATTGGTGAGTGGGGATCTTGAAACTATGGAATGACCTTCGCCATTTGTCTTTAAATTTAAGTGGAATAATTTTTCAACGGGCGTTAGACTCGGATTGTCTATGTATATTGCCGTGAAAAGGTCCCGGAAAGTCAGCCAGCGAAGATAATCGTTAGAGAAAACCTCTGTGTCGTTAGGAGGGAGCCGACAGCCAAAAGACGTGGAATTTTGGGACGGAGTTACTGGAGCTTGATGTATTTGGGAGGAGCCTTTTTGGATTTCTTCCATCAGCTGCGCCGCAAACATTTCATAAGTGGAGTACGTTTGGTAATACTTGGATTTAAGTATGGATTTCGTGTCTGCGGCGCTCTCGCCTGCAGCCATATTGCAGTCGGATCATATGTCGTATGCTGCCTTTACCGTTTGCCACAAGGAATCGAAGTGATCGCGAAGGATTTTACAGGCAGATAACATTGGGGTAGGAGCATCTGGAGCATTCATAGTGGCCTCAAAGTGGATCAGACAGTCAGCTGTGGCCATAAATCGGGTTAAAGCGGATTTTACTGATGTTGCCATGACGTACAATAATTTAGAAATTTAATTGAGAAGTAAGGAAACGGATTGGAATCAAATTGAAATTTATAACTGTCGGATAGGCAGAGTCAATAAATATTTATTATATCGGATGGTCGGACATATGTAAAGAATTACGGACTTTAATTTTGTTTGTTTGAAACGAACATTTTTGTGAGCTCATGACCCACTGTGCACTGGCTAAAATATCGGTATACGTACGGTATGTACACTGTACATAAGTACATATGTGGGGTGCGAATAGCGGAATAACCTTGCGGGAATTGTAAAGACTTCGCCTGTGTTTGTTTGCTAGTGCGTTTGTTTGTCACCTGCGCAACTAAATTGCAAACGATTTGCTGGAGTAAATTTGTGGATATTGTAACTTTCTTTTTAATTTTATAAATAATTAAGCCGTATTTGTAGGTCGAGGAAAGTAGTTGGAGTAGTACAGTCCACTGTACTAGAATATTTATGTAAATATACACTATCAGCTGGAACACAGTAAAAAACAAGGAAGAACGCTATAGTCGAGTACCTCGACTATCAGATACCCGTTACTCAGCTAAATAGGGATATGCAAGTAGCAAAGCGAGATTAAAATGCGCCACCTACCGGCGGTATACAGATTTAAGCGTTATGGGCGTTAGAGTGGGCGTGGCAAATTTTTTTTTGGACCAATCGATAGGTATTGACAAGACCAATACATTTCAGTTAAATTTGTTTATCTAGCATGAAAATTGTGGGCGTCACAGGTTTTCGCGGTTTGTGGGCGGTAAAGTGGGCCTGGAAAACTTTTTTTTGGACCAATCGATAGGTATTGATGAGAACAATACATTTCAGTTAAAATTTTCTATCTAGCATCAAAACTGTATGAGCCACAGTTTTGCGCGGTTTGTGGGCGTTAGAGTGGGCGTGGCACTCTACTGAAACAAACTTGCGCTGCGCAGGAATCTCAGGAATCTGCGTGCCTAATCCCAGTATTGTAACTCTCATAGTTTCCGAGATCTCAGCGTTCATACGGACAGACGGACAGACGGACAGACGGACAGACGGACATGGCTAGATCGACTCGGCTAGTGATCCTGATCAAGAATATATATACTTTATGGGGTCGGAAACGCTTCCTTCTGCCTGTTACATACTTTCCGACGAATCTAGTATACCCTTTTACTCTACGAGTAACGGGTATAACAAGGAAGAACTCTATAGTCGAGTACCACGACTATTAGATACCCGACTATACTCAGCTAAAGGAACTAAAGGTAATTGGAGATATTCAAGCAGCAAAGCGAGATTGAAATGCGCCACCTACTGGCGGCAGACAGATTTAAGCGTTATGGGCGTGAGAGTGGGCGTGGCAAACTTTTTTTTAGGTCAATCGATAGGTATTGACGAGAAGAATAAATTTCAGTTAAAGTTCTAGCATCAAAACTGTAGGAGCCACAGTTTTGGCCGGTTTGTGGGCGTTAGAGTGGGCGTGGCACATTGCTGAAAAAAACTTGCGCTGCGCAGGAATCTCAGGAATCTGCATGCCTAATCCCTGTATTGTAGCTTGTATAGTTTCCGAGATCTCGGCGTTCATACGGACAGACGGACGGACGGACATGGCTAGACCGACTCCGCTAGTGATCCTGATCAATAATATCTATACTTTATGGGGTCGAAACGCTTCCTTCTGCCTGTTAAATACTTTGCGACGAATCTAGTATACCGTTTTACTCTACGAGTAACGGGTATAATTAATGGGAAAAAACTCGAGATAAAAAGAGGTCACGGTAATTTTACGATAACCTCTTTTTCGGAAAATTTCTCGGGTCTTCCTTTTGACCCACGCTATTATTTTTCGCCCTAGCGTCATTTCGTTACGCGATTTGTCTGTGGACAGTGCGGTTATGTATAAAATGTGTGCGCTTACAAACTATAGCTTTGATTTTTTCTAAATGTTTTTAATTGCTTAACATACTTAAATGTCCCTCTCAACTTATCGTTGTTGCTTGTCGTTCGCTGTACGATTATTTAAAGCTATTTACGGACAAGCTAACTGTGGACATTACTTGGCGTGCAACTGCATCCAACGATTCTCAACATATTTCATTGTAAAAGGTAATGTCTTCTAGTTTATTTGTACTCTGAACAAAAAACATTTTTGGATTCTGTTTCTTTTAAAAATGGTTATAAGTAAATTTATAATGTCGACGGAGCTGGACCCAAATTACTTTGTATACCGTGTATACAAGCGGACAAAGCCCTTATACAAAAAATCAATGCAAAAAATTGAAAGTATTAAAGTATTTCCCAATTGGGAAAGACTCTTCTAGGTATCTTCTACAAGCATATGTAAAGTCTTTTTCGAGTGATTTCCAGAAGTTACTTCGTCGATATCGCATTAGGGTCCCGGAAGTGACTCCCGTCGGGAAGAAAAGTGCCATCTTGGCGACCATTCTAGGAGTGACTTCAGCGATACTTCCAGAAGTTACTTCGGCGATATCGCACTCGGATCGCGGAAGACGGGCAAGGCACACTGGGCTTACACAACTTTCCCCTCGAGCTCACGGTTCCTCGTCGCAGGACTCTATTACTCGACTCTGACGCACCAGCCGGGAGATGTGCTGGGGTGTGGTCGCGACAATGTATGAAACACTCCGCCTAATCTACCTTTGTCTCAATTCGGAGATTTCTGATGTCCAAATCCCGAACGCCTCCACGTAGCGATCTTGCTCCTTGTAGGCTTTCCACGGCGCTGCTTACGACAACTTGACTTGTTGTTGTTGACTTCTCGTGCTGCTGGTTGACTTGGTTCTTTGACTTCGAAACTGACTGATCTTGATGGATTGAGTCCTCGTGATCGACTGATTCAGCTCCCAGAGCTCTGCGGCCTTATATAGGGCATCGGATCACCGTTATTTCCCTTTTCCGCACGGCCCGGTGATACTCTTCACTCCAGGTGCAAGGTCCACGTATCCTGTTTGGCCTCTTTGTCCTAGACCAACGGCTACCACCGCGACGTCACGCTCCAAAGACTTGGCATTTCTTCTTTGACCAGGGTCCACGGGAGAGACCAAAGTCCGGTGCGTTCCGTTATTTCTCTTTGCACACGGCACCCTCAGTCTACCATTGAAGTCACCACTCTCTCTCTCTCTACAACCTCTCGTTCTTCAAACCGAATTTCTTCAAACTCTCATGACGTTACTGCGCGCTAATACGATGATTATATGGTAGCTGGCAGGAGTTATTCAACTCCGCACACGCATTCAAGGAGAAGTCAAGTCCAACTGTTTGGCTACAGTGGCTGTTGCAACTCAGGTTCATCCAATCTGTGAGCTGTTCGCACGAATTCCTTCTTGGCTCAAGATGTCGCCTTTGTCCTATCAATAAATGGCTCATTTATGTTGCGATTATGCAGGTCCAATCTTTCTAAAGAATGCCAAAGTTCGGCATCCACGTATCAGCAAGGGCTACATTTTCCTGTTTGTCTGCATGGTCACCTCGGCCATACACCTGGAAATTGCCACAGACCTGACAAAAGAAAGCGTCTTGGGTGCCTTGGGGCGATTCATATCCATACGAGGCAATTGTATTAATATCGACAGTGACAACGGAACAAACTTCATTGGAGCGATCCCTAGATGACAAGCAAGATTTGATTTCATCACAATAACATAAGGACATTGTCACAAATGGGAGTCGGCATTTCGCTGAGTCAAACTGCATCTCCGCTGAATCAACGGCAATTCAACGATCACCCTCGAACAGATGCACATTTTGATTGCTCAAATCACCGAAAAAAAACTACTTATCCAGGCTAAGCACCCGCCCACTTCTTAACTGCGGACCGTTAGCCACCGTGCCAGATTCTGACTTAAGCCACATCCCTATGGGCCATTGGCAAAGAATCCAGGCTATGCCCAACGTGGGGCGCCAGATGTAACGAACTGATTTTGTTGGTCTGCTTGCCTCGTGCGACTAGTTCAGTAGCTTGTATGTTCGTCCCACCAAATTTATATGACGTGAATGCCCTATATATCAGTGAGAAAGCACAGAATTGAAAGTATAACAATGGGTTTATTTTCGTTATACTTATTACAGCGGTGAGCCACCCACCGTTGGTTGGCCTCGGTGTCGCCTCGCGCTGATTCCAATGGCTGGTGATACTGTTCGTCTTGACTCGGTGATTGCTGACTCCTTTCTGTATTTTGGGACGCTCGTAGTGTCCCTCGCTTCTGTTCGCTCGCCGACGCGTTGACTCGAGGCCGCTTGTCGCGCCTTGGACTCGCAGACAGATCGGCCTTACGGGCTTGGGGAAGCGCCACCGTTCTCAGACTAGGGTGAACAGGTGCCTTGCTCTCCAGGGCAACGCCTTTCGGGACAATGACCGCCTGTCCCTTGCTCTGCCCCGGTGGGTCCCACTAGGGATTCGCTCAGTTTGCGCTGACAGTCAAGGCTAACGCCAGGAAGCTGCTTAGCAGTTCACTTCGCTTTACCCCTAGAGCAGACGAATGTTCCAACCCAGCCTCACCCTATTGCTGGACGTCCTTGACGTTCCTGCGCTCCTCAATGAGTTTTCCGCGGCGGTCGTGACGGGGTTGCCGGTAATGTCCACTGCTCCTTATCGTGCATGCTGCGAGGCTGGATGTATCATGGCCACTGGCTCATGAGGTCTTGGAAGATCGCTTTTCCTGGACTTGGCGCGTTTTTGGTAGCCGGCAAGCCACCATGTATGAATGCCGCTGCACTTTGTGGGGAGTTATTCAATCGAAGTTATTAAGCCGAATCGTGAGTCGTTAAACTTTACCAGGTATTGATCCTTGTCCCGTTGCCATAAAAGTTCATTTCAACCCAAATGGAAGTCGATAAGATCCGCAGCCATCACACCCCTGGAAACACAGTCAGCTGGGTTTGATTTGGAGTCTACGTGACGCCAGGCCTTCCTAGGAATAGTGTAAACAAAAAGTGTCCAACAAGAGACTTTACTTGGGCTTGTGCATAGGATAACCAGGAGAGTATTATTGATGCGTCGGACCAGGCAAAAACCGTTATGTTCTTGTGGCGTAGTTCAAAAGAGATCGAGCGAATAAGTTGGCTTAGAAGAATTGCTGCGCAAAGATCAGAGCGTGTCAAGGATTGCTGATTCAGTGGACCCACATTTGTTTTCGCAGCCACAAGAGACAAAGAGAAGGCTCCATCGTCATTTGAACCTCTGTTGTACACCGCAGCATTATACGCCTTGGTTGAAGCATCCGAAAATCCGTAAAGCTCGATGTTGTCTGCGTCGATCGCAACGAAGCGTGGTACTTGGAACTTTTGTAGAGTGTCTAGATCTGCTTTCCACTTCAGCCAGTTGTCCGCCAGTTTAGTTAAAAGCCCAATCCAAGTTCAAAAACTTTGGAAAATAATCTTAAACTGGATTACAATGGGTGACAAGAGTCTGAGAGGATCAAATATCCTACATTTGTGGAATCAGGATTTGCCGCTAGGACTTCGTTGTAAGTCAAAATGTATCTCCCAGGATATCAGAATAGTTCAAGAACTTTATCTGGCCAAAATTGTGCGTTGGTATCCTTCGTTTGTATAAACGATGTATTAGATACCATATTCCAAGATCAAGATTTGCGCAAGACATCTGCTGAATTAACTCGATTCGGTTTCACAATAGCTCATCTTCACTGTTTGACCCAGTAAGAATATCATCGACGTAAATATCCTTTAGTAGGATTTTTGAAGTATAGTTGTTCCTCTTGATGATCCACAGCGAAGTGTTCCAGCACTCGTACCGCCAGGAATGGTGCGCATGACGTTCCGTAGTTTCTAGGCCACTCGCTAACCAATTTTTTGCGGAACATTTTAGCGATGTCCGCTGAGAATGCGAACTTGTACATTCGAAACCGTAGGCACACCGAAAATAGATATTTTTGTATACTATGACTTTGAAAGTGTGTTACTTAACTCAGTTTTTGCGTTTAGCACTGGGTGGTGGGGAAGAATGAACTGATTCCCTGTAGCGATTTCTCTGGCTTCCCAATAGCAGATCCTTAAAAACCTGGACTGTTGATGCTTTGATGTTTTCCCGTCCCAGAGAAGAGGTGATTATGCCTAGCACGTGAGCATAGACAACCGAACGATCATCGGATACGCGTGACTGCTTTTACCTTAACCAAGATGCATGATGCCGACCGTGTTAGTCCGAGAGCTTGAATGTAACGCTCAGATACATAAGACAGCTCTGATCCAGAGTCTTATAGGAGACGGCATGTTACTAGGTCACCTCTTGCGTTTTTAACATAGCACATAGCCGTTGGTAATATGTTTCTCTTAAAGTCCGTTAGATGTGTCGACTTTGCAGTGCCTTGTGCACATACAACCTTTTGGGTGCCCTCTCCTTGGTCAAATGACTGAGTGTCGCTGAGTTGTTGTTAGACGCGCTTAAGTTTAGGTCTTCCTCCTCTGCTATCTAGGCAAGATTCGCAAACCCTGTGGATTCCGTCGGACATGATGAAGGTAGTGATGATTTCCTTTGCTTTGCCTGCATTTGTATGTTGACTTGCACCTGTTGACCCCGTGACCAGGTCTTTCTCATTCACAAATGATCGCACCCTAGACATATTCAGAAACTACTTTCAGCCATATAGAGTGTGTTCTGTAGAACTACATTTGGTGCAGACACTGCTTCTAACCACAACCCTCGATTGTGTGATCCTTTTTTTATTTTTAGAATGTGTTCTTTTCTTGCTTCCAGTCGCAAGTTCACGAGGTCACGGTAATTTTACGATAACCTCTTTTTCGGAAAATTTCTCGGGTCTTCCTTTTGACCCACGCTATTATTTTTCGCCCTAGCGTCATTTCGTTACGCGATTTGTCTGTGGACAGTGCGGTTATGTATAAAATGTGTGCGCTTACAAACTATAGCTTTGATTTTTTTTAAATGTTTTTAATTGCTTAACATACTTAAATGTCCCTCTCAACTTATCGTTCGTGCTTGTCGTTCGCTGTACGATTATTTAAAGCTATTTACGGACAAGCTAACTGTGGACATTACTTGGCGTGTAACTGCATCCAACGATTCTCAACATATTTCATTGTAAAAGGTAATGTCTTCTAGTTTATTTGTACTTTGAACAAAAAACATTTTTGGATTCTGTTTCTTTTAAAAATGGTTATTAGTAAATTTATAATGTCGACGGAGCTGGACCCAAATTACTTTGTATACCGTGTATACAAGCGGACAAAGCCCTTATACAAAAAATCAATGCAAAAAATTGAAAGTATTAAAGTATTTCCCAATTGGGAAAGACTCTTCTAGGTATCTTCTACAAGCATATGTAAAGTCTTTTTCGAGTGATTTCCAGAAGTTACTTCGTCGATATCGCATTAGGGTCCCGGAAGTGACTCCCGTCGGGAAGAAAAGTGCCATCTTGGCGACCATTCTAGGAGTGACTTCAGCGATACTTCCAGAAGTTACTTCGGCGATATCGCACTCGGATCGCGGAAGGCGGGCAAGGCACACTGGGCTTACACAACTTTCCCCTCGAGCTCACGGTTCCTCGTCGCAGGACTCTATTACTCGACTCTGACGCACCAGCCGGGAGATGTGCTGGGGTGTGGTCGCGACAATGTATGAAACACTCCGCCTAATCTACCTTTGTCTCAATTCGGAGATTTCTGATGTCCAAATCCCGAACGCCTACACGTAGCGATCTTGCTCCTTGTAGGCTTTCCACGGCGCTGCTTACGACAACTTGACTTGTTGTTGTTGACTTCTCGTGCTGCTGGTTGACTTGGTTCTTTGACTTCGAAACTGACTGATCTTGATGGATTGAGTCCTCGTGATCGACTGATTCAGCTCCCAGAGCTCTGCGGCCTTATATAGGGCATCGGATCACCGTTATTTCCCTTTTCCGCACGGCCCGGTGATACTCTTCACTCCAGGTGCAAGGTCCACGTATCCTGTTTGGCCTCTTTGTCCTAGACCAACGGCTACCACCGCGACGTCACGCTCCAAAGACTTGGCATTTCTTCTTTGACCAGGGTCCACGGGAGAGACCAAAGTCCGGTGCGTTCCGTTATTTCTCTTTGCACACGGCACCCTTAGTCTACCATTGAAGTCACCACTCTCTCTCTCTCTACAACCTCTCGTTCTTCAAACCGAATTTCTTCAAACTCTCATCTTTGCCATGACGTTACTACGCGCTAATACGATGATTATATGGTAGCTGGCAGGAGTTATTCAACTCCGCACACGCATTCAAGGAGAAGTCAAGTCCAACTGTTTGGCTACAGTGGCTGTTGCAACTCAGGTTCATCCAATCTGTGAGCTGTTCGCACGAATTCCTTCTTGGCTCAAGATGTCGCCTTTGTCCTATCAATAAATGGCTCATTTATGTTGCGATTATGCAGGTCCAATCTTTCTAAAGGATGCCAAAGTTCGGCATCCACGTATCAGCAAGGGCTACATTTTCCTGTTTGTCTGCATGGTCACCTCGGCCATACACCTGGAAATTGCCACAGACCTGACAAAAGAAAGCGTCTTGGGTGCCTTGGGGCGATTCATATCCATACGAGGCAATTGTATTAATATCGACAGTGACAACGGAACAAACTTCATTGGAGCGATCCCTAGATGACAAGCAAGATTTGATTTCATCACAATAACATAAGGAAATTGTCACAAATGGGAGTCGGCATTTCGCTGAGTCAAACTGCATCTCCGCTGAATCAACGGCAATTCAACGATCACCCTCGAACAGATGCACATCTTGATTGCTCAAATCACCGAAAAAAAACTACTTATCCAGGCTAAGCACCCGCCCACTTCTTAACTGCGGACCGTTAGCCACCGTGCCAGATTCTGACTTAAGCCACATCCCTATGGGCCATTGGCAAAGAATCCAGGCTATGCCCAACGTGGGGCGCCAGATGTAACGAACTGATTTTGTTGGTCTGCTTGCCTCGTGCGACTAGTTCAGTAGCTTGTGTGTTCGTCCCACCAAATTTATATGACGTGAATGCCCTATATATCAGTGAGAAAGCACAGAATTGAAAGTATAACAATGGGTTTATTTTCGTTATACTTATTACAGCGGTGAGCCACCCACCGTTGGTTGGCCTCGGTGTCGCCTCGCGCTGATTCCAATGGCTGGTGATACTGTTCGTCTTGACTCGGTGATTGCTGACTCCTTTCTGTATTTTGGGACGCTCGTAGTGTCCCTCGCTTCTGTTCGCTCGCCGACGCGTTGACTCGAGGCCGCTTGTCGCGCCTTGGACTCGCAGACAGATCGGCCTTACGGGCTTGGGGAAGCGCCACCGTTCTCAGACTAGGGTGAACAGGTGCCTTGCTCTCCAGGGCAACGCCTTTCGGGACAATGACCGCCTGTCCCTTGCTCTGCCCCGGTGGGTCCCACTAGGGATTCGCTCAGTTTGCGCTGACAGTCAAGGCTAACGCCAGGAAGCTGCTTAGCAGTTCACTTCGCTTTACCCCTAGAGCAGACGAATGTTCCAACCCAGCCTCACCCTATTGCTGGACGTCCTTGACGTTCCTGCGCTCCTCAATGAGTTCTCCGCGGCGGTCGTGACGGGGTTGCCGGTAATGTCCACTGCTCCTTATCGTGCATGCTGCGAGGCTGGATGTATCATGGCCACTGGCTCATGAGGTCTTGGAAGATCGCTTTTCCTGGACTTGGCGCGTTTTTGGTAGCCGGCAAGCCACCATGTATGAATGCCGCTGCACTTTGTGGGGAGTTATTCAATCGAAGTTATTAAGCCGAATCGTGAGTCGTTAAACTTTACCAGGTATTGATCCTTGTCCCGTTGCCATAAAAGTTCATTTCAACCCAAATGGAAGTCGATAAGATCCGCAGCCATCACACCCCTGGAAACACAGTCAGCTGGGTTTGATTTGGAGTCTACGTGACGCCAGGCCTTCCTAGGAATAGTGTAAACAAAAAGTGTCCAACAAGAGACTTTACTTGGGCTTGTGCATAGGATAACCAGGAGAGTATTATTGATGCGTCGGACCAGGCAAAAACCGTTATGTTCTTGTGGCGTAGTTCAAAAGAGATCGAGCGAATAAGTTGGCTTAGAAGAATTGCTGCGCAAAGATCAGAGCGTGTCAAGGATTGCTGATTCAGTGGACCCACATTTGTTTTCGCAGCCACAAGAGACAAAGAGAAGGCTCCATCGTCATTTGAACCTCTGTTGTACACCGCAGCATTATACGCCTTGGTTGAAGCATCCGAAAATCCGTAAAGCTCGATGTTGTCTGCGTCGATCGCAACGAAGCGTGGTACTTGGAACTTTTGTAGAGTGTCTAGATCTGCTTTCCACTTCAGCCAGTTGTCCGCCAGTTTAGTTAAAAGCCCAATCCAAGTTCAAAAACTTTGGAAAATAATCTTAAACTGGATTACAATGGGTGACAAGAGTCTGAGAGGATCAAATATCCTACATTTGTGGAATCAGGATTTGCCGCTAGGACTTCGTTGTAAGTCAAAATGTATCTCCCAGGATATCAGAATAGTTCAAGAACTTTATCTGGCCAAAATTGTGCGTTGGTATCCTCCGTTTGTATAAACGATGTATTAGATACCATATTCCAAGATCAAGATTTGCGCAAGACATCTGCTGAATTAACTCGATTCGGTTTCACAATAGCTCATCTTCACTGTTTGACCCAGTAAGAATATCATCGACGTAAATATCCTTTAGTAGGATTTTTGAAGTATAGTTGTTCCTCTTGATGATCCACAGCGAAGTGTTCCAGCACTCGTACCGCCAGGAATGGTGCGCATGACGTTCCGTAGTTTCTAGGCCACTCGCTAACCAATTTTTTGCGGAACATTTTAACGATGTCCGCTGAGAATGCGAACTTGTACATTCGAAACCGTAGGCACATCGAAAATAGATATTTTTGTATACTATGACTTTGAAAGTGTGTTACTTAACTCAGTTTTTGCGTTTAGCACTAGGTGGTGGGGAAGAATGAACTGATTCCCTGTAGCGATTTTTCTGGCTTCTCAATAGCAGATCCTTAAAAACCTGGACTGTTGATGCTTTGATGTTTTCCCGTCCCAGAGAAGAGGTGATTATGCCTAGCACGTGAGCATAAACAACCGAACGATCATCGGATACGCGTGACTGCTTTTACCTTAACCAAGATGCATGATGCCGACCGTGTTAGTCCAAGAGCTTGAATGTAACGCTCAGATACATAAGACAGCTCTGATCCAGAGTCTTATAGGAGACGGCATGTTACTAGGTCACCTCTTGCGTTTTTAACATAGCACATAGCCGTTGGTAATATGTTTCTCTTAAAGTCCGTTAGATGTGTCGACTTTGCAGTGCCTTGTGCACATACAACCTTTTGGGTGCCCTCTCCTTGGTCAAATGACTGAGTGTCGCTGAGTTGTTGTTAGACGCGCTTAAGTTTAGGTCTTCCTCCTCTGCTATCTAGGCAAGATTCGCAAACCCTGTGGATTCCGTCGGACATGATGAAGGTAGTGATGATTTCCTTTGCTTTGCCTGCATTTGTATGTTGACTTGCACCTGTTGACCCCGTGACCAGGTCTTTCTCATTCACAAATGATCGCACCCTAGACATATTCAGAAACTACTTTCAGCCATATAGAGTGTGTTCTGTAGAACTACATTTGGTGCAGACACTGCTTCTAACCACAACCCTCGATTGTGTGATCCTTTTTTTATTTTTAGAATGTGTTCTTTTCTTGCTTCCAGTCGCAAGTTCCCTTTGGCTCAACTCCAGTTCTTCGCAGCGAGAAACTTGAAGAACTTCTCCAGAGTTGATGCATATGTCTCCACACTGAGCTCAAATTTTTCTAGGGCAGGATAGATGATCTAACAATCAATTTCGTTGGCTCCGACTGAAACCTTTCGTAGAACTCATAAACTGCTACAAAAACGAGTTTACAATGTGCCTAGGACGATTGTATCTTTCTTTAAGACGTTCCCTTGCAGTGTTGTACGCCGTGTCCGTAATGGCCAAGTGTCGTACCAAGTTGGCAGTGTTGGGCAAACGCTATTTGTTATGAATTATGCTTTCATATATGTCTTAAAAGGATTGCCACTCTTTGTAGTAACCTGAGAACCGTTTGATTTGAATTTTCGGTAGTTTGCTCAGATTTGAATTCGCCGTCAGTTAGAATCCACTAATGTGACGTCACCACCAACATGATCTTCCGTGTTCGGTCTGCTCTGACTTGCAGCAAGTCGATCAAATAGTTGTTGGTTTTGAAGCCCGTTGCTGCCATTCGCACTGCTTGTAGATGTCCCCGGATGTAGATCAATACAATAGGTATATTGATTCGTAGAGCGCACTGTCGATCTCCGGATCGGCATAACCTTCCGCTTTCTCGTGAAGAACAATGATATCGCTCAACTCGTTAAACTCCTTCCAAACTTCGTTTAGGAGATCTATTTGTTTTTTTTTTTTTTTATATTCATTTATTCCCTACAATTATATACAAGTAAAAGTGAGTTCAAGAACAGGAGTAGGGGGCCGTGGTTGCGCGGTATCTCCGCAAGATATTGCTTCGCGCAATGGTAGCCACCTAGGCTGTAGCTTCTCTCCTCTCGTTGTCGGTGCGACGCAGCGTTCGCAGTACGCTCGCTGCGTAGGCTGCCGTCGCTTGCCAATTCGCCTCCTTCAGCAGCATGAGGGGCACAAAGGTTTCTGGCCGAACTCTCCATGGTGGACTCCATGAGTATCTGGCGGTCATAGCCAAAGCGGCGACATTCAAAAAGGACATGATGAGCGTCCTCGATAATGCCACTGCCGCACTCTGGGCAACCGTCCTCCGTGTCGTGCCCAATGCGCTTAAGGAAGCTTCGGAAGCAGCCATGTCCACTCAGCGCCTGCGTGAGGTAAAAATCCACCTGCCCGTGCTTCCTATTTAGCCATGGCTCTATGCTGGGGATGAGCTGGTACGTCCAGCGACCCTTGCTGGAGATGTCCCAGGCTGCCTGCCAATTGACGACGCTCTGCATCCTGGCCCTTCTCTTCACCTCGGTCTTGGTACTGCGGTCCGCCTGTTCGCCTGCTAGAGCCGCGCGAATCTCCTTGGCCTCCCGCACCAGTTCACACAGGGGAACTTGGCCTGCGATGACAAGGGCTGCGTCGTCCGAGATCGTCCTGAAGGCACTCGATATTCTAACGGCGCACAGGCGGTACGTCGAGTTAACACCTCGCATGTAGCTGCTCACAGCAGTGGCCTCAGCCCACACTGGAGCAGCGTACAGCAACTGCGACTTGACAACAGTCGCGAGGAGCCTGCGTCTGTCCTGCTTCGGTCCCCTGGTATTCAGCAGGATCCTGCAGAGCGATCCTGTGGTTTCGCTTGCCTTCTTGTTTACGAACTCCAGGTGTTCGCGGTAGGAGAGGCGGATGTCCAGCATTACTCCCAGGTACCTTATGGCACGCTGAGAAGTTATCGTTGTCCCTCCGATCTGAATGTGCGCCGACTCCACTGCTTTCCTGCTTGAAATCAGCACCGCTTCAGTTTTGTGTGAGGCCAGCTCTAGGCCCGCCAATGCGAGCCACTACTCCACTGCTCGAATTGCGCAGTTTGCAGCTGCCTCCACGGCCGCAACTTCCTTGGCCACCACAACCAGCGCGACATCATCCGCAAAGCCCACAATGTTGGTGCTGCTCGGCAGTGAGAGCTTCAGAACACCGTCATACTTGTACATCGTGTTCCAGAGGGCCCAGTACCGAGCCCTGAGGAACCCCGGCTGTCACCTCGTAAGTCCTGGGGCCCACAGAGGTATCTAGGACCAGCTCCCTTTTGCTGAGGTAGCTGTGCACTACATTCAGCAGGTAATCCGGGATGTTGAAGGACCGTAGTGCCTCCAGTGTCCTCCCCCAATCGGCTGAGTTGAACGCGTTCCGTATGTCCAGCATGACCACTAGGCAATACTTTTTCGTCCCACCTTTCCATCTGGTACCCGCGATGGCTTTAGCAGCAATGTTGGTGACCCTTTCTATCGCGTCCAGTGTAGATTTCCCTTTCCGGAAACCGTACTGGTTGGAAGTCAGTCCACCGGCATCCTCCATAGCAGCGTTAAGTCTTGTTGCAATGACCCTTTCGAAGATCTTGCCTATAGTGTCCAGCAGGCAGATGGGTCTATAGGAAGAAGCTTCGCCCGCTGATTTCCCTGGCTTCGGCAGGAGCAGAAGTTTTTGGCGCTTCCACCTGTCGGGGAAGGTCCCTTCCAGCAGGCACGAGTTGTAGAGCGATGCTACCGCGCCCGGATGGAGGGATAGCAGGGTATTCACTGCCCTGTTCGGGACCAAATCCGGCCCGGGTGCCTTCCTGCTCTTCAGGTTCCTTGCCACAGACAATAGTTCCGTCTCCGTGACCGGACATATCTGGCTACCAATTTGTCGCGTCCATCGGGGGATGCAATGACGGCGACCCTCTATAAACAGCACTTGGACAATGCCTTCCAGGACCGCCGGGTCAGTAGGCGACCTGTTGCCGGCACTCACACGCTTGACCACCGTCTTGTAGGCTCTTCCCCATGGGTCGTTTCCAGCTCGTCACAGAGCTTGAGGTAGCTCTCCCTCTTGCTGTCCCGAATCGCCAGTTTGAGTGCCTTTTTTGCACTCTTATAGCTAGAGTTGCAGGCAGAAAGGTTTCCGGTGCCTCTCGCCCTTTGGACTAACCTCCTGGCTCGAAGGCAGGTCCTGCGCAAGCTGGCGATTTCAGTAGCTCCACCAGTACACTGGCGCGTGGTGCTTCCGAAAGGTCTAACGCTGCTGCATGCTTTGGTCACAGGCTTCCTCCAGTCTGGCTGCCAATTTGTTCGCTGCTACATCTGCCGAGTCCAGCTCAGATACAGCCAATCCCTCCAGTGCGCTGGCAAAGGTCTGTGTCCTAAAGGTGTCCTGGCGGTAGGCTTTTCCTGGCCCGGTCATCGGCTGGCTTTGGCACGGTGGACCGCCAACTGTCAGCAGGATGGCCTCATGGTCGCTGGCCGTGAACACCTCGTCTATCCTCCAGCGTGAGCTACGGGATAACGAGCTGCTCGCGAACGATAGGTCTATGATTGAACCGGCCCCAGCTCTGTTGAAGGTGTGCTGGGAGCCCTCGTTCAACAGGACGATGTCCAGTAACGCAATTGCTTCAAGGATGGTGCGCCCCCTGGCGTTGGTATAGAGGGAGCCCCATTCCTCGGCCCAGGCGTTAAAGTCGCTTCCGATCACCACGTTGCTCCTTCCTCTCAGGTCGCTGATCAGCTCGTCCAGGATCCTGCTAAAGGACGTCAGTGATAGACTGGGGGCCAGGTAGCAGCTGTAGATCCATGTGCCGCCTACGTTCGCTCGGACAAATCCCTCTACTGCCCTCGTGACCCGCATTGGTGGAACACTCACACCGCAGAGCCACAGTGCCGCTTTGTCTGTGCGATCCGTGACCCAATCGCTTCTGCTTTCCACTCTGTAGGGCTCACTGAGTATCGCCACCTCAGAACCCAGCTCGCGCACCGTCTGCTTCAGGAGGTCCTGCGCGGCCCTGCAATGGTTCAGATTTAGCTGAATCAATTGCATGACGGTCGAGGTCTCCCTGTCCCGCTGGTTGTGGCTGGGCAGAGTCTGCTTCCTGCCTGGTGCCTGGTCTCCTTTCTTCCTGCCGCAGAGCAGAATAAGCATGAAGGCTCCTTGCTGCACTTGGCTGCCTTGTGCCCTTTTTTCACCACATCTTATGCAGCAGTCGCTCCTGTCCACTAGGCTCTTGCAGTTAACTGCAATATGCCCGGATTCCAAGCATTTGAAACATCTTGGGGGGCCTGTTCTTTCCCGGATCCTGCAGATGGTCCATCCAATCCGCACCTCGCCACGATGGAGGACGGCTTTCCCGAGGGAGTAGGGCAAACTGATCACAGCTAACTGCGACTCCGCGTAGCCTCGACGCAGACTCCGAACTCTGATGCGCTCCGTGTCGATACCATACTGGCTCGCAATCGCAGCGCAGATTTCCTGCTCCGTCGCGATGGAGTCGATGTCTCTTATCTCCAGAACGAGCAGTTTGGTCTCGTCCGACATGGCTCGCACTGACGCTGCGTCGCCTAACACCCTCGCAATGCTCTCCTTCATGGCTTCTGCACTTTCTGCGCTGCCTTTGGCCACCTCGAGCAGTAGGTTGCCGTTAATGGTGCGGCGTACCTTGGATACACAGCTTCCCAAGTCCGACAGCTGTTTATCTTCCCTTCGAGTCACCATGGCTAACACCTCGCTGTACGATTTCCCGCTCGCCTGAACAACGACGGCGTCGGGTCTGGCGCGACGCGTGGCCCTCGACTTTTTCTTGATCTATTTGTGTGAAGTTCGCTGTGTGTGTAGCACCCTCCGTTTGTTCAGACCATGCCATGCAAGTGTGATTTTGGACTTGAGTCTGGCACGGAATTTCACTAAATATTTTATTTCTTCCATTGCAAACAATTATCCTGACAACCAAAGCACTTCATAACTATCCAAGAACACGGAACCGTGATCTAGTAATATGGAGAGAAAAATAAACGATTGAGTTGTGTGAACTGTGTTTAATTTTATTCTTGCCAGTTGCGAAACCTATTTTATACTATGTTGAATATCACAAAAATACGCCGTCGTAGCAGCGTTGCCAGAAGCGAAAATATATATATATCGAATTTATTTTACATAGGTTAAGTATACAGGATAGAGATGGCATTACGCGCCTAAAAATGAGAGTTTATTAAAGACAGCAGCCGTTTGCGAACAGTGAATATAAAGGGCCTGGGCAGTCGGCCGGGGGCGGTTTTTTCTCGACAGTTAAGGAGGTTTACTTAGATTATGAAACTACGAATCTTTTAAGGAAATCTAGCTCTGCCCAAGCATTTTCCCATGAGGGTTTTTCTTCAGCAGTTAGTTTATCCTGTATTTTCCTCCTTTTCTTTTGTTATTATACCCGTTACTCGTAGAGTAAAAGGGTATACTAGATTCGTCGGAAAGTATGTAACAGGCAGAAGGAAGCGTTTCCGACCCCATAAAGTATATATATTCTTGATCAGGATCACTAGCCAAGTCGATCTAGCCATGTCCGTCTGTCCCTCTGTCTGTCCGGATGAACGCTGAGATCTCAGAGCTAGGCTATTGAGATTTGGCGTGCAGATTCCTGAGCTTCTTACGCAGCGCAAGTTTGTTTCAGTAGAGTGCCACGCCCACTCTAACGCCCACAAACCATCCAAAACTGTGGCTCCTACAGTTTTGATGCTAGAATAAAAATTTTAACTGAAATGTAATGTTCTCATCAATACCTATCGATTGACTCAAAAAAAAGTTTGCCACGCCCACCCTAACGCCCATAAACCGCCCACAAACTTCAAAAAATCGTTAATATTAACGTGGATATCTCGGAAACTATCAAAGATAGAGAATTGGGATTTCAGATTTAGATTTCGTAGCCTTATACGCAGCACAAGTTTTTTACGTGAGTATGCCACGCCCACTCTAACGCCCACAAACCGCGAAAACCTGTGACGCCCACAATTTGTATGCTAGATAAAAAATTTTAACTGAAATGTTTTGGTATCGACAATACCTATCGATTGGTCCAAAAAAAAAATTTGCCACACCCACTCTAACGCCCATAGCACTTAAATCTGTATACCGCCGGTAGGTGGCATATCTCTATTTAGCTGAGTAACGGGTATCTGGTAGTCGAGGTACTCGACTATAGCGTTTTTCCTTGTTTTTATTTGTTTTGCCCATTTAATATAATTAATTTTTTTTAAAAATATGATTTTTGTTGTCAATATTATTAAGTTCTCAAAGAAAACGTATATATGTATTTAGTGGAAAAGTATAAAAAAATTGTGAACACGCAAAAAAATTCGGGAGACGCAACAGAAAATTGTGTTTTTATATCGGTTTTTAACAAATTCATTGTTTCTTACATAAAGTATATATAGTCTTGCTCAGGATCACTAGCCGAGTCGATCTAGCCTTGTCCGTCTGTCTGTCTCGGAACTAAACTACCTAGAAAACTGGGATTAAGCATGCAGATTCTAGAAACTATTACGCAGCGCAAGTTTACTTCAGCAGGGTGCCACGACCGTTCTAACGCCCTCAAACGCCCATAATGCTAAAACACTTGTAGCACCCACAGTTCTTAATATTTTAAAATAACTTAAATACGGGTTTGCTCTTATTATCAATACCCATCTACAAGCCAAATATAATTGAAATCGGGCCATTCATTAAAAAGTTAAAACCAAGTAATAGTAAACATTTTGTAAATTAAATCGAAATGCATCACCATCACATGCAGCAAATCAGCTACTTTCACTAATACGCAACCAAGCCGCTAGAGGCGCTATGGGCAAGATGGTGTTATGGGCTAGGTGGCACTAGGTGGCGCTAGCTAAGAGCAAGCATATCTTCATCCCATATGTCGATGTGATCGACTAAAGCGTTCTCTATTACAGTTATACATGAAATCAATTCTGTACGCTTCTTTATATCTCTTTCGTTTTGCGGAATATAATTCTATACTTTTGACTTCATTTTTTCTTTGCAACTTAAGCTATGTAAGCTTAGGTTAGGTTAGGTTAGGTAGGAGTGGTTGGAGACTAAATATTAGTCCCCTCACTTAGGCCACAATGGGCCCCTTGTGATACCACATGATCTCTGAAAAGATCCGTTTCCCTAGCTCATGGGTTATCTGCTTTCGCGAAGTATTCTGTTTTTCTCAAGAAACATAGTAGTTTTTGAATGCTTACGTCCTGAATGGCCGCAAGGTTCGGAAGTGTGTAGCTACCTAGGGTTTGAAAGCGCTTTAGGTTATGCGCTGGGCAGAAGCATAGGAGTTGTTCGATGCTCTCCTCTTCGTCTATCTGTTTGCAGCTGCGGCAGAAGTGGCCCGTGAGGGCATTTAGGAGAGTGGAGATGTTCTCCCTGCTACATTGTAGGAGAGTTTTTGTTCTTTTCGTGTTGTAGTTTGGCCATGTGAGTCTAGAATTGTGGCATGTTGAGATTGAGTTCCAACGGTTGTTGGAAAGAGTATACAATCTCTGCCTGAGATGGAACTTACAGGTAGCCATGGGCATCCCTACCGTGTCCTTATCGCGAAGGATATCGGCGGTTGTCCCCTGTCTTGCTAGGTCGTCTGCTATGCAGTTGCCCTCAATGTTGCGGTGTCCAGGCACCCAGATGAGGTTGATACTCAGATGAATGGCCATCTCGTTAAGAGATTTGCGGCATTCAGAGATTGTTTTTGAGCTCATTGTGTAGGAGTCGAGGGCCCTGAGGGCAGCTTGACTATCCGAGAAGATGAAGATATCTATGTCTTGATGTACAGACGTGTTCAGGTGGGTAGTGGCTTCCTGAATTGCAATCACTTCCGCTTGGAAAACACTACAGTGGTCTGGTAGGCGGAATGAGACTTTTAAGTCTAGTTCGGGGGAAAAGACTCCCCCACCTGTTTGGGAGTTAAGCTTGGAGCCGTCAGTGTATATGTTGACGGCGTTTACGAATTGATGTGGGAGGTTGTCCCAGTCTGAACGGGTGGGTATATAAATTTTGTATCTTCTTTCGAAGTCGACTATGGGTGGGACGTAGTCTGTATAACGTGGTAGGGGTGAATGATTTGATAGGATATTGGAGTGACCCGTGGAGCCTGTTGTCCATGCCGCTGCTTCACGGAGCCTCAGCGCTGTGGCTGATGCCCAGCTTTTGGCAAGTAGGTCCAGGGGTTGGAGATCGAGAATTGTATTTAGTGCCTCAGTGGCGGTAGTGCGCAGCGCCCCACTTATGCTCTGCGCTTCTTTGGATCTTGTGAAGGATCCGGAGGTTACAGTTTTTATCTAGAGAAGGCCACCAAACGATGTTTCCGTAGAGTAGAATGGGCCTGACTATTGCAGTATATAGCCAGTGAACTATCATGGGGGAGAAACCCCACTTCCTCCCTAAGGCTTTTTTACAAGCGAAGAGGGCTATGGCCGCTTTGCGTGTGCGATCTAGGATGTTATCAGTCCAGAGGAGCTTTTTGTCAAGAATGACACCTAGGTACTTTGCTTGGTTGCTAAAGGTTAGGCGCGTTTGGTGTAGTTTTGGGGGAACTAGAATTGGTACCTTGTACTTCCTTGTAAAGAGAACTAGTTCGGTTTTTTCCGGGTTAACTCCCAGTCCACAGCCAGCTGTCCACCGGGAGAGGGTGACGTTGTTAAAGGCGCCTTCTATGTCTAGAAACGCTGCAAGAGAGTATTCCTTATTGCGGAAGCCTCGTTCTATACTGTACATTAGAGAGTGGAGGGCGGTATAGGTTGACCTACCCTTACGGTACGCATGCTGTGCGTCAGAGAGTAGGCTATGGTCGATGGTTAGTCTGATATGGGTGTCGATTAGCCTTTCCAGGGTCTTCAACAAGAAGGAAGAGAGATTGATCGGGCGGAAGTCTTTTGGGTTGGTGTGGGAGGGCTTGCCGGCTTTCGGTATAAAAATTACCTTAACGTCCAGCCACCTTGTTGGAATGTGGTTTAGAGCAAGGCAGCCGTGGAAGATGGCTGTCAGCCAGGGTAGGGATATATCTAGTGTCCGTTGTAGCTGGGCCGGGAAGAACCCATCTGGGCCGGGTGATTTGAAGGGCTTAAAAGAGTTGACAGCCCAATGAATGCGACCTGGGTTTGTAAAGTTGGCAATACTCTGGTCGTCTAAGTTCTCCTCTCTGTGGAGGTCCTCCACTACATGGGTGTTCTTAGGGAAGTGGGTGTCTAACAGTAGTTCAAGGGTTTCCTGACTGTTTTCCGTCCAGCTGTCAACATTGGTTTTTAGATAGCCAATGGTTGCTAGAGCTTTTGCTAGAATTCTTCTGAGTCTGGATGCCTACGCAGTAGATTCTATGCTACTGCAGAAGTTAGCCCAAGCTCTTCGTTTTGATATTCTAATTTACTTTTTGTATAGGCTTAGTTTTGTATGGTATAAATTCCAGGAGGATTCGCTATTGTTGTATTTAGCTCTATTGAAGTAAGTTCTACACTCTCTTTTAAGGTTCGCCAGGGTTGCGTTCCACCGAGGGGGTTTGTGCTTTGTTTTGACTGTTCTGCTTGGGCAAGCCCATTTTAAGGCCTCACCGCAGATATCAGTAAAAGTGTTAACTAGGTTATCTAATTCTTGACGGTTGCGTATGTGTGTCGGTGGAGCGTGTAGGTTCCTGTTGAGGAGATTTTTGTAATATCCCCAGTTTGTTAATCTTAGATTAGTGATGTTCTCGGCGGGAGGACAGTCTAGATTTATTGTAAATTCTATGTATCGGTGGTCTGAGAATGAGTGTTCGATCCCCACCTTCCACGCTTATAGCTGGTTAAGTAGGGGATCAGATATTAGTGTAATGTGTAGTACTTCCCTCCTATTTCTAGTGATTAAAGTTTAGAATAGATTTTATTGAAGGAGATAGTCGTAGAGTAACTCACCCATTTCGTTGGTGTTTGTACTTCCCCATTGTGTGTGGTGTGAGTTAGCGTCCCCACCCAGGATGAGTTCCTTAGATGAGTGAGTGCGTATGAGTTCTTGTGTAGTGGTATGTGAGGGTGGCCTCTTCGTGATCTGGTTCGTCGTCGCTCGGGGGTTCGTACGACGCGCAGGCAGCCAGGTTGTCTGCCGCCAACTTATCGGTGTCGTATATGCGTAGCTGCACCTTATCGAACCCGTAGTTCACTCTGTGTTGTTGGGCTGCGAGGGGTTCCAAGCAGGCCTGGTTCAGGAGGATAACCACGCTCATGGTGACTCGCTCGGTTTTCTCCACCTTGACCACCTTCCAACCGTCTGTTGGAAGTTTTGGGTTGAACCTGGTCAGCAGGCTGAGTATAGCCTCTGGTTCCGATGGTTCCGACGGCAGCCACACCCTCGCTCTCGGTCGAGACGGGATGTCTGCAGCCTCACAAACTGCCAGCTTGGCCGCGGGGTAGACCTTGCCGACTTTGGTAATTGCAGCCTTGTAGAGTGCTGCCGATCTCTCGTCTTCGCAGGCGATCAACTTTACATTGCCCTGGTACCACCCTGCATCTGTGCAATCGGGTGGCGGGCTTGGGCTTTCGTCCAGCACTTTCAAGGCCACTGATGCAAGGGCCCGTCTAACCAGACCCCATTGGTTTCTTGGGATCCTACCGCCTTCAACGCTCTGGTCGATGACACCAATGATCTTCCGATCCTTTACCACTTCCGCAAAGGATCTCGACCATGTGCCGCGGTTGGTTACCTTAGCCTTCTTGCTCGCTGGTTGAGCTGACTCCATCGACCTCTCTCGCTTGTTGCTGTGGTTGGTGGTCATAGCGATGTCGAAGTCTGGGATAATTGCCTTTGCCCAGGCTATGTCCTCTTGGATTTTTTGGTAATCCAATTTCGATGTCTGATCCTCCCGTATCGGATTGGTGGCCAGCCGTTTGAGGATCCTAGAAGCCTTCCTTCTTTCAAGAGGTCCTGCCTGGTTAGGTGGTACCCTCTTAAACTCCTTTGCCCTGGTACTCATCACGAGACCGGCCTTAGCGCTACCCTCATGTTGGAGAGGCTGGTTAGCCACACCTACGCTGGTGGGAGGCTTGGGCTTGTCGCTATGGCGAGTTGGGCTTAGCCGGCTGCGTTGTTCGCTGGCCTTGGCAGGGGTGGACGTCACGTGGACTGGGGTAGTCAGAGCCGTGATCTTGCTCTTTCTTTCGTCGTTGGTTACGACTTCCGACTTTATAAGAGTGTCGGGCTCTTGTCTTGTGCAGTATTTCAGTTTTATATTTGTTAAATTCTCCATGCTAATTCCCACGAGCTGCGGAGAAAGTACAGGTCCACCCGGGCAGAGATCCGCCGTACCCGGGTAAGGCTGAATTAGAACAGGCGGTCGCCACTTGCCTGAGCTCACCGTTTGAGACTGAGTTATTTGATGACTCGGGCTCCCAGCCAGATTGACTCTCGGCACGGTACGAGTGACACCTTAGTCCAGCCCGGGGTGAGATGAGTTGTGTGGGTAGGGAAGAGGTAGGTACAGAGCGTGTGGGTAGGGGGTGTGTGTGAGCTATTTGTCGGAGGCGGCAGCACATCGCGACGTCGGTACTGCTACGGCGCAGATACCCGCTGACTGTCCGGGGCTACTTATTTGCGCTTCGTGTTGGGGGCTTGGTGGTAGCCGGGCCGTGTCCAACTTCCACGCTTATTCGTAGCTACCCTGGAGAACCAGTGCGCTCGCTATCCGCAACCTGCGACCCGTTCGGTAGCCTTCAGCTCGGCGCCCTCAGAGCCATCCCACTAGCTCTTTGGCCGAATAATGTAAGCTTAAAACACTCCTCATTTCCATACCGCCATAGAGGTAGAGGTTTTGGCGCGTTTATTTTGTTATTTTATCTTGTTATTTATTATCCAATATTAATGTGCCAAAGAGCAAGTCAGCAAGATGTGGAGGCCATTACGTCACAATGGACAAAGCGGAATTGGAACAAATTGGGGAACTTGGTTAATGAAGCTTAATTTAATTTATGCAGTTATTTGAGTGTATGTCTTAAGATTAGGAACAATACATTTCAAAAACAATATTGGCAAAATTCATAGCATAGAAATGGCAAAAGAAAAAATTGAATAAAAGAACAAATGGAATTTTGGGACAGCTTGGGGTCGCTTATTGTACCAATTTAAACTAAGCACGCGTCTTTGAATTATTTTCGAGTTGCCTAAAAATGTCGAAAATCCAGTCGCTTTTGCTGCAGGAGTTACTATCCATATTTGTATTAGTCCTTATATTTAGTAGTAAAGATTTTTATACCCGTTACTCGTAAAGTAAAAGGGTATACTATATTCGTCGGAAAGTATGTAACAGGCAGATGGCAGGCAGATTAATCAGGATTACAAGCCGAGTCGATCTAGCCATGTCCGTCTGTCCGTAAGAACGCTGAGATCTCGGAAACTATAAGAGCTACAATACTGGGTTCGGCATGCAGATTCCTAAGATTCCTGCGCAGCGCAAGTTTGTTTCAGCAATGTGCCACACTCTAAAGCCCACAAACCGCCCAAAACTCTGGCTCCTACAGTTTTGATGCTAGAATAAAAATTTTAACTGAAATGTATTGTTCTCATCAATACCTATCGATTGACTTAAAGGAAAGTTTGCCACGCTCACCTTAACGAAAACAAACCGAGCGCAAACTTCAACAAATCGTAAATATGAACGCGGATATCTCGGAAACTATCAAAGATAGAGAATTGGGATCTCTGATTTATATTCCGTAGCCTTGTACGCAGCGCATGCCACGCCCACTCTAACGCCAACAAACCGCCCAAGCCTGTGGCGCCCAATAATAATTGTTATGCTAGATACAACATTTTCACTGAAATGTATTATACCTATCGGTTGATCCAAAAAAAAGGATTGCCACGCCCACTCTAACGCCCACAAACCGACCAAACCTGTGGCGCCCACAATTTTCATGCTATATGCAACATTTTAACTGAAATGAATTGGTCTCGTAAATACCTATCCATTGATCCAAAAAAAAGTTTGCCCAGCCCACTCTAACGCGCACAACGCTTAAATCTGTCTGCCGCCCACATAACCATATATTGAGATCACGGGTAGGTGGCGCATTTCAATCTCGCTTTGCTGCTTGCATATCTCCATTTCCCTTTGGTCCCATTAGCTGAGTAATGGGTATCTGATAGTCGAGGTACTCGACTATAGCGTTCTTCCTTGTTTTAATTTCATATTTATGATAAACAATTGGTTTGATCTTAATTTTTATTTTTCAGTTTTAAATTTTTGTCTTTATTTTATTTTTTATTTTACAGCCATTTTTATACCCTTGCAGAGGGTATTATGATTTCAGTCAGAAGTTTGCAACGCAGTGTAAGGAAACGTTTCCGACCCCATAAAGTATTTATATTCTTAATCAGCATCACTAGACAAGTCGATATAGCCTTGTCCGCCTGTCCGTCCGTTTCTACGCAAACAAGTCTCTCAGTTTTAAAGCTATCGGGCTGACACTTTCCCAAAGGTATTTTTTTTTTTGGTAGTATACAGGGGTGTTCAAAAGTGTTTTCACAAAACAAAAGTAAAATATACTCATAATTTGAACTTACTTCTTGTTAACTTTGGCATCACTGGAAAGGTAATTTAAATGCCGTTTGAATGATACAATAAATTTCTTAACCCATTCAGTATTTATTGAAAAGGACGAATTTTTGTAAATCTAATTTTTAAACTTTTTTCCTCGACTTGAAAACTTACATTTTTTGATGCAAAAAGTTTTTTCAAACAAAAATAATAGTAACTGCAAAAAGAATTTTTCAAAAATAATTTTGCTTGTATTTTATATGATTGAAAAAAATTTTTTTTTTAATTATTTCTTTGGTGTTTTTAACATATAAACTCCTACGCTTGGAAATAACATTTTTTAATTAGTTCTTAATTTTGAATTTAATTTTAGTAAAATCGGACGACTATATCAAATAGCTGCCATAGGAACGATCGGAAAATTGGTGGGAAAATATAATGAAACAAATTATAGCTTCGGTGTTTTTTGACATTTTATCTTACGCTGTTGGGGATGTCGTTTTTTGTATTTTGTCTTATTTCTTCTGCAGGTAGTATAAAAGTCGGAACCAGCCGGAACGGACAACTATATCCAATAGCTCCCATAAGAGTAATAGGGAAAAATTTTTTTTTGGGTTTTTTTTTAACATATAAACTCCTACGCTTTGAAATAACATTTTTTAATTAGTTCTGAATTTTGAATCTAATTTTATCAAAATCGGACGACTATATCATATAGCTGCCATAAGAACGATCGGAAAATTGGTGGGAAAATTATATGAATCAAATTATGGCTTCGGTGTTTTTTAACATATAACCTTCTACGCTTGGAAACAACATTTTTTTATTAGTTCTGAATTTCGTATTTAATTTTATAAAAATCGGACGACTATATCATATAGCTGCCATAGGAACGATCGGAAAATTGGTGGGAAAAAATTATTAAACAAATTATAGCTTCCGTGTTTTTTTAAATATAACCTCCTACGTTTGGAAAAATTATTTCTTAATTAGTTCTGAAATTCGTATTTATTTTATCGAAATCGGACGGCTATATCATATAGGTGCCATAGGAACGATCGGAAAATTGGTGGGAAAATATAATGAAACAAATTATAGCTTCGGTGTTTTTTAACATATACGCCTCCTACGCTTAAAAATAACATTTTTTAATTAGTACTGAATTTCGAATTTAATTTTAGCAAAATCGGACGACTATATCATAAAGCTGCCGTTTAACGGACGGAAAATTTGTGGGAAAATAATATGAAACAACCACATAACGTATATAAATTCTTGATCAGGATCATTATCCGAGTCTGTCTGTGGCACCTACAGTTTTGATGCTTGTAGCGTGTAACGGTTGCATGAAATCGGGAATCTGCAGTTGCAGGGCACGCTATTAGGGTCCGGCACTCGCTCGTCGGCTTTGGGGGTGGAGGTCTTGCGCCTACAGATTCGCGTACTGACTACACATTATTATCACTAAGATCAGAAATAAGCGTGCTAGCGACAAGAGAGAATAGTAAACTGAAACCGGAAGAGAACGATAAATAAATTCAGGAATAAGTATTATAGTGACAGAAAAGTTTTGGAGAAAGTTAGCTATGCGAATCCACGGATGGTATTGTGGTCGCGTGTGGCCCTCCAAACCTATGATCACCACCTTAAAGCATGGCTTCGGTGACCCCTTCGATACCCTACGATCGAGAAATCATCAGCTTAGTTCAGTTCAATGTTATTTATAGATCCATGGTTTTATTTCTGTTCGAAAAGGTAATTAATTTTTCGTAGATGGCGGTACAAGTCATAATTAATATTTATAAAAAGAACATAGGGTATTTAAAAAAATAAGGCATAGGGAGATAATATTCATGATATAACAATGTATTTTACTAAATATAAATTTAAGCTTAATGAAATAGTTTTCGATAGAACTAGCTTGCCTGTAATATTTTTTCCTTTAGAAACTTCTTCAAGGGACTTTCTAAATTTATCAATTCATGTACTCAGGCAATTAGAGACTTTAAGACTTAATAGTAGGCGATCGTAATCTATTCAACTTCTTTTGAAAATCGCAAATTAATTCATAGAGAATGCGAATAACTCAAGGTATTTTAATTAATTAATTGTTTTTAGTTCGGGGTTTATGTTTAAACAAGTTTCGTTCACTTTACGGATCGGCGAGAAATGTGAATAAAAATATATATATATATATGTGATTAGTTAGTGTGACTCACGGCATTTCCTCCAATGTTGAAGATCGATCTCCGGACGGGATGGGTTGGCTGTAATCTAAAGGGTAGCGATTTTCCTCGCCTTGTAGAATTTGAAGGGCAAATAAACATTTCTCTCATTTCTCTTAGACGCGCGAACGATTTAAACTAAACTTGTAACCCGTACCTAATTCATCGTACTTCCTTGAATACTTTACAATAACAAATTTCTCATTTAAACCTAAAAAAAATAGAACTCTTCTTAAATTAAATTAATGCTTCTCGGCGTGCATTATCTCTTTTGACCCGATCGACTTGTTAATTTCTTTTACTTTGTTAATATAACTATCGCTTTACATAGCGTTGCCACTTGAGGCTTTACGAAAAATTATTGTTTGCTTTATGGTTTACATATCTTTGATTTCATTTCTCAAAGCGTGTTGGTTATAAAACAGGGTTAGGACTGATCCATTACGAAAGAGAGTTTTTATCTTCATTAAGGTTAAACACGGTTGGCTAGTGCGCCATGCAAGGTTAAGGCCGATCACACACGCGGCGCTTTTACAAAATAAACGGGTACAAGTCCCTAAAGCTGCGGCAGCGATATTCCACTCGGGAACCCCCTAGACGGATACGCGCACCCCTTAAAACTCGGCTGGTGTACGGATGCGCGGCATGATGGGCATCGGGGCATTTAATTAAATTGCCATCGGGTCCTCTTTATATAAACTGCTCTTCTTGGCCGGCACTACATGACCCGCAGATAGGTAGATAATAGATAGGGGTACAGGGCACTAATCTCTCCAAATCATTCCTCGCGGGCCAACCTGACGATTGGGCATTTAAATTAACTTCAGATAGGGCGAAATATGGGTCTCAAAAAAAACCATACCTGACGATTGGGCCCCGAGATTTGATATTGGCCTTCTTGAGGTGGTAAATCCTCCAGTAACTTGTGGCAGCACTGGCTGGGTTTTCCACCCGGAATATTAAAAATACCTGTTGGAGGTCAAATACTACCCAATTTCTAAACAAATGCACTTGCACTTACTTTAAGCTGTATTCGCTGGCTAGCTTTTATAGCTGGCAGCCACACTGAGTGCTAAACATCACTTAGAATGCTGGATGCCACTCAAAAAATATATATTTCGGGCTTTTAGCCTTTTAATTGAAAAAATTAAATTTTTTAAAGAAGAACTTGACCGGAATCGGCTGGATACCAGCGAGGCTCTTGGCGGAAATATATATCATATGACGACCCACACAGGTGGTCACACTAGAACTTTCCAAGACAACCCTGGCTCAGCTGTTCAAAACTATCGAAATATCGAATATCCGACACAGGTGGCCACACTAGAATTTCCCAGGACCACCCGGGCTCAGCTGTTCAAAACTATCGAAATATCGAATAACCGTCACAGGTGGCCACACTAGGTCAATCTTTGGTTTAAGCGGGTCTTATATAGTAGGCTTTTAGGCTGAACATAGGTTCGCCAGTCGCTACAGACGCCGTTATATGCTAGAATAAAAATTTTAACTGAAAGGTATTGAACTGGATTGCCCAGTGGGTTGCCAAAGACTCTTTTCCGGTTGCTGAGTATTATGCTTCCGTCAGTTTTCGACTGGCGCATGCGATCACTTGCTCTCCGTCCGCAATCACTGGCGTCGGTCCTCAGTATGAGAGTTTTTATGAAGTCTTGACAACTCAGGACTGGAGCCTCTGTAAGGGCACGTTTCAGGGTTTGTGTTGCCGCTTCCTGTTCCTCGTTTCATTTGAACTTTTATTCCTTCTTGACCAGATCGTATAGGGGCTTCGCTAGTTTAGTAAATCCTGTTTTGTCGTCTTTGGGCTTGGCATGTTCAGGATTGCGAAAATTTGTTTCAGGTCTGTGTGTATTCCTCTTGCACTGACTATGTGGCCAAAATACTAAAGCCCCTCCTTAAAGAAGTGGTACCTTTCTGTGTTGATTCGAAGGTCATCTCATTACTTCATGTAGTTTATCAATGTGTTCCTGTTTCATTCTACCGATAACTACAATATCGTCCAGGAATGCGATTGCAAATCGTTCTATCGCCGGTCCGATAACATAATCTAGCACACTCTAAAAAGTGGCTGGCACTGTGTGTAGCCCAATCGACATTACCTACCACTGGAACAATCCTCGTCCTTGGAATGTGAAAGCCGTATACGGACTGCGGATTTCTTCCATAGGTACTTGCAAATATCCATGGTTCTTATGTACGAGTATTTAGCCTGTCTCAGCTGATTCAGGATAAGTACATCCGTGGCACTGGGTATGCGTCTCGCTCTGAGTGATCGTTGAGTTGCCTGTAGTCAATGCACAGTCGCCATTGCTTGTTCTTCTTCTCCACTATTACTACTTGTGCTCTGTACGCTGAATGGGAGGGTTCAATGAGGTCCTGTCCCAGTAGCTCGTCTACTTGCTCGTTAATGATAAACTGCATTGCCGGATTCCAAGGGTAGTAAATGGCCGTCGTGTTTCATGAAAATCCTGTGTTTAGCTATGTGACTGACGTTACTGACTTTGGCCCATTAGTTGCAGTTCCTTTCTGAATGCCTCCCGGATCTCCTCCTCTATGATATCGCCTGTCGTGAGTGACGCTATGACATGTGTGGTGCGTTTTGTTGGATTTTTCTTGTGGTGACTCTTGTTTTTCCTGGCTTGTGCTGTGATTCCTCTACACTGGGTGGTGGCATTGTAAGTATTGTTCTAAGAAATCAACTTCCAGGAGAAGGTCTCCATCATTTCGTCGAGGACTAACAGCGCAATTGTTTTTGTCAAGGTTCCAAGTTTTATCCGTACCTCCAGCGCTTATGTTACATTTCCGTTCGTGCCGTCCGTTAGCCTTATAGCTTCTGCTACTCGCTTTTGTGTCCCGTGTGTGGCTATCCTGTTCGCTAGTTCTCTGCCTATGGAACTTCTTGTGGCTCCGATGTCAATGGCACCCTGCACTCTCCTGTTGCCTATGTTGTTGTTATAATATTGTTGCCGGCTGCCAGTCGGTGGCATGAGCCCTGCTTCTATCGACCTTTCTCGTTTCCCGTGGACTTCTTTTGGCGGCAACATCTAAGGGTAAGTGTTCTGATTTCTGTTCTTGGTGGTGGTTCCGTTTGGATCAGACTCACGATATAGTAACCAGCCTTGGGCCGGTCACGATCTCTGAGTCGTAGGGTCACTCTTCAATGCATCTGTCGGCCCTTCCGTAGCGCCGATCATCAAAGCATTTCTCGGCCCTCCCGTAGTGCAAGTTATATAATACATTATTTAGGGGCTCTTACCCAATTTTTAAACAACTTTGAGCAGAGAGCTAATTTCCAAAAACTTTGACAGACCAGAGATAAATCTGTGGTCAGCTATTTCTGTCAAACAGACCTTCAAATCATTCCCACCCAGATCAGTTTCACGCAGTCCGCATCAAACGAATGCTGTCAACATCCAAGCCGATATTGTAAACATCGGAGTCCCAAGCGCGCCCTGAGTCCGCTAACGTAAACAAAAAGATCCCTGTTCGTACCCAAAGGTGTTCAACATGACCACACCCAACAAATCAAGCAGTAGCCAAGTTGGGAACAGTACCAGGCGCTTAGTAGCACCCACTTCATATGAGAATTGCTGATCCGCATATTATATGTCTCACTAACTCATCGTCTCACCGTCTCAACGGCACACTGACGCGCCAATGCAGTCAGCACATTTTGCAGTGTCTACGCAAAGCCAACTACGCAAACTGCTACCATAATCATAATTCCCTGACCTTTTTTTTCGCCTGTGGTTCGGCATCGCAGTAACCATCGTTACCATTGCCGCGACGCGATCGTCCTGCCAGCAAAGCGTCCCCGTGCCAGCGACAAGTGCTCATTACCCCCTTGTCCCGCGGTGTGACCCGGAAGTGTCTTCTTCGGTTGGGCACGAACATTGGTGACCCCGACGTGGTCCTTTACCAACAAAGGATCACACTCAAGCAACCCTTTTCCCACCAAAGGCTGAAGTTCTGACTGGTGAGAAGACCCGTTAAGTTCACCACATCCACCCGCGCTGGAAGCCATAGCTCATCCAGCTTCACAGGATACGCTTTGTCATCCAGCGTCACAGGATCGTCAGCTTAATCCAGCTTCACAGGATAAGCTTCTTCTTCCAGCGTCACAGGAACGTCAGCTTCACAGGATATTCAGCTTCATCCAGCTTCACAGGATACTCAGCTTAATCCAGCTTCACAGGACTCACAGCTTCATCCAGTTTCACAGGATACGCTTTTTCTTCCAGCGTCACAGAACTTCAGCTTAATCCAGCTTCACAGGATACGCTTCGTCATCCAGCGTCACAGGATCGTCAGCTTTATCCAGCTTCACAGGATACGCTTCTTCATCCAGCGTCATAGGATCTTCAGCTTAATCCAGCTTCACAGGATACGCTTCTTCTTCCAGCGTCACAGGAACTTCAGCTTAATCCAGCATCACAGGATACGCTTCTTCTTCCAGCGTCACAGGAACTTCAGCTTAATCCAGCTTCACAGGATACGCTTCTTCTTCCAGCGTCACAGGAACTTCAGCTTCATCCAGCTTCACAGGATACGCTTCTTCTTCCAGCGACACAGGATACTCAGCTTCATCCAGCTTCACAGGATACTCAGGTTAATCCAGCTTCACAGGACTCACAGCTTTATCCAGCTTCACAGGATACGCTTCTTCATCCAGCTTCACAGGATACTCAGCTTAATCCAGCTTCACAGGACTCACAGCTTCATCCAGCTTCACAGGATACTCAGCTTAATCCAGCTTCACAGGACTCACAGCTTCATCCAGCTTCACAGGATACTCACCTTAATCCAGCTTCACAGGACTCAGAAGAATCGATTTACACAATCGATTACCAGACACCCAAAACGAGCTGCAAGGAAAATCCAACAGCTCATTAAGAATAATGGCAAGGACTCTGCCGACCGACGCCACCGAGACGGCTATTATTCCGGTAAGCTAAAACAGTTAACCGATCTCTGGCAGCAGTTATGCGACCTAGATGAAGAAGCCCATCAAGCGGCATTACCCACTGGAAGTGAGTACTCTTCACGAGTAGTAGCACTTAAAGAGCTGGTCGAAAAATAAGAGAATATCTTTCTGGTCAACATGCCGACTGAAAGCGGGCTTCCAAAGGCCCCAAGACGAACTTTGGCCAACATCAAGATCACAACAAGAGATCAAGTCAAGGGAGATTCCGAAATTGACACGGTGATCCGACAGTTGCAGAGAAGATGCAACGAATTGGAGTCATCATTAACATTAACCTCGAACGCCCCAACCGTCACCCCAGCCCTACAAAGGCACCTGGATCTCCATTGGGCGTTACTGAGGCAAGCCCACGATGAATTGGACAGCACACCTGGGGCCGCAGCTCTGGCAGAAGCAGAGCTAGATCAATTCCACACATTATACGAGGAATACAAAATGAACCTGCTTCGAGAAAACGACTCGCCAATGATTATAAACTCCGCCAATTAGCATTCCGGAGTTCAACGGCGAGTATCTAGACTGGCCACGGTTCCATGATCTCTTTGTGGAATTGGTACATAATAAACCATAGTCGACCGGTCAAAAACTACATATTCTACAGAGTTCGCTTCGTGGTGAAGCGAGAAACGTCTCGACAGGCACAGCCTTCTCACAGTGTGGCTATGAGACACCTTGTTGCGTTTAAAGGCCAGGTACCAGAGCGGAAAAATACTAGTATTCGCCGCCATAGCAAAAATTATTGACCATAAGCCTATAGACGGCTCCTCGCGCCAACTAAGGGCCTTACATGACACTATAAAAACTCAATGAGTACTCTTAAAAACCTCGATATCAGCACAAAATCCTGGGATCCAATCCTGTGTATTCTTATCAGAAGAAAACTAGACCAGCAGTCTCTAGCTGCTCTAGAAAATTCAGCGGATGCACCAACGGAAATGCCAACGTTATGGAGCGTACTGACGTTTATTGAGCGGCGCGCTTGCATCCTGGAGACGATAAGCGCTCAACCTACAGCAACACTCCGCCATCAGTCAGTTCACAACGAAGAGAGCTGTAAGATTTGTCACCTATTACAACATAATCTTAGAGCATGTAGCCGTGACCAGCAAATGGACCCCAAAGCACGGGGCCAAGCCATTATTCAAGTAGGAGAATGCACAAATTGTTTGTCTACAGCTCATAAGGTTGAAAACTGTGGATCACCGACCACTTGTTGAGTCTGCCAGCAACGGCATCATTCACTGTTACACCAAGGACCGACTAGCAATCCAGTGGCCGGCGCAGTAACCATTGCAGGCTACGACGACGTAGGAGGATATACTCTGCTCGCGACCGCCACGGTATCATTACAAGGGCCAAACGGTCAATTACAAACATGTCGCGCTGTAATAGATGGTGGATCACAGGTGAATCTTATATCAAGGAGAATGGCAGATCTGCTATCTCTTAAGGAAAGGTCACCGATTGAAATATCTGGAATCGGAGGAAAATTATCAATAGCAATTAGATCAACACTAAAGCTCTCATCATTTACATCAGGGCTTGAAACACTAATAGAGGTACTTATTATTCCCACAGTCATTACAGACCAACCGTCAGTACCGATTGATACCGATCTTAAAATTCCCGGGGGGCTGCCGTTAGCAGATCCTGACTTTCGGAAACCTTTACCCGTTGAGCTAGCCTTAGAGGTTGAGGTGTATTCTCGTGTAATTGACGGTGAACTTCTTGAACTAGGACCTAATAAACCTTTGGCACAAGGCACAAGGCTTGGTTACGTAATCACAGGTTATCTCAATAAAGAAACCTCATCTGATACGGATATCAACCCTATTCTGGTAGAAGACAGAGATGATCTTGCAGGACCGATTTATTTAACGAACTTAGCATTGATGGATCATAAAATAAGGGAACCTAAAGATATATGTAGCCAATCAAGAACCAGCGACACTGACTCGTCTGATCGAGGATCAAGCGCTAAACATGTGAGCTGGTAGATAGTCCATCACCATCAGCCCAATCAAGATACAGAGAAGTTGTGAAGAAAGGTAGTTGGTCGAAAAGTAGCAATTTCAGTCGCAAAATCAGTTGAAAAGTCGCGTTAATCAATATCAAAACTTATGTAACTCTTATATGTACAAACTATTATATTCCTAAGCTTTATAAATAAACTACAGATAATATCAAATTATCTTACATGGGGGCTCAACTGTCGAGCAAGTGAAAAATCAGTTGGTGTGAGTGAACGTCGTTTGATTTCGGAGAAAAACCGAACACTTTGAATTTGACATTGCAAAGAAGTTCGTAAAAATGCTTCGCTCCGCGAAAAAGAACAAAAAATGCAGTCCAGGTGAAAAACAAAACAACCAGAAAATGAAACCAGAAGATTGATGGTGAATATGAATCAACTTTCTTCGTGCCGCCTGACGAGGAAGAGAAGGGAAATAATATCGAGGAGCAAGTTAAGTTCGCTAGTAGTAGTGATTTAACACACGAAGCTGAATTTCAACAGGAGCTAAAATACAACAAAAATCGCGAAGAAGTCTACACCAACAGCAACGAGTTAAGCGAAGTGCTAAAACTGCTTGCTACAAAAATTGGGCAAAGTGATTCAAGCAGGACCGTTGTTCCAATTGAGAGCTTCTCTACAGTTGTCCTCGATTTTGATGGAGTGTCAATTCCAATTAGACAGTGGCTTAAATGTTTCAACGAAAGCGCCAGTGCCTACGAGCTAACGTTGAAGCAAAAATATGTGAACGCTCGTATGAAAATGAAGGGATCTGCAATGTTCTTCCTGGAGTCCACCACTGTTTCGGACTATGACACCCTATGCGAAGTACTTTTGGACGAATTTGATAAGACGCTGACCAGTGCTGAAGTACACAAGCAGCTTCGAGAGCGAAAGAAAAACGACAACGAGGATTTCCACGAATATGTTTTGCATATGCGTAAGATAGCAGCTCTTGGAATTGTGGAGGATGAGTCGGTGATCCGATATATCGCAGATGGATTAAAGCTTCGTGACGATCTCAAATACCCTCTATTTAGTGCGACAACTTTCAAGGAGCTACGAAGCCGATTTTAAACGATCGAAATGATGACGAAATCCAATATACTGCGCAAGAAAGCAGTGAATCAGAATGACCTAGGTAAAGCGTTTCGATGCAACGGAGGTGGGCATACTTCAAGGAATTGTCCAGGTGAAAAGCCAATTATTAAAGCCAATTATTATTATTAAAGTTTTGCAAAACTGTACAGGCTCGGAAACATTGCAACCTCCGTGCTGCGTACACTGAATGTCGACGTGGAGGTAGATGGGATGCAAACGCTACATAGGTTCCTCATTGTTCCCGACACCAAAATTAATGTGAACATTGAATTCGACTTCTTAAAAAAGTTTACTGTTGTGCTGGAGAATGGAAAATACACTTTCAAACGAGGAGATGACACCGTTGCCGAGAATGACCATAATATTTACAATTGTGAGGAGTTGAACAACTCCCCACAAATAGAAGCAGCAGCAGATGGCCGGCCGCTTACCCGATACGCGGCGAATTCGCGTAGTAACGGCACGGCGAGGAGAGTTTGGAGACTTGGATGGAGAACGAAAGAGTTTGGAGACCAATGATGAAGAGCGAGAGAGCTTGGAGACCAAGGATGGAGATCGAGAGAGAATGGAGACTTCGCGGGCAAGGCAAGAGTGCCGTGTGCAAAAGAGGATAACGGAACTCTACCGGACTTTGGACTCTCCCGAGAACTTTGGACCGGGAGAGGAAGTGCCACATCTCGGCAGTGGAGAGGCACACCGGCGTGGCACAAGCATCACGGGAATCAGCGGGACTGCAGCAGTGGGCGGGTCAACCAGGAGTCACGGACTTTGGACCCAGAGTGGAGAGATCCAGCGGGCCATGCGCAAAAAGGAAATAACAGTTCCCGGAGGCCCTATATAAGGCCGCAGAGCGCTGGCAGCTGGATCAGTCGATCACGAGGAGTCAAACCTTCAAGATCAGCTATAGTACCAAGTGAACAGTCAGTCAAGCAAGTAATCTACGAGGGAGCCACAACCAAGCGAGTCGTCGGAAGCAGCGCCGTGGGAAGCACACAAGGAGCTAGATCGCCACGTCGAGACGTTCGGGATTGGGACATCAGGAATCTCCGAATTGAGATACAAGTGGCTGAGTTCTGTCACGACCACACCCTGGCGAGTCGCCCGGCGGGTCTGTTAAAGACAAGCAAAAGAGTCCTACGACGAAGAACCGTCAGCTTGGGGAGGAAAGTTGTCTGCGACCCAGCGTACCTTGCCCGACCAAGCAGGCGGCCGCCTGGAGAGCCCTGCGATTACCGGCGAAGTTCCCGAACAGCAACCGCCCAACTCCCCGTGTGCCAGAACGACAAGCTACTGAGCAGGAGACAGCGCAGAGGACATCGACAGCGACGCCAGCAGACATTTCCGGCAGCCACGTTACCATCGCCGATCGGAGCTCATTGGGGAGCGCAGGAGCGTCGCGGACGTCACGCATTAGGGTGAAGCCGGGTGGAACGTCCGTCTGCGCTAGGCGTAAAGCAAAGTGAACTGCTAGGCAGCTTCCTGGCGGCAGCCTTGACTGTCAGCGCGATCTGAGCAAGAACCTAGCGGGACCGTCCGGGACAGAGCAAGGGACAGGTTTTGCCTCGAAAGGCGTCGGACTGGAGAGCAAGGCTTGTTCACCCTAGTCTGAGAACGGTGACGCTTCCCTAAGCCCACAAGGCAGAACTCTCTGCGAGTCTAATCCGCAACAAGCGATCCCGAGGCAACGCGTCGGCAAGCAAGCAGAGGCGGCCACTACGAGCGTCCCGAAACCCAGGAGCCGGTGGAAGCCGAGTCAACGCATCGAATAGCCAGAAAGAGGAGCGCCAGCAGCCGGCGGAACCAGAGCCAGGAGATACCGAAGCCAGCCCAGCCACACACCCGCTGTACTAATACCACGAGATTCCCACTGTTACCATTTGAACCCTTTGTTTTTTCACTGATCTACGGGGCAATCACGTCATATAAATTTGGTGGGACGAACGCACAATCTTCTGAGCTAGCCGCACGAATCTCGTAGCGAGCAGACACAAAAGTCAGTTCGTTACATCTGGCGCCCAACGTGATTGTCCCAACAGTGAGAACAGCACAATAAAAATGGGAAAGAAGTGGATTTACCACCTCAAGAAGGATGACTTTGCCCATGTCGCACAGAGGCTTAATGTCGCCGTAGAGGGCAGGCTAGACGACATGAGGAAGGCACTGTCGGAATACTACTCCGAAACAGAGAACGACCCACAACTCGTCGACATCTGGGCCGAGCTGGAAGCAACATACCACGACAGAGCCGGCCCAAACATTACGTTAACGAACGCTGAAGGGGACAACCTGGTGAGACCCGAGACCAAGCCAGTCGGACTATGCAAAGTTCGTTAAACAGGTCCACGAATAGTCGTTCAGGTTCAACGGGGCGGAAAAACCATTTGAGTTCCTGGATCAGGTAGAATGGTCCGCCAACACGTACGGCTTGAACTTTGATATGATCCCTCGAGCGATGCCGGAGTTGCTTAAAGGAAGGGCTTTGAAATGGTTCATCGCCAACAACAAGCAATGGAGAACCTGGGCAGAGTTCATAAAAAGCTTCCACACCTATTTTCTGCCAAGAGATTTCTTCACCAGGCTAGCGGACTAGGTCAGGCAACGGGAGCAAGGCTTCAGCGAGTCGTTCAAGGACTACATGATCGACATGCAGACGATGGTGAGGCCACATAACTACTCTACGAAAGAGACGTTAAGGGTCATTAAAGAGAACTGCACCCCAAGCCTACGGATTTTTTAAGAGCATACAAAGTGTCGGACCTGGATACGCTAATGATCCTAGCCGATGAGTACGAAGAACTTGAAAAGGAACGGGAAGTCTTCGCACAGGAGAACAAGTTCTCAAAGACAAAGTCGGCGTCACCAACACAGGTGACATGCAGGAGATGCGAGAAGGAAGATAACCAGGACACACGAGGAAATGACCAATGGTCACCACCACACCAAGCCAGATGACAACAGGCCACAGACGCACAACGCGGAGGCCAATGGACACCACTCCTACGGCAACAGAGACAGCCAAACAATACATTGTGGAGGCCGCCAAGCAACACACAGAGGCCACAAGATGCCACCCACATCACAGATCTACTGGAGGCCTGTCGGAAATGTGGGGGGGGGACAGACACTTGGCTAGAGGCTTTGGAATCCAACGGCTGTTATTCTGCTGGATATGCGGCAAGGTGGGTGTCAGGAGCGTCGATTGCTGCCAACGATCGGGAAATGGCCAGCGATCTTAGCCGTAGAGAGGCGGGCGGGGATCGCACATTGCTACCTCTCCAAACTAACGGGCAAGCTAATCGAGGAGGAGCAGCAGTTGTCGGCAGCTATGATGATTGGTTGGAACAGCTACAAAGCCACCATCGACACCGGAGCAATGGCAAGTTTCGTTAGCGAAGAAATGGCGGACAATATTGCTGCTCTAGGAAGGATTACAAGGACGAGACGGCAAGCTAGGTTGGCAGGCGGAAGATGCGGCGGAATTAATGCGCAGCTCGAGGTGGAGGTCAAATTCGGCAACAAACAAGTGACCATGACCCATTAGTCACTCCATTAGTGTTGGGATGGAACTTCCTGAAACAATTCGGAACCGAGATAAGGTGTGCTGGACACGAGATAATAATACCAGCCAGGAACCGACATAATGGTTGGCTCAAGGAGAAGCTAGCAGTCGTTCAACAAGTAAACGAGTTGGACGATACTACAGCGTACCTTGAAGTAGAGCTGGAAGACTTCAGCACAATGACGGGAACATCGAATATGGCAGAACACCAGATTAAAATGAAGGATGACAAGCCAATCAAGCAGAGATACTACCCCAAGAACCCTAAAATATAAGGGGAAATCAACGCAAAGGTGGACGAGCTTCTCCAAATGGGGTTCATAGAGCATTCAAAGAGCCCATACAGCTCCCCCATCGTGATGGTGAAAAAGAAGACAAGCAAGTGGAGACTGTGTGTCGACTTCAGGCAGATCAACGCGAAGTCAGTGAAGGATACCTACCCAATGCCCCCCATAAACTACATCCTGGATCAACTAAGGGAAGCGCGGTACATTACCAGCTTGGACCTGAAGGATGGATACTGGCAAATCCCACTGGAAGAGAGTAGCAGGCAATACACGGCGTTCACGGTACCAGGCAAAGGTCTGTTTCAGTGGAGGGTAATGCCGTTCGGACTTCACTCGGCGTCGGCAACGTTCCAGCGAGTTTTGGACCAAGTAATTGGCCCCGAGATGTCACCTCAAGCATTCGCTTACCAGGATGACATAATAGTGATCGGTCGCACGCTGGAAGAACACAAAAGAAACCTGAGAGAAGTGTTCCGGCGTCTAAAGGAGGCAAACCTGAGGCTGAATCCAGAAAAATGCCAATTCTTTAAAAAAGGAACTGCTGTACCTGGGACATCGAGTGACTAGCGAGGGAATAGGAACAGATCCAGAAAAGGTAGCCGCCATCGCCGAACTGGAACCGCCATCGACCGTCAAAGAACTCCGGCAATACCTAGGAGTAGCGTCGTGGTACCGCCGATTTGTAGTAGATTTTCCCAGAATCGTCAAACCCCTGCGCAAAGGCAGTAAGTGGGAGTGGAAACCAGAGCACCAGATGGCATTTGAGGAAGTAAAGGCAAGACTCGTGGCAGATCCGGTGCTAGCATGCCCGGACTTCAGTAGAACTTTCATCCTGCAAACAGACGCCAGCGACTACGCCATCGGAGCAATACTGACCCAGGACACCGAAAAGGGCGAAAGAGTAATCTCCTATTCGAGCCGAACACTGAACGGCGCGGAGAAGAACTATTCAACAACGGAGAAGGAGTGCTTGGCGATCGTCTGGGTGATCCGGAAGCTCAGGCCATATCTGGCAGGTTACCACTCTAAGGTAGTAACCGACCACATGGCCCTGAAGTGGCTCAACAGCATCTTAAGCCCTTCAGGAAGGATCGCCAGATGGGCCCTGGAGCTACAACAGTACGACTTTGAGAAAGCGTACAGAAAGGGTCACCTAAACGTGGTGGCGACGCATTATCAAGACAACCACCACAAGGATTAAAAGAGGCATCGGCAACAATAACTTCAGGAGGGTGCAGCTGGATCAAGGACATGGGCGAAAAGATAAGGACCCAACCGCCGAAGTACCCGGACTATGTTATGGATGGTGAGACACTGTATAGAAATATACCTCACCGAGCAGGCAGTGAAGACGTCGCGTCATGGAAGATGTGCGTCCCAAAGTCGCTACGAGAAACAGTGTTGAGGAAAAACCACGACGCACCGTCTGCGGGACACGTAGGAAGCCGGAGGACAATTGCACGGTTGGCAGCCCGATGCTACTGGCCAGGCATGCATAGAGACGCCCGAGCCCGCGTAAGAAAATTCGAGATTTGCATGCGGTTTAAGCCCAATCAGATGCAGGCGGCCGGGAAGATGTTGACCCAAGTGCCGGAGGAACCATGGGCCAGACTTCGTTGGACCCCTAGATCTAAGCACGGGAACCAAATGCTGTTGGTCATGATAGACAGATTTTCGAAACGGACGGAACTAGTGTCCCTGCGCAGTGCAACAGCAGAGTCGCTCAAAAAGGCGTTTAGGGAGCGCATAATCGCAAGGTACGGGGTCCCGAAGGTGGTCATAACGGACAACGGAGTGCAGATTGCAAGCAGTATCTTCAAGAATTTTCTGGCTGTGATGGGTATCAGACAACAGTTCACCGCACCATACACACCACAAGAAAATCCGACCGAACGAGCGCACAGAACGGTCAAGACCATGATTGCGCAGTTCGCAGGGCAGGACCAGAGAAACTGGGACGAGAAGTGGCCGGAGATTATGCTAGCGGTGAACACGAGCACAACGGAGTCCACCGGTCATACACCGGCGTTTCTTACCCAGGGAAGGGAACCACGTCTACCCAGCAGCCTATATGATAAGGAAACCCTAGGCACTGGACGAGCTTTGGAGACCCCAAACTCAGAGAAGTATTCGAGATCGTGCGGCGGAATATGGAAAAGGCGTCCCAGGACCAAGCCAGACACTACAATCTGAGAAGTAGGCAATGGTCACCAGCGGTGGGCGACATAGTGTGGGCCAAGGAACATCACCTGTCCAAAGCGGCTGAAGGATTCGCTGCAAAACTAGCCCCGAGGTACGATGGCCCTTACCAGGTTGTAGATTTCGTCTCTCCAGTGATCTGTAAAATTCGCCACACACAGTCGAAGAAAGAAAGGACAGTTCACGTTGGCGAGCTCAAGCAACAACAAAACGAGCCGACAGCAGAATCGTCAGATGTCTAACAACAGGTACGAGGCGACAGGATTAGGCGTCAGGCCGAAGCGAGAGTCATCCATACGCCACACGGAAAGGACAATCAGGATAGAACAAGGACATGCATAAGGATCTCACGTTGATCCAGACTGCGAGGGCACAGGATTATGCGTCGGGCCTAAGCGAGGGTCATCCACACGCCACGCAGAAAGGTCAACCATAAGGGTGGGGCACAAGGACGTGGATAAGGATGGATGGTGATCCCGACCGTAAGGCAACAGGAGATGAAAAGGAGTGAAAGAAATGCAAAAAAAAACTTACCTATGAAAGTTGCAAAATCACCACGAGCCAGGGAAGGGGGCGCCTCGATAGGCGATCGATTGGCACTGGACGATAGTGCGATCGATGGGCACACGAAAATGGAAATATCGACCAAGGTGGAAATATCGCAACGAGCAGGTGGCAACGCCGCACCGTCGGTATCGATATTCGCAAAAACATCGATCACGCAGGGATGGTGTGACCAGGCGGAGGAACCATTGAAAGGAGTGGGACGCGGCAATGAGCAGCGAGCAGGGGATCGATAGCCCATGAGTATCGATGTCCCAGTGGAAACACGTCAAATATCGGCGCGGAAGATTTAAAGTTGCTACCAAGAGGATGACCAGCGCTGTAGGAACTCAGTAGAGTTAAGAGCGTCGAGGGAGCATCGAGGGAGCAACGAGGGAGCGCCGCGGGAATCACAAGGACTCGAAGGCTAGGATATGCAAGGAAACGCCGGAGAGTAGGAACAAGTGTTAAATGTTTCCCGAAGTAAGGGGGGAATGTGAGGAGTTGAATAACTCCCCACAAATAGAAGCAGCAGCAGATGGCCGGCCGCTTACCCGATACGCGGCGAATTCGCGTAGTAAGGGCACTGCGAGAAGAGTTTGGAGACTTGGATGGAGAACGAGAGAGTTTGGAGACTTGGATGGAGAACGAAAGAGTTCGGAGACCAAGGATGGAGAGCGAGAGAGTTTGGAGACCGAGGATGGAGATCGAGGGAGAATGGAGACTTCGCGGGCAAGGCAAGAGTGCCGTGTGCAAAAGCGGATAACGGAACTCTACCGGACTTTGGACTCTCCCGTAAACTGTGGACAGGGAGAGAAAGTGCCACATCTCGGCAGTGGAGAGGCACACCGGCGTGGCACAAGCATCACGGGAATCAGCGGGACTGCAGCAGTGGGCGGGTCAACCAGGAGTCACGGACTTTGGACCCAGAGTGGAGAGATCCAGCGGGCCATGCGCAAAAAGGAAATAACGGTTCCCGGAGGCCCTATATAAGGCCGCAGAGCGCTGGCAGCTGGATCAGTCGATCACGAGGAGTCAAACCTTCAAGATCAGTTAAAGTACCAAGTGAACAGTCAGACAAGCAAGTAATCTACGAGGGAGCCACAACCAAGCGAGTCGTTGGAAGCATCGCCGTGGGAAGCACACAAGGGGCTAGATCGCCACGTCGAGACGTTCGGGATTGGGACATCAGGAATCTCCGAATTGAGACACAAGTGGCTGAGTTCTGAAGGCATCACACGGCTAAGTCAATGCGTTTGTTTTCCAACTTTGTCACGACCACACCCTGGCGAGTCGCCCGGCGGGTCTGTCAAAGACAAGCAAATGAGTCCTACGACGAAGAACCGTCAGCTTGGGGAGGAAAGTTGTCTGCGACCCAGCGTACCTTGCCCGACCAAGCAAGACCTGGCGTGACGGACGAGCGGTAGATTGATTTGCGGTTTCAAGAGGCGGCCGCCTGGAGAGCCCTGCGATTACTGCCGAAGTTCCCGAACAGCAACCGCCCAACTCCCCGTGTGCCAGAACGACAAGCTACTGGGCAGGAGACAGCGCAGAGGACATCGACAGCGACGCCAGCAGACATTTCCGGCAGCCACGTTACCATCGCCGCACGGAGCTCATTGGGGAGCGCAGGAGCGTCGCGGACGTTACGCATTAGGGTGAAGCCGGGTGGAACGTCCGTCTGCGCTAGGCGTAAAGCAAAGTGAACTGCTAGGCAGATTCCTGTCGGCAGCCTTGACTGTCAGCGCGATCTGAGCAAGAACCTAGCGGGACCGTCCGGGACAGAGCAAGGGACAGGTATTGCCTCGAAAGGCGTCGGCCTGGAGAGCAAGGCTTGTTCACCCTAGTCTGAGAACGGTGACGCTTCCCTAAGCCCACAAGGCCTATCTGCGAATCTAAGGCGCAACAAGCGATCCCGAGGCAGCGCGTCGGCAAGCAAGCAGAGGCGGCCACTACGAGCGTCCCGAAACCCAGGAGCCAGTGGAAGCCAAGTCAACGCGTCGAGGAGCCAGAAAGAGGAGCGCCAGCAGCCGGCGGAACCAGAACCAGGAGGTACCGAAGCCAGCCCAGCCACATACCCGCTGTACTAATACCACGAGAATAAATCCCACTGTTACCATTTGAACCCTTTGTTTTCTCACTGATCTATGGGGCAATCACGTCATACAAATTTGGTGGGATGAACCCATAATCTTCTGAGCTAGCCGCACGAATCTCGTAGCGAGCAGACACAAAAATCAGTTCGTTACACAATGTGGTGAGTCATGAATTAGAGCTAGACGTTCCAGGCGAATACAAAACAGCAGTCAAGCAAATGGTTGATGACTACAAGCCGTCTGACGTGAAGCTATCCTGCCCTGTAAAAATGACAATCATCCCTAATTGCACCAACATAGCTTTTAGAGAACATCCAAGCCGATCTTCAGCAGCAGAGCGGGAAATAGTTCGCAAACAGGTGGAGGAATGGCTGCAGCTGGGAATTGTAAGAGAGTCATGTTCAAATGTTGCTAGTAAAGTTGTGCTAGCCAAGAAGAAGGATAAGACATACAAACTGTGCATAGATTAGCGTATATTAAACACCAAGGTTCTTAAAGATCGATTTCCAGTTCCACTCATAGACCAAGTGCTTGACAAGATGCAAAATTCGAAATACTTTTCTGTCTTCGATCTCAAAAATAAATTTTTCCACGTGCGTTCGTGACCAAAGAGGGTCTATTCGAATTCAACAGAGCACCATTTGCGTATTGCAATTCTCCCGCAGTTTTTGTAAGGTATGTCACTTATATCTTTCAACAGCTGATAAATGTATTATGGAAATGTACATCGATGACATTGTTGTTTTTGGACAAACAGCCGTTGAATGTCTAAGCAACATGGAACGCGTCTTGAAGCAGGCCCAGCAGTACGCTCTTGATATAAAGCGGTCTAAATGCCACTTTCTAAAACAGCGTATCAATTTTCTTGGGTATGAAATAGAAAACGGGCAGATATGGCCACGAAAAGAGAAAATCAAGGCAGTCAAAAACTTTGCTATGCCGGTCAACATCAGAGGTATACAGGCATTCCTCGTTCTAACAGGGTATTTTCGCTAGTTTGTTAAGGATTACGCCTTAACGCAGCTGCTAAAAAAGGATGCTGTTTTCAAAATAGAGGGAGAACAGAAACAAGCCGTTGATCGATTAAAAGCAGCACTTATAAAGGAGCCAGTCCTGAAGGTTTGGAGTCAAGGCGCCAAACTCAACTACACGTTGATGCTTCAAAACATGGCATGGTGAAACGCTGCTGCAACAACATGCTGGGAAGTGGCACCCCGTTTTTTACTGGAGTAAGAAAACCACACCACAAGAGGAAAAAGCCACCAGTTACGTGCTTGAGGTAAAGGCAGCTTTCCTAGCAACAAAGAGACTTCGCCATTATTTGCTGGGTATTGAGTTTGATTTGGTAACGGATTGTGCAGCTTTCAAGCAGACGATTTCAAAAAAAGATGTCCCCCGAGAAGTTACGCCGTGGTTGATGTACTTGCAAGACTTTACCTTCAACGTGGAGCATCGCGCAGGAACTAGAAAGCAACATGTCGACAGCCTTAGTCGTTTCCCTATAATGATCATGTCATCCGAAGTTAACACGCAGATCAAGAGAGCCCAACAAAGTGATGAACATTTAATGGCTGTTCGGGAAATTTTGAAGCATGGACCGTATGCCGATTATATAATAAAAAACAACTTGATATATAAGCAAGTAAATGGGAAAGAACTTTTAGCTGTACCAAAATGCATGGAGAAAGAGATTATAACAAGTTCGCATAAGTTTGGACACATGGGAACGCAGAAGACTATGCATGCAATCCAGCAGGATTTCCACATTTCCCACCTTGAGAAGAAAGTAAAGCAGACCATTTCCAACTGTATAGAGTGCATCACACATAATCAGAAATTGGGGAAGCAGGACGACTTCTTGCACGCTATAAACAAAGGAGATACTCCCCTTTCAACGCTTCATGTGGATCATCTGGGCTCATTAGACATGACATCAAAAAGCTACCGCTACATTGTTGCAATTGTGGATGGCTTTTTTAAATACACTTGGTTGTTTCCCACTAAGTCAACGAACGCAGAAGAAGTTATCAAACACTTGGAGTCCTGGGTCTCAATATTTTGCAGCCCGCAGAGAATCATCAGCGATAAAGGAGCTGCATTTACATCACACTCTTTCAAGGAATTCTGAACAGCGAAAAATATTGATCACATTGAGACTACAGCCGGTGTGCCAAGGGGCAACGGACAAATCGAACGGGTCAACAGAGTAATTATATCAGTACTCTCAAAGATGTCAGCATCGGAGACCGCAAAGTGGTATAAATACACATCACAAGTACAGCAGGCCATAAATGCACATGTCCACGCATCAACTAGCTTCACGCCATTCGAAGTTATGTTTGGGATGCGAATGAGAAACTACTTCAGTGCCGAACTCCTAAAGATCCTTGAAGATGAGATGATAATAATTCAACAAGTAGAACGTAACGAAATTTGGAAAGAAACTCGTCACCAAATCGAAAAAGCTCAAGAGATTTACAAGAAGAACTTTGACAAGAAGAGAAAAGGACATCATGGTTATCAGTTGGGTGATCTGGTTGCCATCAAGGTGACACAGTTTATAACCGGCAAAAAGTTAGCCAACAAATACATGGGGCCATATGAAGTTACACAGGTTAAACGCAACGGCAGGTATGATGTAGAGAAAGCATCCGATTTTGAGGGTCCACTTCAGACGTCTACTAGCGTCGACTTCATGAAGCTGTGCCGCTATGCTAGCAACGAAGAGGAAGAAGAAAACCTTTCGACTGAAGGGGACGAAGCATCTGGGACAGATGTTTTGCAGGATGGCCGAATGTGAGCTGGTAGATTGGACATAGGTTGACAGTCCTTATCACGCTGCGTTCTAAAATGATATTCGAGTCCATCACCATCAGCCGAATCAAGACACAGAGAAGTTGTGAAACAAGGTCTTTGGTCGAAAAGTAGTAATTTCAGTCGCAAAATCAGTTGAAAAGTCGCGTTAATCAATATCAAAACTTATGTAACTCTTATATGTACAAGCTATTATATTCCTAAACTTTATTAATAAACTACAGATAATATCCAAAATCTTACATACATAAGAGTTAATTGCAGCTAACTGAACTTAATACAAAAAAAAAAAACCAATTGATACAGAACCGACTTCCCATCAACTTTAAACCAATACGAAGCCTGACTTTTGTTCAACATTTCTAAATTTAACCAAGAAATACCTAAGTATTGTTGCAGAAAGTCCACATACCACAGACGTACAAATAATCAAGTTCTACGAGGGCACAATTTCAGTCCCCACGGTAATGTAAATATTATCGCAACGGGGAGTGTTAAGCAGCATCAAGAAGGTATGAGTGACCTGAATCACAAACATGAACTGCCGCAGTTGAAGGAAGGATCCACCTCGGTCATTGATTTGTTAGGTGTTTCCTATACAATTCGGCTGACCGACATCACGACTTAATTGAGGGTACCCTTCAATGGGGGGTAGAATGTTCGTACCCAAAGGTGCTCAACATGACCACACTTAACAAATCAAGCAGTAGCCAAGTTGGGAACAGTACCAGGCGCTCAGTAGCACCCACTTCATATGAGAATTGCTGATCAGCATATTATATGTTTCACTAACTCACCGTCTCACCGACTCAACGGCACACTGACCCGACAATGCAGTCAGCACATTTTGCAGTGTCAGCCAACTACGCAAAGCCAACTACGCAAACTGCTACCATAATCATAATTCCCAGACCTACTTTAGAATATAGCTTACTTCACTAATCATTACACTAAACTTCCGTGTTCCAAGTAGTATATAACAACATGACCACACCCAACAAATCAAGCAGTAGCCAAGTTGGGAACAGTACCAGGCGCTCAGTAGCACCCACTGCATATGAGAATTGCTGATCAGCATATTATATGTCTCACTAACTCACCGACTCAACAGTCAGCACATTTTGCAGTGTCAGCCAACTGCGCAAAGCCAACTACGCAAACTGCTACCATAATCATAATTCCCAGACCTACTTTAAAATATAACTTACTCCACTAATCATTACACTAAACTTCCGTGTTCCAAGTAGTATATAAGCATGTATCAAATGAAGAATAAATCAGTTATCAGCGCAACTCATAACTCCGCGGTTCTACTTCCTACCTCTGGGAATAGGGCTCGTAATACACTATCTCCACTAGCAGCTAACCTACGTTAGCTCAACCTCAGCGCAGTTTCGCATCGCCTGTGGTTCGGCATAGCAGTAACCACCGTGCCAGCGACAAGTGCTCATTACCCCCTTGTGCCGCGGTGTGACCGGAAGTGTCTACTTCGGTTAGGCACAGACAATCCCCAAAGCGATCCCTAAAGTTCGCTAATGTAATCACCGATTTCCGGCCAAGTTTGGACTTCAAATTTAATTGGCAAATTGCATCATCTTATTTTCCGACTCTCTTGAGTCATCTCTTTATCAATTTTTGGGGATAGGTCTCTTAAGCCGAGGTTTGATTATTGATCATTGAACTAGAGAGCAGGCAGTCCGTTTTTGAGATCCGAATCGAGCAGTTGATAAAACCGAGTGAAAGTATAAGAGCAGTGAGTTAAACAAGTTCGACCTATTGAAAAATTGTAATAGTGAATAAGTGATTATTAAAAAATAAAATTACATTTTTTTCATTAATTAAGTGATTATTAAATGAATAAGTGATTATTAAAAAATAAAATTACATTTTTTTCATTAATTCACTAGTAAGAAACTTAATTGGCCTCCAACGTTTGGCCGTGTGATTAAAAAATTCTAAAACAAAGCTTTAAAATAAATGCTAAAAAGTTTTAAAGTAAACAAGGAAGAACACTATAGTCGAGTACCTCGACTATCAGATACCCATTACTCAGCTAAAGGAACTAAAGGGAAATGGAGATATTCAAGCAGCAAGGCAAGATTGAAATGCGGTGGACAGATTTAAGCGTTATGGGCGTTAGAGTGGGCGTGGCAAATTTTTTTTTTGATCAATCGATAGGTATTGACGAGACCAATACATTTCAGTTAAAATTTTATATCTACCATGAAAATTGCGGGCGTCACAAGTTTAGGCGGTGGGTCAATCGATAGCATCAAAACTGTAGGAGCCACAGTTTTGTGCGGTTTGTGGGCGTTAGAGTGGGCGTGGCACTCTGCTGAAACAAACTTGCGCTGCGTAAGAAGCTCAGGAATCTGCATGCCAAATCACAATAGCCTAGCTCTGATAGTTTCCGATACAGATAGACAGACGGACATGGCTAGATCGACTCGGCTAGTGATCCTGATCAAGAATATATATTCTTTATGGGGTCGGAAACGCTTCCTTCTGCCTGTTACATACTTTCCGACGAATCTAGTATACCCTTTTACTCTACGAGTAACGGGTATAAATACTTTGATGAAAAGGCTGAAATCAGATCCGAATTTGATTACAAACCCTGAACGCGCCGTCGTTGAAAAATCCGACAAAAATAAAAGTTTAGAATTCAAAAATACCAAACACGCCGTCGTTGAAAAATCCGACAAAAATAAAAGTTTGGGAATTAAAAATCCTGAACGCGCCGTCGTTGAAAAATCCGACAAAAATAAAGGTTTGGAATTTTAAACACGACGTTGTCGACTAAGAAATTTGAGACCCAGAACACTCAGCAAGGGCAAGCCCAAAATAAAAGGGTACCAACTGGAACTGTTAACCAACCGGCTAACAAGACAATGAGACTAAACAACATTGAGGAGAGCCATTTTTTAGACAAAAGTCAGGAGTAGGCTTACCCTACTTAATTAAAAATGCCCCGAAAATAAATAAAAAATTAAAAATATTAATTGACACTGGGGCAACCTCGTGTTATATTAGAACAGGAATTTTTAAAAATAAGAATGAGCTTCCAATATACAAAAGAGTATCCACAGTGAATGGATATTCAATAATTTAATATTATCATATAATAACTATTTTTGATACGCGATATACTTTTTATGAAATAGAAGGGCTAGACTCAGATTTACTGGTCGGCTATAAGATATTGAAAAAAATAGGAGCTGTAATCGAAACAGCTAAGGGAGTTATTAAATATAATGGAATAGAAGAAAAAAAATTAAATTATGATAACGGAAACATTTTAAACCAACATTCTTTAACAGAAGAAAACACCATTCTTCCATTAAAAGAATTTATATTAAAAAAATACTTTGATGAAAAGGCTCAAATCAAATCCGAATCTGAAATGGGTAATCAATGCGAATTTTGTTTGGGATTTACAATTCCTTAAAACGCCGTCGACAAAAATAAAAGTTTGGAAATGAAAAATTCTGAGCACGCCGTCGTTGAACTATCCGACAAAAATAAAAGTTTGGAATTGAAAAATTCTAAACACGCCGTCCTTCGACAATCATAAAATAAACAACATAAAAATATCTTTTGCAGATCAAAGAAAAGATCTTTAAACCTAAATATTAAATATTATCATTGAAGCGCATTCAAAAATTAATATGCAGATTCCATTTGGGAGAGATATTCGCGGTGAAATAAACACCGTTAATAATAGGACCATTTACAGGAAACAATAACGTTGTGCTCTATCAGCTTCAGATTTTGTAAATTCTGAAATAAGTCGAATGCTAAAAGAAGAAATTATAAGCCTAAGTATAAATCCCTATAATTTCCCTGTACTAGTGGTATCAAAAAAGGGTTTCAATGAAGATGGAACTCCAAAGCTCAGACTCGTAATAGATTATAAAAAACTTAATGAAAATACTATAGTTGATAGGTATCCAGTGCAGGACCCTTCAGTGATTTTATCAAATCTTGGAAAAGCCAAATACTTTTCAACAATTGACTTGGAATCTGGATTTCATCAGATTCTCATGAACGAACCAGACATTCAGAAAACCTCATTTTCATTAAACAATGGGAAATACGAATTCCTAAGAATGCCTTTCAAACGAGCGATGGATGATATTTTAAGGGAACAAGTGGGTAAAACATGTCATGTTTATATGGATGGCATAATTATATTTTCAAAAACAATTGAGCAACATTACAAAGATTTAGTTGTCATTATTAAAACTTTGCTGAACGCAAACATGAAAATTGATCAAAAAATCAAAGTTCTCTAAATTAGAAACAAACTTTCTCGGTTACGTTGTTTCTCACAATGTGATCAAAACCGATCCCGAAAAAATTTCTACAATTGTAAAATATCCGATCCCTAAAAATATTCCAGTGCTTAGAAGCTTCCTAGGCCTTACAGGATGTTACAGAAAATTTGTGCAAAATTACGCAAAGATAGCTAAACCTTTAACAAAATATTTAGAAGGCCAAAACGGCAAAGTATCTAAAAAAGCATCACGTAAAACTTTAATACAATTTGATGATTCATCTGTAAGAGCTTTCAACGAGCTCAAAGAAAATTTAATCGCACAAGTAGAACTAGTACAACCGGACTATAATAAAAAATGTACCCTAACAACTGACGCGTCTGACTTAGCAATTGGTCCGGTTTTTTCTCAGGAAGGAAAACCAATCACATTTATTTCAAAAACTCTAACCAAAACTGATCAAATTTCCATTTCTCAAAAAAATCCAAATATCGAAATGAAAGGATGGTATTCTTTTATTGAAAGCTATTCACCCCAAATAATTTATAGGCCAGGAGCAACAGATGTTGTTGCGGACGCTTTATCAAGGATACAAATTAGTAACTAAATACTCAGCATTCAGCAGAGAGTAGTTTTGAGAATGTTATACAAGAAACCCGAAAACCCTTAAATCAGTTTATAATTGCTAATAGCAACGGGGAGGTATACAATACATGAGTCGATTAATGTATTCGGAAATACTAGACATATAATAGAGTATGACACTCCAGAAAATTAAATATCAATATTAAGAAAATACATTCCACCCAATATAACAATAGGAGTTCACTGTACTCTAGAAGATTTTTATAGAATTTAAAAACCACTTAAAGACAATTTTATAAATACATTTTTATGCACTAAGACATCTGTCCAGGATGTCGAAGACGCTGAAAACAGATCTGTGATAATCACAGAAACTCATTGTAGAGCTCATAGAGGGCTTGATGAAAATTATAAACAAATAACTAGCTTTTATTATTGGCCTAATTTATACAAAAAGCTAAAGGAGCTTATAAAGAATTGCACAATCTGCAATCAAAACAAATACAACAGACACCCAGTACAGATTCCTATCGGTCAAGCACCTACTCCAGAAAGAGAAGGTGAAAATTTGCATCTTGACATATATTACGCCCAAAGTCGTATATTCATTACTTGTATAGATCCCTATTCGAAATATTTGGTTGTAAAAGAAATCCCCAATAAACTAAATATAGAAAATAAAGTTTCAAAAATTTTACAACAATTTCCACTAGCCATATCTTTGATGATAGATAACGAACCAAGTTTCTCCTCATGCCAATTCAAATCTTTTGCTCTAAGAAATGGGATATCTCTATTCTTTGCAGATCCTCGACATAGTACGTCTAACGGACAAATAGAAAGGGCACACTCTACTTTAACAGAAATTGCTCGCTGCATTAAGTATGAGCTTAATTTAATTGATTATTCCGAAATTATTATTAAAGCAGCACAAAAATATAACTTAACAATTCACTCAATAACCAACCAACGACCTCTTGACATACTATTTAATAAAATCAAACACGAAGATATGCCTAAATTATTGCAACAAGCTCAAGAGAAAATGTTGCATTTCCACAATAAAGATAGACAAAATAAGCCAAAATCTTGACATACTATTTAATAAAATCAAACACGAAAATATACCTAAATTATTGCAACAAGCTCAAGAGAAAATGTTGCATTTCCACAATAAAGACAGACAAAATAAGAATTATCACGTAGGAGAGGTAATTTACGAAAAGGAACATGGGGAAAGAAACAAGCTTAATTCTAGATACAAAAACAAGTAGTTTAAGTAGGAAAATCTTCCTAATAAAGTTATTATAAATAACAGAAAACGTACGATTCATAAAGATAATATTAAATAATTTGTTTCAAATTACAGATAATGATTTCAATAATGTACTAATTACTGCTGGTAGCTACAACCAAAACCGAAATTTTGGATTACACGAACCATGATTTCCTTCTTTACAAGGATACAAAAGATGTTCTTATTTATGAATTATACGCAGATTTATTTCATATAACTAATATAAGCCTTTATAGAGATATAATTAATCTTGAAACAGAATTTCTAAAGAGTCACGACAGCAACAATTTTCTTTGGGAAATATCCCACGATTTAAAAATTATCCAAATACTTATCTCTCAAATTATACCCAGTAGATCGAGAAGAGGCATTAATGAAATAGGCACTATTTGGAAATGGATAGCGGGAACACCAGATCATGATGATTTCATAACTGTCCAAAATAAAATCGATGATTTAATACAAAATAATAACGATCAATTCGTTATTAATTCTAAAGTATTTAAAGAGATAAAATCTTTATCTGAAGAATTCAAAACAGCCTTTAAAGATCAAGAAATTCAGCTTAGAAAATATCGTCTGCGTTTGCTTACTTACGATCTTATGAATTTAATGGACACAATTACACTCTCCGAAATCGATGTATTTAATACTATATACAAATATATATATATACTATATACAAAACAGTAATAGATTCTTCATCTTATTGGACAGAGCTAAAAATTAAATGCTGTTGGCTGTTTAAGGTTCCTTTTAATTCCAAGTGTACGAATGCACAAATTCAGGTACTTGATTTTCCAACGCAAGGAATTCTAAGTATTGCGTCAGATTGTACTGCTAGAACGGATGATAAGATTTTGATTGCCCATCATAATATTCAATCTGAAAGTGAAGCAGTATTATCATCATCGTATGTAGGAGATATTGATAAAATCCCAAAGGTTGTTTGGGATACATTGAAATTGAACTCTGTTAATCATACTATACTCTATTAATCATACCTAAATAAAGAAATTAAATATTTAAAAGAAAATCATATTAAATTAAAAGATTTGCTTATTCATCACATTTCCGGACATGCTTCTTTAGGACTCGGCATAATTATAACAATAATCATGGTAATATATGCCATAAGAAAATTTGCTACAAAGCAACGATGGCAAGACATTACTTTTGCCGGACCGTTGCAAGGTGTCTTATAATAAGCTAAAAGCAAATAAAAAACAAGGAAGAACGCTATAGTCGAGTACCTCGACTATCAGATACCCGTTACTCAGCTAAATAGAGATATGCAAGTAGCAAAGCGATATTAAAATGCGCCCCCTACCGACGGTATACAGATTTAAGCGTTATGGGCGTTAGAGTGGGACCGTTTTTTAGACCAATCGATAGGTATTGACAAGACAAATATATTTCAGTTAAAATTTTTTATCTAGCATAAAAATTGTGGGCGTCACAGGTTTTCGCGGTTTGTGGGCGTTAGAGTGGGCGTGGCATATTCGCGTAACAAACTTGCGCTGCGTATAAGGCTACGGAATCTAAATCTGAAATCCAATTTCTCTATCTTTGATACTTTCTGAGATATCCACGTTCATATTTACGATTTTTTGAAGTTTTGATGATAGGTATTGATGAAAACAATACATTTCAGTTAAAATTTTTATTCTAGCATCAAAACTGTAGGAGCCACAGTTTTGGGCGGTTTGTGGGCGTTAGAGTGGGCGTGGCACTCTACTGAAACAAACTTGCGCTGCGCAGGAATCTCAGGAATCTGCGTCCCTTATCCCAGTATTGTAACTCTCATAGTTTCCGAGATCTCAGCGTTCATACGGACAGACGGACAGACGGACATGGCTAGATCGACTCGGCTAGTACTCCTGATCAAGAATATATATACTTTATGGGGTCGGAAACGCTTCCTTCTGCCTGTTACATACTTTCCGACGAATCTAGTATACCCTTTTACTCTACGAGTAACGGGTATATATATATCGAATAAAAAAAAATACAGTGCACTAATTTTATGTTTGCATTGTTAACGAAAAGAATTTACAAATTAATACACCTCACCTCGACGGCGCTTGGCAGAATAATCAAGAAGAACACTAATTGTCATAAATCTAAGATTTAACGAGCTCTGTTCATGTCAATGTGTAAATCTATCTAGAGACGTAAATAATGATCTGTATCTTAAAACCTACAAGGGTGCAGTGCCGGACAACTGTAATCTTAAGTACAAGCCACTTAAGCCTGACCATAAATATAGTTCTCACACTGTACAAAGGGTCGCCTTGCGGGAGACCGTTGATAAGGCTCACGCTAAGCCAAAACAGATGTGTTTATGTGTGTGCGTAGACCACAGATATATATATCATAAGAATTTCATGTTAGTTATGTAACCGAAGACTTAGAAAAATAAAATCAGTTTTTATTCAGAACTCAAACGTTTTCCTTATTACAGGAATCCCTTTCAATATTAGTTGTTTTTTTCGAAGTACAATAATGCTCCTATAATAATAGGGCATTTACATGTCGCAGCTCCATGAACATTTTCCGCCGAAATGTTAATCGCTAGCCGAACATAACGGAGACTCAAAAAAAATAATGGACCGGCCGAAATGTGCCTCTGAGAGCGCCGAGTGCAGGTAGACTATAAGACAAAGAAAGAGAGGGAAATCTCCGAATATCTGCCTCTCTTTGATGCACGACCGTTTTCGTCGGCAGTCTTCTACGCTGCCCGACCTCTCTGCTGACGCTGTGCCGCTTACATCGTTTTAGGCACAAAAAAGACAAGCTTTTTGCCTTCTGACATGTCACCCGTCCCTATTCCAGAACTGAATTGTATTTACAAAGTTAGCGTACGCTTACACATATGTTATACGGAAGCTCAATCTCACGTCGAGGCGGCCAATTCTATGTGTTTTTATACCTGTAACTTTAAGAGTGAATGTATGTAACAGGTAAAGTAAACGTTTCTGACCCCATAAAGTATATATCTTTTTGATCAGGACCACTAGTCGAGTCGATCTAGCCATGTCCATCCATCCGTATTAGCGCTAAGATCTCAGAAACCATCCTAGATAGAATGCTGGGCATGGAGATTATTCGGCTACCTGTGCAGCGCAAGTTTGTTTCACCCGGGTGGCTCGCCCATAATCGACTGTAACAGAAAATCCCATTTAGTTATACCCATTTAGTTATAAAAGGGTATACTAAATTCGTCGGAAAGTATGGAACAGGCAGAAGGAAGCGTTACCTAACCCATAAAATATATATATTCTTGATCTGGATCACTAGCCGAGTCGATCTAGCCACGTCCGTCTGTCCGTCTGTCTATCTGTATCGGAAACTATCAGAGTTAGGCTATTGTGATTCGGCATGCAGATTCCTGAACTTACTGCACAGTTCCTTTCAGCAGGGTGCCTCGCCCACTTTAAAGCCCACAAACCGGCCAGAACTGTGGCACCTACAGTTTCGATGCTTGAATACAAATTTTAGCTGAAATGTATGTAAGATAATTGGATATTATATGTAGTTTAATAATAAAGTTTAGGAATATAATAGTTTGTACATATAAGAGTTACATAAGTTTTGATATTGATTAACGCGACTTTTCAACTGATTTTGCGACTGAAATTACTTCTTTTCGACCAACGACCTTGTTTCACAACTTCTCTGTGTCTTGATTCGGCTGATGGTGATGGACTATCGAATATCATTTTAGAACGCAGCGTGGTAAGGACTGCCAACCTATGTCTAATCCACCAGCTCACATTCGGCCATCCTGCAAAATATCTGTCCCAGATGCCTCGTCCTCTTCAGTTGAAAGGTTTTCATCTTCGTCCTCGTTGCTAGCATAGCGCCACAGCTTCATGAAGTCAGCGATTGTAGACGTCTGTAGTGGACCCTCAAAATCTTCTGCTTTCTTTACATCGTACCTGTCGTTGCGTTTAACCTGTATGACTTCATATGGCCCCATGTATTTGTCGGCTAACTTTTTGCCGGTTATAAACTGCGTCACCTTGGTGGCAACCAGATCACCCAACTGATAACCATGATGTCCTTTTCTCTTTTTGTCAAAGTTCTTCTTGTAAATCTCTTGAGCTTTTTCGATTTGGTGACGAGTTTCTTTTCAAATTTCATTACGTTCTACTTGTTGATTTATTATCATCTTATCTTCAAGGATCTTAAGGAGTTCGGCACTAAAGTTGTTCCTCATTCGCATTCCAAACATATCTTCGAATGGCGTGAAGCTAGTTGATGCGTGGACATGTGCATTTATGGCCTGCTGTACTTGTGATGTGTATTTATACCACTTTGCGGGCTCCGATCCTGACATCTTTGAGAGTACTGAAATAATTACTCTGTTGACCCGTTCGATTTGTCCGTTGCCCCTTGGCACACCGGCTGTAGTCTCAATGTGATCAATATTTTTCGCTGTTCAGAATTCCTTGAAAGAGTGTGATGTAAATGCAGCTCCTTTATCGCTGATGATTCTCTGCGGGCTGCCAAATATTGAGACCCAGGACTCTAAGTGTTTGATAACTTCTTCTGCGTTCGTTGACTTAGTGGGAAACAACGAAGTGTATTTAGAAAAGCCATCCACAATTGCAACAATGTAGCGGTAGCTTTTTGATGTCATGTCTAATGAGCCCAGATTATCCACATGAAGCGTTGAAAGGGGAGTATCTCCTTTGTTTATAGCGTGCAAGAAGTCGTCCTGCTTCCCCAATTTCTGATTATGTTACTCGATACAGTTGGAAATGGTCTGCTTTACTTTCTTCTCAAGGTGGGAAATGTGGAAATCCTGCTGGATTGCATGCATAGTCTTCTGCGTTCCCATGTGTCCAAAGTTATGCGAACTTGTTATAATCTCTTTCTCCATGCATTTTGGTACAGCTAAAAGTTCTTGCCCATTTACTTGCTTATATATCAAGTTTTTTTTGATTATATAATCGGCATACGGTCCATGCTTCAAAATTTCCCGAACAGCCATTAAATGTTCATCATTTTGCTGGGCTCTCTTGACCTGCGTGTTAACTTCGGATGACATGATCATTATAGGGAAACATGTCGACATGTTGCTTTCTAGTTCCTGCGCGATGCTCCACGTTGAAGGTAAAGTTTTGCAAGTACATCAACCACGGCGCAACTTCTCGAGGGACATCTTTTTTTGAAATCGTCTGCTTGAAGGCTGCACAATCCGTAACCAGGTCAAACTCAATACCCAGCAAATAATGGCGAAGTCTCTTTGTTGCTAGGAAAGCTGCCTTTACCTCAAGCACGTAACTGGTGGCTTTTTCCTCTTGTGGTGTGGTTTTCTTACTCCAGTAAAAACGGGGTGCCACTTCCCAGCATGTTGTTGCAGCAGCGATTCACCATGCCATGTTTTGAAGCATCAAAGTGTAGTTGAGTTTTGGCGCCTTGACTCCAAACCTTCAGGACTGGCTCCTTTATAAGTGCTGCTTTTAATCGATCAACGGCTTGTTTCTGTTATCCTTCTATTTTGAAAACAGCATCCTTTTTTAGCAGCTGCGTTAAGGGTTTAGCAATAAAGGCGTAATCCTTAACAAACTTGCGAAAATAACCTGTTAGACGGACTAATGCCTGTATAGCTCTGATGTGGACCGGCATAGGAAAGTTTTTGACTGCCTTGATTTTCTCTTTTCCTGGCCATATCGGCCCATTTTCTATTTCATACCCAAGAAAATTGATACGCTGTTTTAGAAAGTGGCATTTAGACCACTTTATATCAAGACCGTACTGCTGGGCCTGCTTCAAGACGCGTTCCATGTTGCTTAGACATTCATCGGCTGTTTGTCCAAAAACAACAATTTCATCGATGTACATTTCCATAATACCTGCATTTATCAGCTGTTGAAAGATATAAGTGACATACTTTACAAAAACTGCGGGAGAATTGCAATACCCGTATGGTGCTCTGTTGAATTCGAATAGACCCTCTTTGGCTGGCTTCATCAATTTCGACATGGAAAAATTCATTTTTGAGATCGAAGACAGAAAAATATTTCGCATTTTGCATCTTGTCAAGCACTTCGTCTATGAGTGGAACTGGAAATCGATCTTTAAGAACCTTGGTGTTTAATATACGGTAATCTATGCACAGTTTGTATGTCTTATCCTTCTTCTTGGCTAGCACAACTTTACTAGCAACATCTGAACATGACTCTTACAATTCCCAGCTGCAGTCATTCCTCCACCTGTTTGCGAATTTTTTCCCGCTCTGCTGCTGAAGATCGGCTTGGATGTTCTGTAAAAGCTATGTTGGTGCAATTAGGGATGATTGTCATCTTTACAGGGCAGGTTAGCTTCACGTCAGACGGCTTGTAGTTATCAACCATTTGCTTGACTGCAGTTTTGTATTCGCCTGGAACGTCTAGCTCTAATTCATGACTCACCACATTGTAAGTAAACAGTAAACAGTAAACTTTTTTAAGAAGTCGAATCCAATACAGTTTTCCGAGCCCGTACAGTCTTGCAAAACTTTTCTGCATGGGGATTTCAGCGAACTTATCCTTTTAGGTCCTCATTCGCACAAGCGACACATCAGCTCCAGTGTCTACTAAACATGCCACACTTTTTTTGTTTGATCGCTAGAACTTTCTCCCTCGACTCGCTGATTACACCGATAATTGGCTTTTCACCTGGACAATTCCTTGAAGTATGCCCACCTCCGTTGCATTTAAAGCATTTCGTCTCCTCTTTACATTCGGCTCTCATATGCTCAGTTGAGCCGCAATTGAATCAATGTTTCTGGCTCTGATTTTGTTTTTGATCGAAACGCTTTACTGGTTTTCCTGCTTTACCTAGGTCATTCTGATTCACTGCTTGCTTGCGCTGTATATGGATTTCGTCATCATTTCGTTCGTTTAAAATCGGCTTCGTAGCTCCTTGAAAGTTGTCGCACTATATAGAGGGTATTTGAGATCGTCACGAAGCTTTAATCCATCTGCGATATATCGGGTCACCGACTCATCCTCCACAATTCCAAGAGCTGCTATCTTACGCATATGCAAAACATATTCGTGGAAATCCTCGTTGTCGTTTTTCTTTCGCTCTCGAAGCTGCTTGTGTACTTCAGCACTGGTCAGCGTCTTATCAAATTCGTCCAAAAGTACTTTGCATAGGGTGTCATAGTCCGAAACAGTGGTGGACTCCAGGAAGAACATTGCAGATCCCTTCATTTTCATACGAGCGTTCACATATTTTTGCTTCAACGTTAGCTCGTAGGCACTGGCGCTTTCGTTGAATCATTTAAGCCACTGTCTAATTGGAATTGACACTCCATCAAAATCGGGGACAACTTTAGAGAAGCTCTCAATTGGAACAACGGTCCTGCTTGAATCACTTTGCCCAATTTTTGTAGCAAGCAGTTTTAGCACTTCGCTTAACTCGTTGCTGTTGGTGTAGACTTCTTCGCGATTTTTGTTGTATTTTAGCTCCTGTTGAAATTCAGCTTCGTGTGTTAAATCACTACTACTAGCGAACTTAACTTGCTCCTCGATATTATTTCCCTTCTCTTCCTCGTCAGGCGGCACGAAGATAGTTGATTCATATTCACCACTGCTGCTGCATTTTGCGAGTCTTCTGGTTTCATTTTCTGGTTCTTTTGTTTTTCACCTGGACTGCATTTTTTGTTCTTTTTCGCGGAGCGAAGCATTTTAACCAACTTCTTTGCAATGTCAAATTCAAAGTGTTCTGTTTTTCCCCGAAATCAAACGACGTTCACTCACACCAACAGATTTTTCACTTGCTCGACGGTTTATTAATAAAGTTAAGGAATATAATAGTTTGTACATATAAGAGTTAAATAAGTTTTGATATTAATTAACGCGACTTTTCAACTGATTTTGCGACTGAAATTACTACTTTTCGACCAACGACTTTGTTTCACAACTTCTCTGTGTCTTGATTCGGCTGATGGTGATGGACTATCGAATATCATTTTAGAGTGCAGCGTAATAAGGACTGCCAACCTATGTCCAATCCACCAGCTCACATGTATTGTTCCCATCAATACCTATCAATTATCGCCCACAAACCGCCCACAAACTTCAAAAAATCGTAAATATGAACGGGGATATCTCGGAAACTATAAAAGATTGAGAATTGGGATTTCAGACTTAGATTCTGTAGCCTTGTACGCAGCAGTTTCAGGAAGGTGCCACGCCCCCTTTAACGCCCACAAGCCGCCCAAAACTGTGGCTCCTATAGTTTTTATGCTAGAATACAAATTTTAACTAACAGTTCTCATCAATATCTATCGTTGACCCAAAAAAAAGTTTGGCACACCTAATCTAACGCCCACAAAACAAAATGTTAACTGAAATGTATTAGTCTCGTCAATACCTATCGATTTACCCAAAAAAAAGTTTGCCACGTCCACTCAAACGCCCATAACCCTTAAATCTGTCTATTGGCCACATAACCATATATTGAGATCACGGGTAAGTGGCGCATTTCAATCTCGCTTTGATGCTTGCATATCTCCATTTCCCTTTGGTCCCTTTAGCTGAGTAACGGGTATCTGATAGTCGAGGTACTGGACTATAGCGTTCTTCCTTGTTGTTTTACTTATGTAAACTGTTCGTACCCAAGGGTGCTCAACATGACCAGCACCCAACAAATCAAGCAGTAGCCAAGTTGGGAATAGTACCAGGCGCTCAGTAGCAACCACTGCAGATGAGAATTGCTGATCAGCATATTATATGTCTCACTAACTCACCGTCTTACCGACTCAACGGTACAGTGATCCGCCAATGCAGTCAGCCTACTACGCAAACTGCTACCATAATCTTAATTCCCTGACCTACTTTAGAATATAGCTTATTTCACTAATCAATACACTAAACTTCCGTGTTCCAAGTAGTATATAAGCATGTATCAAATGAAGAATAAATCAGTTATCAGTTATCAGTTATCAGTTACCTCTGGGAATAGGGCTCGTAATACACTATCTCAACTAGCAACTAACCACGTTAGCTCAACCTCATCGCAGTTCCCGTATCGCCTGTGGTCCGGCATTACAGTAACCATCGTTACCATTTCCGAGACTAGATCGTCCTGCAAGTGTCTACTTTGGTTAGGCACAAGCATTGGTGACCCCGACGAGATCCTTTACCAACAAAGGATCACACTCCAGCAACCCCCTCCCCACCGAAGGCTGAACCTCTGACTGGTAAGAAGACCCGTTAAGTTCACTACATCCACCCGCCCTGAAAACCATAGCTCATCCAACTTCACAGGATACTCAGCTTCATCCAACTTCACAGGATCGTCAGCTTCATCCAGCTTCAGAGGATACTCATCGTCATCCAGCTTCACAGGATACGCTTCTTAATCCAGCGTCACAGGATCGTCATCTTAATCCAGCCTCACAGGACTCACAGCTTCATCCAGCTTCACAGGACCCACAGTTTTATCCGGCTTCACAGGATTCTTTGCCTCCAAGACACACAATATGTCTACTTCATTCATAGAGGAAACAAGTCACACAAGAATCGATTTGCACAATCGATAACTAGACAACCAAAATGAGCTACAAGGACAGATCCAACAGCTAAAGCTAAGCTTAATCAGTTGAACGATCTCTGTCAGCAGTTTTGCGACCTAGATGAGGAAGTCCAACAAGCGGCATTACCCACTGGAAGTGAGTTCTCTTCACGACTAGTAGCACTGAGGGCAGTATCAGCAAATCTTTCTGGACAACATGCCGACTGGAAGCGGACTTCCGATCATCAAGATCACAACAGGAGATCAAGTCAAAGGAGACTCCGCAATTGACACGGTGATCCGACAGTTGCAGAGAAGATGCAACTAATTGGAATCATCATTAGCATTAGCCTCGAACGCCCCAACCGTCACCCCAGCCCTAGAAAGGCACTTGGATCTCCATTGGGCGTTACTGAGGCAAGCCCACGACGAATTGGATAGCACACCTGGGGCCGCAGCTCTAACAGAAGCAGAGCTAGCCCAATTCCTCACATTATACGAGGAATACGAAATGAACCTGCTTTGAGAAAACGACGCGCCAATAAGCCTAAACTTGGCACTTCCGCCAATAAACATTCCGGAGTTCAACGGCGAGTATCTAGACTGGCCACGGTTCCATGATCTCTTTGTGGAATTGGTACATAATAAACCATATTCGGTCAGTCAAAAACTACAGGGTGGCTATGAGACACCTGGTTGCGTTTAAGGGCCAGGTACCAGAACGGAAAATTTCTAGTATTCGCCGCCATAGCAAAAATTATTGACCATAAGCCTATAGACGGCTCCTTGCGCCAACTAAGGGCCTTACATGACATTACCAAAAACTCAATAAGTACTCTTAAAAACCTCGATGTCAGCACAAAATCCTTGGATCCAATCCTGTGCTTTATTATCAGAAGAAAACTAGACCAGCAGTCTCTAGGTACTCTGGAAATTTCAGCGGATGCACCATCGGAAATTCTAACGTTAAGGAGTGTACTGACGTTTATTGAGCGGCGCGCTTGCACGCTGGAGACGATAAGCGCTCAACCTACAGCAACACTCCGCCATCAGTCAATTCACAACGAAGAGTGCTGTAAGATTTGTCACCTAGGACCACATAACCTCAGAGTATGTAGCCGTTTTCAGGAAATGGACCCAAAACACGGCGCCAAGCCAATATTCAAGTAGGAGCATGCACAAATTGTTTGTCTACTGCTCATAAGGTTGAAAACTGTGGATCACCGACCACTTGTTGAGTCTGCCAGCAACGACATCACTCACTGTTACACCAAGGACCGACTAGCAATCCAGTGGCCGGCGCAGCAACCATTGCAGGCTACGACAACCCTAGAGGATGTACTCTGATCGTGACCGCCAAGTTATCATTACAAGGGCCAACCGGTCAACTACAAACATGTCGCGCATAGATACTGGATCACAGGTGAATCTTATCTCAAGGAGGATGGCCGATCTGATATCTCTTAAGGAAATGTCGTCACCAATTGAAATATCTGGAATCGGAGGAAAAACAATTAGATCAACACTAGAGCTCTCATCAGTTACATCAGGTTTTGAAACACTTACAGCGGTATTTATTATTCCCACAGTCATTACAGACCAACCGTCAGTACCAATTGCAAATGATGTTAATATTCCCGAGGGACTGCCGTTAGCAGATCCTGACTTTCGGCAACCTGGACCAACTGACCTCATCTTAGGTGTTGGTTGGTGTATATTCTCGTGAAATAACCTAATAAACCTTTGGGACAAGGCACAAGGCTTGGTTATGTAATCATTGGTTTTCTCAATAAAGGAACCTCATCTTATACGGAAATCAACCCTAATTTGGTAAAAGACGCAGATGATCTTGCAGGACCGAACGCTGCTTATGAGCCAACGAAAGATAAAAATCCAGTGAATTATAATCAATTTAATATAGAAGATAGCAAACGGCAGAATAAGATTTCTCTCGATAACGAAGGGACTCATTTGACGAACTTAGCATTGATGGATTATAAAATGAAAGACCCTGAAGATATATGTAGCCAGTCATGAGCTAGCGACACTGACTCGTCCGATCAAGAATCAACCGCTACATATAATGGTTCATTGCAGCTGACTGAAATTTATACTGCAATCATTACACATCAACTTAAAACCTACAAGAAGTCTGACTTTTGTTCAAAATTTTTAAATCTAACCAAGAAATATCGAGGTTGCAGAAGTTTATACCGTAGACGTGCCAAATGATCAAGTTCTACGAGGGCACAATTTCAGTCCCCACGGTAATGTCAATTTTATCGGAAAGGGGAATGTTAAGCAGCATCAAGAAGATATGAAGGACCTAGTTAGAGAGGCAGTCGAAGTGGAGGAAACGGTCACGAGCACGGACGACCAATCTAGGCGCGAGGACCGACGGCCCGAGAGAGAGAGATCCATCTCTCTGGGCGCTGGACCCACGCCTCCGTACCGCACAACTTCTACAGTTTACGCCCATTTATTTATACACAGAGAAAATAAAATACCAAAACTGGTCATCAATCGGGTATTTTTGCATATCAATTTTGATCCCTTATGTTGCCATATCATATTCATATTTTCGAACATATGAAATTTATATTTTCGAACATATCAATTTGGTATTTTTTATACCAGATTAATATGCGCACATATCAAAGTTGTGACCAAATTGTGGTATTTTTTAATATCCAACTGATGTGCTTTAATTACAAATTGATATGCTTTCATATCAAACTGATATGCTCTCATATCAAACTGATATACTTTCATATAAGATTGATAATCTTGTAATATCAATATTAATCAGTTTTGTTTTTACTTTTTTGCATCTTATAAACAAATAAATATTGAAAAACCATAAGTTCGCTGTAATTATTTATTTATTATATAGGTAAGGTAATTATATAGGTAAATATTTCACTTTTATATACTTTCACTTTTCGTCGAATGTTAGAGTGACCGTGGCAATTCAGTCAAAAAAATATCTTTAGTACTATATACATAGTATATCAAATTAATACGAATTTATATTAAAACAAGGAAGAACGCTATAGTCGAGTACCTCGACTATCAGATACCCGTTACTCAGCTAAAGGGACCAAAGGGAAATGGAGATATGCAATCAGCAAAGCGAGATTAAAATGCGCCACCTATCGGCGGTAGACAGATTTAAGCGTAATGGGCGTTAGAGGGGGCGTGGCAAATTTTTTTTGGATCAATCGATAGGTATTGACGAGACCAATACATTTCAGTTAAAATTTTTTATCTAGCATGAAAATTGTGGGTGTTGAAGTAGGCGTGGCAAACTTTTTTTGGGTCAATCGATAGGTATTAATGAGAACAATACATTTCAGTTAAAATGTTTATTCTAGCATCAAAACTGTAAGAGCCAACGTTTTGGGCGGCTTGTGGGCGTTAGGGTGGGCGTGGCACTCCGCTGAAACAAACTTGCGCTGCGTAAGAAGCTCAGGAATCTGCACGCCAATAACTTAGCTCCCATAGTTTCCGAGATCTCAGCGTTCATCCGGACAGACGGACAGACGGTCAGACGGACAGACGGACATGGCTAGATCGACTCGGCTAGGGATCCTGATCAAGAATATATATACTTTATGCGGTCGGAAACGCTTCCTTCTGTCTGTTACATACTTTCCGGGGAATCCAGTATACCTTTTTACTCTATGAGTATAAGGTATAATGATGCAAAATCATATTAATTATAAATGTTGATATGAATCCGTATCACATTGATATGTGAAAATTGAGGAGACAATATCAAACGGGTATTGTGTGGTTTTTTTCTCTGTGCATGTATATTTGTTAGTAGATGTAAGCCAATAAAGTACAAAATAGAATACAAAAAAAAAACATTGTTACGCACCATGCCAGAGGCTGCAAAGCAAAGGCCTGCTGCATGCTATGCAAGCGCAAAAAGGAGAAAGATTGCGATCACCCAACAGTGAGTGGGAGATGCCCGTTCTTCAGGAGGGCAATGCAAGGGCTTAGGGGTAAATGAAGTTCCTTCAGATCAACCTAAATAAAGGCTAAAATAGCCTTAAACCGACTTTTTCAAAATCCGGCACAAGTTCTATCATTGACCTCACATTTGTGAACGATGGATTGGCCTCGGGCTCAAACTGGGAGGTTTGTGACACCGGGTAGTGACCATGCAGCAATAATCTGCACGATAAAGTCTAGAAATGGCCCACCACGAGTTCCTAAGACCGTGCCAGGGTTCAAACTAGAAACGCTAGATGTGGAGATGGTACATGTGTACGTTGTTCGAGGACCTCTCCACAAGCGGCTCAGCTGAAGAAAGGGCAAACCACATCGCAGAATACACCAAGGGAGCCTGTGGTGCATCTATGCAGAGAAAGGGGAAAATCCCAACAAGAAGAAGGCCTGCATACTGGTGGACTGCCACAAGGCAAGACGCGCATACCAACGCTCAAGAGGAAGGCCCGAATTTGAGACGCTTCAAATATATTTCAGGGAAAGAAGATGAGCCCTGGAAAAACATATAAAAGAGAGCAAGCGCAGGTGCTTTAATAATATACGCAAAGAAATAGACTCCAGCCCATGGGGCTTCGCATATAAACTCGTCACAAAACGGCTGCGGGTATTTAGTAGGCCATCACCGACATGCCCAGTCAGCCTAAAAAGATAGTGGAAACACTATTCCCAGAGCAAGGGAGTATGGTGCGAACCTCACAAATCGCGAACACGGCGAGCAAAGGGCTCACAAGTGCCGAAGAAGTCCTTCGGGTATTGAAGACAATACTGGACGACAAGGCGGATGGAATCCCGAATAAAGTTCTTAAAATTGCCATAAAAGCAAATATAAAAGAGAATGTTGACATGTATAACGCATGCCTAACAGAAGGTGTGTTCTCTAGTCGCTGGAAAACACAGAGGCTGATACTTATACCAAAGGGGGAAAAGCCCGCGGAGGAGCCTTCTTCGTATAGGCCACTCTGCTGGACACGGTGGGTAAAATTCTGCAAAGAATAATCATCTGCCGGCTAGAAGGTGCCCTTGTCGAAGCCAACGGCCTCTCCGAGATGTAGTATGGTTTTCGGAAGGGGCTACCTATCATCGACGCGGTCGGTAAACTGTGCGAAATCGCAAGCAAAGCCATTGAAGGGAAAATGTGGTTGTACGGCACGAAGCAGCACTGCATATCGGCAACATTGGCTGTTAAAAACGCATTCAACTCCGTTAGGTGGTACCCTTCACTAAATGCACTGAGTAACCTAAATGTACCAGTGAATATACAGAGAGTAAAAGCGAGCTACTACGAAGGCCGCTTACTTCTGTACGAAACTGATTCCGGGCAATCGACCCACAGGGTCAGCGGGGGAGTCCCCCAAGGATCAGTCTTAGGCCCTTTATTGTGGAATGTTATGTACGATGGGATCCTTAGGATCATCATGCCCGAAGGGGCATGACTCATTGGCTCGCGGATGACGTGGCCATAGTAGTTACGGCAAAGAAACTCCCAGATGCAGAAAGAATCTGCAACGAAGCGGGGAAGCGAGCAAGCGCTTGGCTCGACTCCAAGGCACTTGCCTTGGCAGCGCACAAGACTGAAGCAGTCCGTGCTGAAAATGTGTGAACTGCGGGTATGCTGTGCGTTCCGCACGGTATCCCAAGACACGGCGCTGGTAATATCGGAGCCATACCGATTGACCTGCTAGCAGTGGAATCAGCTGATATCCGCGCAGGCAGCACAGGGGTCGAAACTGCTGAATCCCTACGGAAAAGGTGCAGAGAACTTACCATTGCTAAATGGCAACAGAGGTGGGTAAATAGTATCAAAGGACGATGGACGTATAAGCATATACCAGAATTGCAGAGATGGCTGGGACGGAAGCATGGACATGTGGACTTTTACTTGGACATGGATGCTTTGAATACTACCAGAATATGTTTAAGCATGAACCTTATCCGCACTGCCCGCTCTGCGAGTCGGATAATGAAGACGCAGAACACGTGTTTTTTGTTTTTTTGAACGAAGAGATCTGAGCATAAGGGTTGGGAGGACGCCAGCCGCTTGTAACCTGGTGGACATTATGCTTGAATCAGAAGTAAATTGGTCTGCGGTATGCAACATGGCCACAATAACTGCAACTGCGCATCGCAGAAAGACTGCGCGGGCCAAGTAGGCCGATAGGACCCCTATATAGACACTTTGCAGCTCCAGGCTTACTGCGGAGTTGTCTCCTTTGCTGTAATTGCGAAGCAGAAATATACTAAGATGCCTTTTGGCTAATATGAAGGTTCGAATTTTACCTTCTTTGGGGTCAAGCATAAGCGTGTATTCCTTTGTTCCTAGTCCAGCAACCTTGCCTCCTACTACCCAAGGTTCCTGTACAAGGACTAGGTCGGCTCTGCCTTCGTTCAGGCGAAGCAGAATTGCAGCACACGCTGCTTTACTGTGGTGCAGGTTTATTTGTAGAAGTCTTAGTGACATCTACAGCTGCAACCTCCACCACAGTGACGTCGGCCTCCTCTGTGTGGCTGAGGTCCACGTCCTCTATAGCCGGTCCGACCGCTCGCATCTCTCTGCTTAGCGACGCATCAGTAGAATAGCCGTCCTCCGGCCCACCAGGTGCCTCCAACTCCTTAGCAATCACCTTTTCGGGTGGGTTGCCGGCAGAGCTGCTAGCGGCGTTAGAGTCGCCCTTATACACCTTGATGTGTATCGCACTAAACCCGAAGTTCAGCACTCCTCGAGCAGTCTCTATCGGAGCAATTGACTCCTTGTTTAGGACTAACACCGCCTGGTTGACATCCCTTTCATGCTCCTCCACCTTGACGACTTTCCAGTCGGGAAAAGCGGTTTACGTATGAAACGCCACTTCGTTCATATGGCTGCCTCGGCTGGCTTTACAGTAGCCCATTCAGTCGACCCAATTTTTAAACACATTTTCGATGGCCCTGATGGCGGCTTTAATCTCGTGCTTTAGGTCGTCAATTATCTCTGGATGGTTGGCGTAACACTTATCTTTTACGGCACCCCACAAATATAGTCCAACGGGGTCAAACCGCAGCTGCGAGGCAGCCAGTTGACATCGCCGTATCGGCTGATTATGCGATTTTCGAACGTACCGCGCAGAAGATCGATTGTGACGTTGGCTGTATGGCACGTAGCGCCGTCCTGCTGGAACCATATGTCGTCTAAGTCTTTCGCTTTCATTCGGGGAAAGAAAAAATCTTCTAACATGCCGCGATAGCGGACACCATTAACGGTTACGCCGGCTCCTTCCTCGTTTTCAAAAAAAAAACGGCCCAATGATGCCAGTCACTCGTTGTGGATGCATTGACTTCTCCAAGACGACGTGTTGATTTTCTGAACCCCAAATGCGACAGTTTTGCTTAATAACATAACCACCGAGGTGGAAGTGGGCCTCATCAGAAAACACGATTTTTCGGTAAAAATGGTCATCTTCGACCATGCGCTCCTGAGCCCATTCCGTGAACCGAAAACGTATTGGATGGTCATGCGGCTTTAGCTGCTGAACCAACTGAATCTTATATGGCCTTAAACGGAGGCCTTTGGTTAAAATCCGTGCCGAGTTGACGTCGACGGATTGTCCAACGGATTTCGGCCACCGCAGCGATGTTTTCGACTGACCGAACTGGACGAGCGGGTAAACGTGTTGTTTTATCCATCAACGATCCAGTCCCACGCACACGTTTTACAAAACTATCCACAAACTGCCTGGAAGGCGCTTTATTTTTTTCGAACTTTGACCGCAATTTTCTTGCAATTTCGGCTGAAGACTCTCCACTTTGGAAGAAAGTTTTCAATATTTCCCAATTTTCTTCGAGCGTAAACTTAACAGTTTCGTAAACCGCAAAGCTTCTACTAAATATCTGACACATTGACAATGACATTCGAAATGTCAAAGTCAAAGTTATCGATAGTTCAAAGAGCAAACGCTACCACCCTGGAATTTAAGTGAGACACAACTTAATCAAGATTACAAAATGTTCAACAAAACAATTCAGGGTAATAATGTAGTACAATTTTGTCAATGTACTTCAGAAATAAGAGATATTAAAATTATAGCTTCAAAAAATATAAAAGAATATAACATTACATTATCCAGCATTAATATTACTTTATATGAACCACTGCGATTGTTAAAACTTAAAAATTATATTACATATCAACAAAAACAAGAATCAATTTAATTTAACAATATTGTTCGTACCCAAAGGTACTCAACATGACCACACCCAACAAATCAAGCAGTAGCCAAGTTGGGAACAGAACCAGGCGCTCAGTAGCACCCACTGCATATGATAATGGCTGATCAGCATATTATATGTCTCACTAACTCACCGTCTCACCGACTCAACGGCACACTGACCGGCCAATGCAGTCAGCACATTTTGCAGTGTCTGCCGAGCCAACTACACAAACTGCTACCATAATCAAAACTCCCTGACCTACCTACCTACTTTAGAATATAGCGCACTTCACTAATCATTACACTAAACCTTCGTCTTCCAAGTAGTATATAAACATGTACCAAATGAAGAATAAATCAGTTATCAACACACCTCTTAACTCCGCGGTTCTACTTCCTACATCTGGGAATAGGGCTCGTAATACACTATCTCAACTAGCAGCTAACCACGTTAGCTCTACCCCAGCGCAGTTCCGCATCGCCTGTGGTCCGGCATTGCAGTAACCATTGTTACCATTGCCGCGACGCGATCGTCCTGCCAGCAAAGCGTCCCCGTGCCATCGACAAGTGCTCATTACCCCCTTGTCCCGCGGTGTGACCCGGAAGTGTCTACTTCGGTTAGGCATAAACAAATATTAACAAATATACTTTTAAGTACCACTACTTACATCATATTTACCTATAGGCTCCTAGCCAACAAAAAATAAATTTTATTTAAATTCAACAAGGATGTTGAATCTTCTAAAGGATGGGGGGAAAAGTGACATATACGCAAATACCCTGGATACCAAACCCAACATACAACCTGTATATCACGAGATACCCATTATTCCAATTTTCAATAACATAAGTCCAGAGCCTACTATCGCAGTTATTCAAATCAATCCGACATAAACATTTAACCCCCCGGACACAAATCTTTCCCACGCCTTCGATCGGCGGCGCCAGAATTATAAACACTTCTCACGCCTTTATCGACGACGGCAGACATAAACAATATTCAAACATTTAAACAAAGGGTCCAGCGTGAGAACCCATTCGTCAGCATAGCAACTTTGGCCAATCCAAATTAATTAAACAAAAGATGCAGCCTTGAAACCGTTTCATCGGCCCACAGATTTGTCTAAATCCACTTTCGCTTCTCGCGTCGCTGTCACCACTAAAAGCCATAGTTATAAGAATAATGCATTTTGTAAAATCAGTTTAAGATTGGGGATCTAACTTGAAAGAACTTTACCAATAAAAACTCCGCTGGGTATTAAAATAAAAATCGGTTCTTTTAATATATCCCGATGCAAAAAACATAATTAGCGCGAGTGACTTCCTAAAAAGGTCTTAAAAAATCACTTCGCGAAAATAAAAAGCATTATTTGTATCCGCTAGACGAACTTACCAACATTAGTTAAATCACGAATGAGGATTTCTAGTGTCTAATCCAGCGATAATAAATCTAATTAATTTCGCCTTTAAAAAGTAAAAAATAGAAGACAAACCAAGACCATTAAAAATGGAATTGCCATCAACATCAGCAGCAGCAGCCGTAGCCGCAGCAGCAAAAGCATCACAAGCCCTCTCAGTTGTACCCATGAATCATTTCCTTCTGCAACTAAAACTGATAAATAAATTCAAGGAAGACTCACTCTATTTGGCTCTCTTTATACAAAAAGTACCATTACCCTACAACATCAGAGGGCCAAAATCAAATTATCCATATCAGGAACGTCCTAGTTGGACAAGCCAGATCACCCTTGATGAGAAATATACCACAGGACTGGAAGGAATTGACAACCCTACTTATCAGCGAGTTCAACAGCGCAATACCTCCACATGGAATGATAGCAGAATTACGTGAGACTAAATATAAAAAAAATTTTAACATAAATTTGTTGAAGAATTAGAAGAACAGACAAAAAGAATTTGTTGTAAACTGAGTCTAGACAATAATCCATCAAACACAGTTCTAGTTTCGAGGACATTGAGTGAAATATTAGCTAAAGTGATTAGTGAAAAATTACCATTCAAAACTTTTATTACCTTGAGTAAATATGATAATTTCGGTTTTTACGCGTGTATTTTTAAAGAAGCCATTTATGCCAGCGTTTTTGATTTTTTTCCAAATTTTTCAACTTTGACGAAGTGTAGCTTTTGAACTAATGAATGGAACTTAATGATGTGTATAAGAAAGTTAAAGGGCATTCTATTACCTGTAAAATGAGTCTTTGATGACCGAATTCGGTTTATCACAACTCGAGTTAGAAAATAAAAAAGTGCGAAAAACGTTTTTTACACTTAAAAAAAAATTGGTACAATAGAAAAAATTTTAAGTGTCCTTTTCTTAATCAGGGAGATGTATGTTACCGGAAAACAAAGGTTTCCTGAAAGGCGTATTTCATCAATTTTCTTTTGTAAACTGGTGTAATCGTTCGTATATGTTCCAAAACTCTCAGGAAGAAGATGAATTTCAAGATTTTATAACATCAAAATCATACTCAAATACAAAACCCAACTATCATTCAGATAATAACCAAGGGGGTAGATTCCAAAATAACAATTATCAAAACAAATATAACAACAACCAGCAGAGACAGAATAGGTTCGACTCTAATAGAAATTGGGGTAACAACAATATTTCTAATAATAATAATTCAGAAAATAGTTATTATCCTAAAACTTTTCTAAACAATCAAGGACAGGGTAGCCAAAGTACTCAGAGTACCAATATTCCTCATTCCTCATTATAAACCATGCCTCTGCCTTATCGATACCCAATTAAAAATAATTCTACTAAAATTGAAACAATAGGTTAATCTGTAACTTTGAATAAATATATTCAGTTTAGTATTCCAAAATTATTTTCATCTAAGCAAACATTTTTTATAAAAAACTTTTCTAATAATTATAACATTCTTGTAGGAAGAAAAATTCTGAAAGAATCGTCAACAAAAATTGATTTTATGAAAAACACTATTGAATTACATAATTATGAATTCCCTATGGTAAATATAACGGAAAAACGTAATCAAACTTCTTCAAATGTAGTAGATGATGAGGAATATAATTATGCCGTACAAACAGACATATCTGACAATAATATTAGAGACGATCACCTAAATACTGAAGAAAAAACTGAACTTCATTATTTAATGTCAAAATATTGTGATATTCAGTATCATGAAGGTAAAAATTTGACTTTCACGAACGAAATCAAACACTTAATAAAAACAAAACATGAAGAACCAATTTATAGGAGACCATATAGTTCTCCTTACATTTACGATACAGAAGTAGAAAAACAAATTGAAGAAATGATAAGTCAAGACATTTTTAGAAAATTTAAATCTCCTTATTGCAGTCCAATTGTAATGGTACCCAAGAAAAGAGATGCATTGGGCATACCCAAATTTTCTTATGGCAATTGATTTCAGAGGACTGAATGAAATAACTATCAATAATAAATTTCCTATTCCGAACATGGACGAAATATTAGACAAGTTAGGGAAATGTCAATACTTTACAAAATTAGATCTTTTTTCAATCTTTAAACAAGTATTCGAACGTCTTCGCAGATTAAATCATAAACTATAATTAGATAAATGTGAATTTATGAAACGAGAAACTGAATTTTTAGGTCACATAATTTCAACCGAAGTAATCAGAGCAAAATCCAAATAAAATACAAGCTATTCAAGATTTTAAAATTCCAAACTCTTCAAAACAAATAAAATCATTTTTAGACCTTTGTGCATTTTATCGTAAATTTATAAAATATTTTGCAAAAATTGCAAAACCAATGTCTCTTTGCTTAAAGAAAGGAGCGAAAATAAATATAAATGATCCTAGTTACAATGAAGCGGTTGAAAAATTAAAAACTTGAATTCTCATATATCCAGGTTTTTAAAAGAAGTTATCTCTTTGACCATAAACGACTTGTTTGCTTACACAATATAAAGGGACCTAATATGAAATCTCAACGTTGGAAAATAAAACTTAGAGAGTTTGATTAATAAATAAAGTACATTAAAGGAAAAGAGAATCACGTAGCAGATGCTCTCGTTTCATAAATTCACATTTATCTAATTATAGTTTATGATTTAATCTGCGAAGACGTTCGAATACTTTTTTAAAGATTGAAAAAAGATCTAATTTTGTAAAGTATTGACATTTCCCTAACTTGTCTAATATTTCGTCCATGTTCGGAATAGGAAATTTATTGATAGTTATTTCATTCAGTCCTCTGAAATCAATTGCCATAAGAAAATTTGGGTATGCCCAATGCATCTCTTTTCTTGGGTACCATTACAATTGGACTGCAATAAGGAGATGTAAATTTTCTAAAAATGTCTTGACTTATCATTTCTTCAATTTGTTTTTCTACTTCTGTATCGTAAATGTAAGGAGAACTATATGGTCTCCTATAAATTGGTTCTTCATGTTTTGTTTTTATTAAGTGTTTGATTTCGTTCGTGAAAGTCAAATTTTTACCTTCATGATACTGAATATCACAATATTTTGACATTAAATAATGAAGTTCAGTTTTTTCTTCAGTATTTAAGTGATCGTCTCTAATATTATTGTCAGATAAGTCTGTTTGTACGGCATAATTATATTCCTCATCATCTACTACATTTGAAGAAGTTTGATTACGTTTTTCCGTTATACTTACCATAGGGAATTCATAATTATGTAGGTTAGGTAGTGTTTGTGGGGAAGACAACAAATATGCCACCCTTATATTTATAATTAATAACGCACGAATAGGTTATATTAAAATGTATAGCGTTTATTCGGAGCGGCAGACGGACTGTGAATGTGTAAAAAGCTTGGCTCCAAGATCTTCATATAGACATATGCAGGCTTACAAAGTAGTTGCTGAATAGATAAGCGACAGCTTTATGGGTATAAGAAAGAAGGCGAAAGATAAGCAGAGAGCGATGCAGGTGCCGTCGTACACCTATGCGCGCATGACTAGGCGCTGGCGATCTGCTCCGAACATACTCCCCCCGTTGGAAGAGGTAAGGTTCCAACTATCTCGGAATCGATGGGCACAACGGCTAGCTTGGCGACGGCTCTCTTGATCAGATCCGTAGCTGTACGGACCATAGCTACTCTGATGACTCCGTCCCCGCCGGGTATGACTTCTTGGATGCACCCAAGCTGCCATCTCAAGGGTGGAACGTTGTCCTCCTTAAGCAAAACTATGCGTCCAACCTTGATGTTAGATGTTTCGACGCGCCACTTGCTCCTCTCTTGAAGTAGGGACAAATACTCGCTGTTCCACCTTTTCCAGAAATGTTGCTGCATCTGGGTAACCCGCTGCCATCTGCTGAGGCGGTCTTCGCGGAGATGAGTAATGCCAGGCTCAGGAAACTTAGTGTAGCTGGAACCCTTCAGGAAATGCGCCGCTGTTAGCACCTCAAGGCTTTCAGCATTTTCTGAAATTGGACAGAGTGGACGGGAGTTAAGGATGGCAGAAATCTCATATGCAAGAGTTCTTAATTCATCGATGGCTAAGATGGATGCACCGACGACTCTGTAGAAGTGAAATTTAGCTGACTTCACAGCGGCCTCCCATAAACCACCGAAGTGCGGGGCACGCGGAGGGATGAACTTCCAATCGATCCCATCAGCTAAACAGACGGAAGATATCTATGCTGTGTGCTGCTCGCTCAAAAAGAGCTCTTTCAGCTCGGCAAGCTCTCTCTTTGCACCGACAAAGTTTGTAGCATTGTCGCTCCAAATGGTACGCGGACTGCCTCTAAGGCTGATGAATCTCCTCAGCGCTGCGATGAAAGAATCCGTCGTGAGATCCTGGACCACTTCCAAATGAGCAGCCTTCGTGGAAAAACAGACAAAGACGGCGATATAGCACTTGTGGGGTGCCTTATTTCTGGCCTCTGCTTTATGATAGAATGGCCCACAATAGTCCACTCCTGTGGTATGAAAAGCTGGATTAGGCTGCACTCTATTTGCTGGAAGGCTACCCATGACGTGCTCCCAAGTAACAGGCTTCATTCGGAAACATCGGACGCATTTGTTGATAACGCTGGCGACGAACTTGCGGCCTCCAATCGGCCAGTACCTTTGCCGTAATGCGGCAAGCAGCGCCTGCGATCCTCCATGCAAATATTTCTCATGATAATAAACGATGATCGCCTTGGTGACTGGATGATCCTTGGGCAACAGTATCGGATGCCTCGTGTCGTAGTCCAAGTTTGCGTTCTGAAGCCTTCCACCCACGCGAAGTAACCCATCGGAGCCGAGTATAGGTCTAAGCGAAACCAGCTTGCTTTTCTGTGGAAACGGCTTGCCCTGGCTAAGAGATCCATACTCCTTCGCCAAGTTAACCTGTTGGATGCTCCTCAGAAGAAGTACAGTTCCAGAGTTGATCTCCTCCACCGAAAGTCGACCTTTTAACGGCGCAGATTTGGCTCTGCAATTTGAAATAAATCGATAAATGTATGCAAATACGCGCTGCAACTTATCGAAAGAGTTGAGGAATTTGCAGTTTGATGAACTGTCTATGCAAACGGCCCCAATTAGAGCCACAGAACGGCGCTCTGGAAGATCCTTTACTGAGTCTAGCAGGGACGGCCAATTTGACGAGCTTTGCAGAAGGAATGGAGGCCCGTTAGCCCAAAGGGAATGTTCCAACAATTCTCTTGGGGTACATCCCCGCGATACGACGTCTGCCGGGTTCAAGTTTGTAGGAACGTGATGCCAAGACATGTCTTTCGTCATCTCCTGAATTTTCGCGATTCTGTTTGATACGAAAACGTTAAACTCCCTCGGAGGTTGCCGAATCCACGCCAACACAATGGACGAGTCCGACCAGCAATGAAAGGTGCAATCGAAATCTATGGCTTCCTTGGCGTTTACGATTAGCTCAGCCAATAAAAGCGCTGCGGAAAGTTCTAATCTTGGAATTGTTAAGGCCTTCAATGGAGCTACCCTTGACTTGGCACAGAGCAGATGGACTTTCGATTCTCCATTGGTCTCCGATCGCAAGTATAGACACGCTCCATAAGCTGACATGCTAGCATCGCAGAATCCATGCAACTCAACGGAAGCCCTTGGTTGCAGTACGAATCGTGGGAATTTTAAGTTCTGTACGACCGATAACTGTGAGGTCAACTCCCCCCATGACGAAAGAATGGGCTCTGGCAGTGCATCATCCCAATCCACGTTCGCACTCCATAGAGATTGCAGAAAAATCTTAGATTTTGTGATAATAGGAGTTATTAAACCGAGTGGATCATAGAATTTGGCAATCGTCGACAATGCAACCCGCTTAGTGGGTCGTTGATTGATTGGCAGTTGAGAAAAATGAAATAGGAGCTGATCAGAAGATGGATCCCAGACTAGTCCCAATGCCTTGGCGACATCCGATCCATCGTGAAATTTGATTAACTGCTCCTTGTCGCATTCAGGCTCTCCCTTCAGGGCTGCTGACTCATTCGAACACCATTTGCGAATTGGAAAGTGGCCTCGCGACAGTAATTCCTTCACCTGACGACGAATTTCTCTCACCTCCTCAACTGAGTTCCCACCAGATATTAAATCATCCACATAGAAATCTCTACGAACAATTTTTGCTCCAATAGGAAATGATTCCTCCTCATCGTAAGAGAGTTGATGCATGGCCCTTATAGCCAAGAAGGCAGCTGGCTTGGTTCCGTAAGTCACCGTGTTCAATTTAAAAACACTCAATTCTTTCCTGGAGCTCTCTCTCCAAACGATGCACTGCAAGAAATCATCCGGGTACGAAACACGCACGCAACGGTACATCTTGCAGATGTCTCCACAAAGGGCAACTTTAAAAAATCGAAAGCGAAGCAGTATATTGAAGATTTTTTGTTGAATTGTTGGTCCTGCCAGAAGTAAGTCGTTCAGAGAGCTACCAGAAGTTGTTTTAGCAGATCCATCAAAAACGACACGAAGCTTCGTACTCGTGCTTTCCTGCTTATGTACGCAATGATGGGGCAAAAAGAATTGTGTTTCTGGCGGTTCCTTAGTTACAAGAGACATGTGACCTAGGTCGATATACTCCCCTAAAAATGCTGAATACTGAGCTTTCAGGGCTGGGTTTCTATCTAATTTAGCTTCCAAACTCTTGAAACGACGACGAGCCAAGCAATAAGAATCACCTAAAGATTCGAATCCGGAAGTGGTCAAGAGACGAACAGAGTATTGGCCGTTTCCAAGTCGAATGCAATTTTCAGTAAAAAGTTGCTCACATCGCAAGTCTTCCGGCAATAAAGATGGCTTAGACGAAGTGAAGTCCTCAATTTCCCAAAATCGCTTTACAATGGCGGAAAGTGTGTCATCGGAATAATCAGCTGGGCCCTTGATGCTGGCTTGTAAAACCGACTTATGAGTTGGCATGTTCGATGATAACCCTCCAGAGACTATCCAACCAAGCTTAGTGTTCTGAAGAGTTGGCAAAGCCCTATCCAAATGAATTTGTCCCATAGAAATTATTTCGAAAAACAACCCAGCGCCGAGTAAAAGGTCAATTCGTTGTGATTGATTGAAATTAGGGTCAGCGAGTGAAATGTTTTGCGGTATCCTCCACGATGTTGCATTTATATTGAAATGGGGTTGATAATCAGTAATACTGTGAGTCACAACCGCTGTGAATGCCGCACGATAGCTTGCATCCCGTGATTGCACAAGAATATCGACAGTCTTATCAGAGATCATGGAAGATTCTCCTATCCCAGAAATCGACGTTTGCGATCTTCTGGGATTCAAGTTTAGTTGGCTAGCTAAGCGAGAGGTTATGAAGCTTAGCTGGGAGGCCGAATCTAAAATTGCTCGGCAAGGCATAAATGGTTTTGGTGGAGGGCTTGGTAAATGATGATCAGGATGCGATGATGTATGCGAACATGATACTAATGCTGATGAAGTAGATGGTAATGGCTGAGAGCTCGAGGATGGGTCGCATGATGGAGATGAAAATGAGGTTGATGTTGCGGATTGGTCATGGTTCATGTGTAATAATGAATGGTGCTTCATGCGACAATACTTGCAGTGAGTCGACTTGCATTGCTGCAAACTATGCCCCTTGCGCAAACAGTTGAGGCAAAGGTGCAACTTCTTTGCTTCTCTATATCGAAGATTCGGACTCAAATTTAAAAATCGAGAACACTTTGGCAAATAATGATCCCGTGCATCGCAAAATAAGCATGTCAAATGATTTGAGTTAGTAGCAGATGCAATAAGTGTATTTTGGTTATATTTGTGCAAGTTTTTTCCCACCTGCTGGCCTGGTGTTTGAGTTACCAAGGCTTGATCCAAGTTTTCCATCATCCTGCACCTCTTTTCCAAAAACGACTCCATAGCATCCCAGGTAGACAGCTCAGTGATTGACAAATCCTCTTCCCATTTTTCCCGCGTCCTCTGATCCAGTTTCCGAGTGACGATGTGAATTAAAAGTCCATCCAAAATTTGTTGCGTATTGGCCAGGGTTCGAATTGCTCGCAGATGCGAATTCATGCAATCGCTCAGCTCCCGAAGACCCTTCGAAGATCCCTTCTCGACACCTTTAAACCGAATATTGCCTGAACATGTGCCTGAAAGTGTAAAACTTTATTATCAAATCGATTAACCAGCAAATTCATAGCCTTTTTAAAATAAGCATTCGAGGGTTCGAGCGAGCGTATGGTTTCCAGAGCCACGCCGCCCAAACTCGAACGCAAATATTGTAATTTTTCAATGTCGCTTAGCTCATCATCATTTCCGATGACCGTAGTGAAAGTCGCAAGAAAATCCGGCCACTCAGAGTAGGATCCATGAAAACGAGCAATTTCCAAATTTGGCAACCGAGGCTTTATAGATCGAAAAGAAAGATCCGCATTATTAGTGATGTCAATAGATGTTGAATTTGCAGCGGTTGAAGCCGGCAATTGTGACTTGCGATGAGCCGCCAAGCCTCGGCTTAGTTTCGCCTTCACATCCATGAAGACTTCAGCAAATTCAATCCGATGGTCGCTCGAGATCTCTGCAAAATCCAGTCTTTCCAACGATGTCTGCGCAGAATCAAATGCCTGGTTTAGGGAATTGATCCATTCCATTCGCGCCAGCAAATCAGCTTCGTCAAACTGATTAACCACATCAGCGTTTAAATAGCCTTTCATCGAGCTCATTTGCCGCAAAATAGATTGGGCTATGACTCGGTAGTAGTCGACGTCACTTGTGGATTCATTTTGAGCCCGAACCGAGTTTTCCGTATCAGACATTTTTCAATCACGAGAAAGGAAAGAAAATGAAATGAAAATGAAATAAAATAAAATGTCCGACCGCGTTAGAGGCACAAAACACCGTATACCCTTTACCGCGAAAACGTGGAGGTTAACAAGCGTCGCCGAGATGCAACGGAACCTTTAACTTGGTTGTTGTTGTCCTTGCCGATAAATTGCCTGCCTAGCAACAGCGGATTATGCAACTGGCAAACGAATGTATGTATGGCTATATGTACATATATATATATAATATGCGCTATTAACAAAGATTAAATGCGATTCACTTTGTTAAGAATTGTTTGCACAACACAGTTTTGGTGTTTTTTCACAGCGCAAAATGTACAAAAAATCAAACGGCCGGCTGTGCACTTTTATATGCACTTATGTATGTATGTATGTTCGTATGTTTGTGCCCGAATGCACGATAACGACAGCGAAACAAAGCGTTTGTTTAAACTATATTAAACAATCGCGAGACCAAGCTGCAGACTCCGATAAAAACTGCTATCACGTCGGGGTCACCAAATGTTTGTGGGGAAGACAACAAATATGCCACCCTTATATTTATAATTAATAACGCACGAATAGGTTATATTAAAATGTATAGCGTTTATTCGGAGCGGCAGACGGACTGTGAATGTGTAAAAAGCTTGGCTCCAAGATCTTCATATAGACATATGCAGGCTTACAAAGTAGTTGCTGAATAGATAAGCGACAGCTTTAGTGGTATAAGAAAGAAGGCGAAAGATAAGCAGAGAGCGATGCAGGTGCCGTCGTACACCTATGCGCGCATGACTAGGCGCTGGCGATCTGCTCCGAACAGGTAGGTTAGGTTTGGGCGGCTGTCGGACTATATTCTGACACACTTAGACCTCAATGGGTCCGTTGTGATACCGCATGATCTCGTTTCTTCCTTCTCTAGGGTCCCGTTTCTAGTAGTTTCGGCTTGTGTTAAGCTGATCAGCATGTCTTCCACCCGGAAGATTTAATAAAGGCACTTATGCTTTTGAGATTAATCTCCGATATTTCGGTAAGATCGTCGATGAAGGGGCTTCCTAAGTGTTTCAGTCTGAGTCTGCATAGGGCTGGTCAGAAGCAGAGAAGGTGTTCTACCGTTTCCACTTCTTCCTCATCCCTACATCTTCTGCAGAAATCATTTTGCGGGGTTTTTAGCCTGCCGGCATGCGCGCCAACAAGCCAGTGGCCTGTAAGAGCTCGGATCAACATGCCACACTCTGTGCGGCTGAGCTTGAGTAACTCCGAGGTTTTCTTGTTGTTTATCACAGGCCATGTCTGGTGAGAGATGCGACACTATGGTGCGTTTTGCCAATGGGTGTTGGCTAGTGTGTTGAAGTGGTTTTTTATGTTTAGCTTGCAAGTAGCCATGGGCATACCGACATTTTCCTCTCCTGGTAGGAGAGGCTTGGTGGTGCCCTGCCTGGCTAATTCGTCCGCTATGCAGTTGCCTACGATGTCCCGGTGACCCGGAACCCATATTAGGCTGATAGTAAACTGATTTGCCATCTCGTGGAGAGATCTGCGACAGTCTGCTATTGTACGAGAATTGGTGTTTGTCGAGTAGATCGACTTAATAGCCGCTTGGCTGTCACTATATATATTTCTAGGTGTCCTCTCTGGAGGCTAAGGTTCCTTAAACAGGTTAGTGCTTCTTTTATAGCGTGGACCTCCGCCTGAAAGACGCTACAGTGGTTCGGGAGCCTGAATGACTTCCTGATATCTAATTGTTCGGAGTATACACCTCCGCCGACTTGACCTTCTAATTTGGAGCCATCTGTATAGAAACAGATTGCGTCCGTCGTGCCCGGTCGGCCCTGTTCCCATTCCTCTCTATCAGGAATCAGGGCCTCAAAGGGTGTGTGACTATATTCAATAGATTTGCATAGATCCGTGATTTTCGGAATCGATTTATCATGCTGGAGAATTTTAGCATGGCCATATAATTGGGCTTTCCACTGCCCTGTGTCCCTCAGTCGAATAGCTGCCGATTTGGCCCTTTCCATGCCTGCTAAGTCCAGGCTAGGGAGGTTCAAGATCGCATTCAGCGCTTCATTCGGGGTGGTTCGAAGGGCTCCACTAATACACAAATCCGCCATTCGCTGTACTTTGTTTAGAGGAGTCAGTATGCATTGTTTGTGTAAGGCGGTCCACCACAGAGCCACTCCGTACAGTAGGATTGGCTTGACTACCGCTGTGTATATTAACTATTCTTGGGGACATGCCCCATCTTAGCCCGATTGCTTTTTTACAGGAGTAAAGTGCAATGGTCGCTTTTTTGGTTCTCTCTTGGTTGTTTAAGCCCCATTTGAGGCGTTTATCTAGTACTAACCCCAAGTACCTGGCGTGATCGCTAAAGGAGAGATTACAAATGTTTAAAATGGGTTGGTTAAGTTGAGGAATTTTGTACCTATTCGTAAATAGAACAAGTTCTGTTTTCGAGGGATTTACCCCGAGTCCGCTCGTTATCGTCCATTCCGATAGCATTTTAAGTTTAGCGGTCATAAGATCGCAAAGTGTTTGTGGATATTTTCCATTAAAGATGATGGCAACGTCGTCTGCGTATGCCACGACCTTACAACCTCCTCCCTCCAGAATCCGCAGTAGTTTATTTACAGCGATATTCCACAAGAGGGGTGATAGTACACCTCCTTGCGGGGTGCCTCTGTTCACTAGTCTAGTCTGGGTTGAGGTCCCTAGTGTGGCTGTGACCATTCTGCTTATCAGCAATTTATGGATTAGCCTCACCATTGGCGGCTCAACCCCTAGTTCTGTGAGAGATTCTGTTATAGCGGTGGGAAGCACGTTATTGAAGGCTCCCTCTATATCCAGGAAGGCGATCAGTGTGTATTCCTTGATGTTGAGTGATCTCTCGATGCTGTTTACCACCAAGTGTAGCGCCGATTCGGTTGACTTACCTTTGGTGTAAGCGTGTTGTGCTTCTGATATTTGTGTCGGGTCTACGGTGGCCCTTATGTGTAGGCTTATCATTCTTTCAAAGCTCTTAAGCAGGAATGATGTTAGGCTTATTGGCCTAAAATTCTTTGCTGTGGTGTGAGTGGCCTTCCCTGCCTTGGGAATGAAAACCACCTTTGTTTCTTGCCATGCTGTTGGTAGTTCTCCTACCGCCAGGATGGATTGGAAGATTTTTTTCAACCAGTTTATGGCTATTTGTCCTGCTTGCTGGATGTGAGCCGGTGTTATCCCGTCCGGTCCCGGCGATTTGTATGGTTTGAAACTATGAATGGACCATTTCATGTTGCGGTCTGATAGGAGTGGATCTATTTCGATTCCCTCTCCTGTTCCTCTTTCAGGTGGATGACCTGCTTGTTGGCTCCCCGGGAAGTGAGCGTCTAGGAGCAGGTCCAAGGACTCTTTACTGGAGTCTGACCATGATCCATCTGCTTTTTTAAGATAGCCCAAAGGCGCGGCTGTCTTAGAGAGTATTTTCCTGAGCCTTGCGGCATCAGTCGTTTTTTCTATGTCAGAGCAGAAGGTCTGCCATGCCATTCGTTTTGCTCTCCTAATGGCCTTTTTGTAAGAGGCTAGTTCAAACTTGTAGTTCAGCCAATTGGTGTCCTCATTTCCCGCCTTTGCTCTGTTAAACAGGCATCTGCAGTTGGTTCTGAGGATAGATAGTTGTTGGGTCCACCAGGGGGGTTTTTTCCTTCCTCTTGGTTTCTCTGTGGGGCATGCCACTTTGAAGGCAGTGTTGCATGCCTCTGTGAATTTGTATACTGTTTCGTCCAGCTCATGTGGGTTTGTGATGCTTTCTGACGGTTCCATGGGGAGGATATTTGTCAGAACTTCTTTGTACCTGTGCCAGTCTGCTCGTCTGGGGTTGGCGAAGCTGACCGGCAAGGGCGAATCAAGGGACAATACGGTTTCTATGAATCTATGGTCCGAGAAGGAGTGCTCGTCAGAGACTGCCCAGTTTTTGACTGCGCCTACGAGTGAATCTGATACCAAAGTTAGATCTATGATCGTTTGGCAAGCTTTAGTTATGAAAGTAGGGGCATTGCCCCTATTGCATGAGAATAGGTTCGAATTTAGAATAAAATCAAAAAGAGACTCACCTCTGTCGTTGTTGTTTGGGCAACCCCACTGGGTGTGATGGGCGTTGGCGTCACAGCCTATTACCAATCCGTACTTGAGCTTTTCGCATTCCTCTGCTAGTACTCTGACCAGCGCATCTGGGGGGTTTTCCTTCTCAAAAGCCAAATAGGCCGATAGAACCTTTATAGAGCCACCCTGCAGCTCCAGGCTTACTGCGGTGTTGTCTCCGTTGCTGTAATTGCGAAGTAGAAATATACTAAGATGCCTTTTGGCTAATATGCAGGTTCGAATTTTACCTTCTTTGGGGTCAAGCATAAGCTTGTATTCCTTTGTTCCTAGTCCAGCAACCTTGCCTCCTACCACCCAAGGTTCCTGTACGAGGACTAGGGCGGCTCCGCCTTCTGTCAGGCGAAGCAGAAGGTTTATTTGTAGAAGTCTTAGTGACATCTACAGCTTCCACCTCCACCACAGTGACGTCGGCCTCCTCTGTGTCGCTGAGGTCCACGTCCTCGATTGCCGGTCCGAGCGCACGCATCTCTCTGCTCAGCGACGAATCGGTAGAGTAGCCGTCCTCCGGCCCACCAGGTGCCTCCAACTCCTCAGCAAGCACCTGCTCGGCTGGGTTGCCGGCAGAGCTGCTAGCGGCGTTGGAGTCGCCCTTATACACTTTGATGTGTATCGCACTGAACCCGAAGTTCAGCACTCCACGAGCAGTCTCGATCGGAGCTACTGACTCCTTGTTCAGGACCAAAACCGCCTGGTTGACGTCCCCTTCATGCTCCTCCACCTTGACGACTTTCCAGTCCTTCGTGGGGAGGTGCGGGTTGCATTGTTGCAACATAAAGAGGATGTCCTCCGGCGTCTTGATCGCTGCTGGAATCCAGATCCTGGCTCGGGGTCTACTGGGGACATCGCACCAGTCAAGCGCAACGATGTTCGCCCCTTCGTAAGCCTCGCCGAGCTTGCTTGTCGCCTCTTTGTACATATCAGCCGACCGCTGACTGTCGCATGCTACCACCTTGACGCTGCCCTGGTACCAGCACGCGTCCATGCAACAGGGCGAGGTGCCTGGCTTCTCTCGTACCATGCGCAGGCAAATGAGGGAAAGGTGGGACTCCACTGCCTTCCACTTGTTTCTGGGGATCCTGCTCTCCGGATTTCCCCTGTCAATCAGGCCGAGTAGTACACGATTCTTCGTGATTTCGGCGAAAGAGACCGATGGCTGGATCTTAGATCTCTTCGCCGATGGCCCGGGTAGTTCGAGGGATCGCTGCCTTTTCGCCTGAGTCGCCTCTTGAGAGGGCTTTTCCTGCCCGTAGTTTGGGAGCACCTTCCTTGCCCACTCTACCTTCTTTAGCCATTCAGGCGAAGGCGTGGCAACGGTGCTCCTGGTGTGTGAGCGCAGAGTCTGGGCGGCAGTCCGCCTTTCTGCGTATGTATATTTTGCACCAGCGGGTGGCCCGAGCGCCTTGGCAGTACCTACCGTTGCTTTCGGCGCAGATGCGCACGTCGCGGAGGCGTTTGCGGTTGGCTTTCTGCCACCCATCATCCCCAGTTTGGGATGCGGCCCTTTCTGGGCCGTGCTGGTATGGAAGGTGGAACCAGTGTTCGTCTTATCCATGGGTTTTTTAAGAGTACCCGTCTCTATGTTTTTTGTCTTTTTTTCTTCTGTTTTTTGATCCATAATTAGGTCCCACGAGTTGCGGAGAAGGGGAAAGGTCCGCCCGGGCAGAGATCCGCGATGCCCGGGTAAGGCGATAGTTAGAACAGGGGGTCGCCATGTCCCTGAGCACACCGTTTGAGACTGGGCTATTTTTGATCCGGGCCCCCAGCCAGGCTGACTCTTGGCACGGTCCGTATTACATCGTAGTCCGGCCCTTAGTGAGATGTTGGGAGGGGAGTTGGGTAGGTGTTGTGTTGGGAGTGGGTTTGTGTAAAGCAACTATTTAGATGCGGCTGAACAACTCGCATCGTCGTTATTGCTTCGTTGCAAAATACCCGCTGGCTGTCCGGGACTGTTTATTTACTGGGGTTTCCGTCCACGGTACCGTGTTTGACTTATCCCACCAGCTTATTCACAGTTGACCTCGAGAGAGGTCGTCCGCTATCCGCAACCTGCGACCCGCTCGGTTGCCCCAGCTAGGCGACTTTGGAACCATCTCACAAGTTCCTCAGCCGAGTCATAATTATGTAATTCAATAGTGTTTTTCATAAAATCAATTTTTGTTGACATGATACTACTGCAGCAACAGTGCATAGTGCACAAGAAGATAATGGTGATTGCATACAAATTACCAAACGACCAGTTAACGTTTTTAATCACCAACTTATATTTGAATAGGGAAATCAAGACACTAACGAACTTACTTACTACTTTAATAAAACTATTAATAAAATTATTTACGTGACATGACTGAAACTTTGGCGAAAAACATAATTATAAAATTTATATGTGGACACAATTTTGTTATGTACATCAATAATGACGAAGACCTTGCTATTTTTCAAGGAGCCTATATGAAATTAATTAAACCAAATAATGGCACGAAACTAATGAAAACTTCAGTAGTACTTCCCAACATGCCAAAATATGCAGACTTTCGTGAAAAATATTAGAAATACATAAAAAAACAATACACCAAGGTATTAAAAAGACTTATGACAATTTTCAAACTAAATACTACTTCCCAGACGCACAAAATCTTCTTTTAAACATTATTAACAAACGTGAAATTTGTAATTTATGCAAAGCAGAGCCCAGAAAAGTTGCTCTTTCGTTTTAAAAAACTCCAAAAACCAAAAATATTCGCGATAAATATGTTATAAACTATTACTTTATTGACCAACGTAAATTTTTAACATGCATCGACATTCATTCAAAATTTATTTCTATTATTGAAACAAAAACCACCGAAAGGATTGAAATTAAAAAGCTCTTCTTAAAATTTTTAAGGTAGGATAGGTAAACCGAAAAAAATTAAAATTGATCAATATCCTGGCCTAGTATCTAAATCATTACAAAATTGGTTACAAAAGGAAAATATTAATGGTATAGCCGACATAGAAAGGGTACATAAAACAATCAATGGAAAACTTAGAATTATTAATACACTTACAGGCGCTGAAGATAAATTAATGAACATAGAAAAGGCAACATATGTTTGTAATCACGAAATAACCCATGATGCCATAGGTTAAACTCCTGCTGCAATATTTTATTGTGGAATAAAACCAAGCAAAAATATGCAAAAACAAAAAGAACATAAGATAGATAAAATTAACAAAGGCCGCGAGGAACATGAATTAGATTTGGAATACAAAAGTTGAAAAGAAATGAAATGTAAAGCTAAATTAGTAAACCCATTCAAAAAGGTAGGAGCGTTAGAACAAAAAGACGAAAAGCACTGGCAAGAAACTAATAGGGGTAAAAAGCTAAAACTCAATTCTCTTTTCTCATTCCAGTACAGTACTGATTCTGATAACGAAATTGTTCATGATAGTGACACGGACGAAAATACCATTGTTGAGGCCAGCGCCTCCCTGTCCTCGACTTTTACGTAGCATGTCCCGGCTCTAATAAAACTGCTCGCTGTATAGCGTTACATATAGCCGTGAGACAAAGAAGTAAGGGAACCGCTTTAAAAATAATCGTAGCAGACGGTGGCTGATGCTGTACTGAATAGGCGCGGGCGAAGCAAGTGCTCGCGTACCCAACAAGTGCGCTTAAAGCTTATGTAGAACGGTACAATTCCAGCCACTCATCTGCTGATTGGAACATTATAGCGGGCTCATTGGGTCTGTCTATTGTAACAGATTTCGGCGGCGACATACTCCACCCGGTAAACTTGGATCTCCTGCGTCTGGGTTACCCTCAATCTTGCCGACGTTCAATACAGCCAGCTTCGCTACGGGTCGTCGTAAGATGCCGTGGGCAGTCTCGATCGTAGCGCTTCTTACTTGCTGGTCCTTAGCTAAGACCACTTCGGTGACTATTCCTTTCGGACACGTGTTCCGTGGTAAGGTCTCGTCCACTATGAGGACGACGCTGCCAATCGTTAGGGGTGGCTGCTTGACGTACCATTTTCCTCGGCGAGCTAAGTCGGGAACGTACTCCCTGACCCATCGTTTCCAGAAATGGTCGGCGAATAATTGAACCGATTGCCACATGCATCGAACCGAGAGATTGTTGTTGAAGATGGGCTTATATCCGCTTGCTGACCCGCGGCGGTTGAAGAAGTTGCGAATACACATAATGCAGGACGAGGCGTCGGGGGAGTGAGCTATTTCTAGATGCACTGCTCTGACCGTGAGACAGGTAAAGATTACTCCCCATCGTTTCTCCTTCCTCCTGCCAACGGTCACGGGAATTGGTCCAAAGTAATCGATTCCAACGTAGGTAAATGGGCGTTGATAAGCGGCGACTCTAGCAATGGGAAGTTGGGCCATTTGCGGCAGCTTTGGGGAGGCATTATCGTTTCTGCAGCATTGGCATGCTCGCCGGGCTGACTTATATAAAACTCGTAAGCGTGGTATATAATGAATGCCACGGATCCTATTGATGCAGGCCTCGTGCATGGTGTGGTGCATCTGACGGTGATACCAGTTGACAATTAGGCGTGTTACGTAATGTCCGTAAGGGAGTATTATTTGCTGTTGTGGGCACAAGTTTTCAGCTCTCCCTCGGATCCGTAGCAGAAACGTCTAGAAACACATTAAGACAAATTAGTTTTGAATTTGCGTTTAGAGCTTTACTTTTGGAGAGTAAACATATTTGTTTTCGGAACTCTGATACTTGCGCGTAGCGTATCAGTGTTGTTTGAGCGCGGCGTATCATCTCGGCGTTAATGCTCGAAATTGGAGGCGTTTTCCGCGCTGTGGCTTTCAGCTTTTCGATGTATAATATAAACGTTGCTACCGCTCGATATAGCCTCCGCCAGTCAGAAAAGTGTTCTACGTTCACGATGGGGTCCAGTGGCGTAGTAGCGACGAAAAACACCTGCTTCACTTCGATGTAGGTTGGGGCTCCTAGGTCGGTACAGGTAGGCCAACGAGAGCGTTCCTGGAGATGGTACTCCGGGCCATCAAAACATTTATGCATGGAAGTGAAACTCGAAGTCTTAGTGGCGATGTCAGCAGGGTTTAAGTCCGATGGCACCCAGTGCCATTGGTCTACATTGGTGAGCTCCAACACTTCTCCTACTCGATGCATTACATACTGCTGGAACTTGCGCGGGTCCATTCGCAGACATTTGAGGACTGTTTTGGAGCCCGTCCAGTAGTAATGGGAGTTAACTGATAGCCGAGAATTTGTTTGAATTTGCTGGCTAAGCTTGGCACCAGTGACTGCTGCCTGTAATTCCATACGGGGAATGGACAGCGGACTTAGCGGGGCAACTTTAGTTTTGGCTGCTAGTAGGCTAAGATAAACGGAGTTGCCTTGTTGGATGCGAAGATACGAGACTGCTGCATAAGCGAGTTCTACGAAGGTGTGGAGCTGCACGTCATGGATGTCCTCGTTGGTTCTGAAGAAGCATCGCGGAATCTTGACCGTGGCGATTAGGGTTAATGCCTGCTTCCATCGCTTCCATCTTGGGAGCAGGCTTTCTGGTATGCAGTCGTCCCAGTCGGTGGGGGTCCGCCACACTTCTTGTAATACAATAATATTTTCAGCTCTATAGTGTAGCAGGCGATGAGGCCGAGGTCGTACATTGACATAAGTACTTTGAGGAGTTCCCGCTTCGAGGGTGAATCGTTTTCTGTCCATATGTCGCGTTTCAGACGGGAGAATTTGAAGATAAACGTTAGGTCGTCCGTTTCCGGGATCCAGTATAGGCCGAGGACTTTCTTGGCGGTGGTGATCTCGACCTCCGTTGACGATGATTCTCCGGCTGGTTCGCTAAGCACAGTCTTCGAGTTCGAGGCCCTGTTGCGAATATATAACCCTTCTTGAAGAACTTGTGTGGCGATTTCTATCACCACCTTATTGTCGTTGCCGCTGTAGATAAAGTCGTCGACGTAATGGAAATTTTTCACGGCTTGTGTGGCGATCGCGATCGCCATCTTTCCGGCGCGAAATGAGATCAGCAGATCCACCAATGGTTTCAAGAGATCGAGAAGTCGTTCAGGGTTTCCCCCCCTGACTGCGCCGCTGCATCCCAAACTAGACGAACCCTGTTAGGTTTGTTCGGGCTTGTAATTATAAAGTTTGGTAGATACCATACCCTCGCGTGTTAGATCTGCTGCATTTAGCTTACGGGCATATTTCTTTTGCACGAGATTATCGATCTCCTTTTGGGTGTGAGTCTTTAGTACTGGTTCCTTGACGAATTTCCGTTGTAGGCACATCAGTCGTCTAAGGGCGCTTGGGTAACTATCTGGTAGAGCTGCGTTCTCGCTCTTCCACAGCAGTCCAATTTCAAATCTGCCGTCCTCAAATCTGGCTGTCGAGTTCATGATGGCTATGGCACGATAGTCAGCTTCAGAATATAGGTGGGCACGTCGAGGAGTCTCTACTGCGAAGGTTTGCTTAATGGCCTCGTGTAAGGCGGTGTCTGCTTCGTAGCATCTGCACTCATGGATGTTAACGTGTCCCTCTGGGTTAGATCTTCTGTTCGGAGGGATTTGCAACGTCCAGCCCAGTCGAGTTTTGGAAGCAATTGGCTGGCGCCACGCTCCCTCCCGGATTCTAAGAGGTACGGCTAAATTCCAGTTATCCGCTCCAACGATTATAGTTGGTCGCACGTTGGCATATGAGGCAATTGGTAGTCCTTTAAAGTACGGGAACTTCATGGCGAGCTCCTTCATGTTGGCGGACTGCATTGGTAAGTTTAGGCTTCTGACGCTGCGAGCATCTCTCAGTTTAAATTTGGCTCCGATCTGCGTGTTGATGACACGTAAAGTCGCTGTTTTAGAAGTTTCTTCGACATGGGTTGTATTGTCGGTCCATTTCAGGCAGAGTGGGTGTGGTACGCCTGTCACCCCCAGCTTCTGGAAGATAGTTTCTTCGATCAGCGTTACTGATGATCCTTCGTCTAGATAGGCAAAGGTGTTAATTTGTTGAGTCTTATAATCGATTTTGATTGGTACGATACGGAAATTAGTTTGATCCGCATGTCTATGGGCGAGAATGTGACCGCTCTCCAGCTCGGGTGCTGTTGCCTGGCGCTGGTGTTCGGCGCGGTAGAGGGGATGGTGACGTTCGCAACAGTTGTTTATGTTGCATGTCTTCCTTGAAATGCACAGACTTCGGTGCTTGTTGAGGCAATTGAGGCACAAGTGATGGGTGCGGGACACGTCCCATCTTTCTGCCGTGATCATAGCGGAGAAGTTAGGGCAGGTTTGAATCTTGTGGTCTCCGGCATCGCATATCACGCATTTCCCCCTTAACTCGAAGTGGTTCCTCACTCGCCAAATGGTAATTAAGGCGTTCGCTGCGCCCAAATGCTGGCAACTCCCTGGGGATCGCTTGACGAGCGGTAATCTGCGAAGGTGTTGGAATGCCAGAGGTCAGCATTCTTTTGTGGCTGCGTCTGGTCCTAATAAGCGCTCTGCGGCTTCGGCTTCCTTTGGCCTGATCAGCTGTTGCTTAACCGGGGCCGGACCATGTGAGGTTAGGTTCGATAAACCGCATGGCGTTTGAGCGGTCTTTTCACCTACCGCTGAGATGCCACCCACTGCCATGCTAGTGGTCGTGACCGTCGTCGACGCGGATTGCGTATTTATGTTGCTGGGTTCCAGAGGAGAAGCTTGATATGACGGGTTGTGATCCGCGTGATTAGTTACGTAATTTATTACGATTATTTTTAAAGATTGTTGAGGCCAGCGCCACCCTGTCCTCGACTTTTACGTAGCACGTCCCCGTTCTAATAAAACTCGTAGGTTAACATATATCCAATTTATTATTCAATATATAACTGCTGGCTGTATAGCGTTACATATAGCCGTGAGACAAAGAAGTAAGGGAACCGCTTTAAAAACAATCGTAGCAGACGGTGGCTGATGCTGTACTGAATAAGCGCGGGCGAAGCAAGTGCTCGCGTACCCGACAAGTGCGCTTAAAGCTTATGTAGAACGGTACAATTCCAGCCACTTATCTGCTGATTGGAACATTATAGCGAGCTCATTGGGTCTGTCTATTGTAACAGATTTCGGCGTCGACAACCATTGATAACAGCTCAACAAATTAGCATTACACCCATTATTTCGAACAACGGTTATTTACTTCTGAACACAGGGACTATAAAAATACCTCTAAAGTATGAACATCGTATGAATAAAATAAGTGAAACTAAAATATTTGAAACATATCAGAAATTTATAAAATACGAAATCAAATTTAAAAACTAATGAAAAAGAGTTGGAAGATAAACTACAAAACATACAAGAAAAATTAATTGAAAACAAAGAATTTAATGAAATAATTCAAATAAAAATAAAAGAAAAACAAGAAGAAGAGGTTTTGCACATTTTTAGATATTCCCTAAGTATATTCCTAGAATACAATGAAGATTTACAAATGAGTTTACAATTAACAAGAGTTAGAATATTTAATCCTAAAGAAAAATGACTATCAATCAAAACTTCAGCTTGGCTAAGCAGTCAAACTAAAGACACTTTTATTCTAGCCCATATAAATAATATATAAAGAAACATAAAATTATAAAATTATTCAATATCCAGATATATTATCTGGCAGACAAATTGATATATATGATAATTATGAATATTTTGTAAGTGACGAAAAGAAAATATTTTACTTGGAAAATTCACCAAATTAATTAGCAAATATATTAGACCAAAAATTTATAATCACTGATCAATGTATCTCTCAAATCCTTACTAATCAATTTGCGAAATGTCAACACACTTTTGTATCAGAAAATGAATCTGTAAAATATATTGATCCTCACATCATTATTACTTATACAGGGTGGCCCACGAAAGATTTTCAACATTTTTCTTTTTATTGGATAGCCGCCAACATTGCGGTTTATGTTAGGTTAGGTTAGGGCGGCTGTGAATTGTGATACCGCAGGTCCCGTATCTAGTAGTTTCCGCCTGTGTTAAGCTGATCAGCATGTCTTCCACCCGGAAGATTTTATAAAGGCAATTTTTGAGATTAATCGCTGATATTTCGGTAAGACCGTCGATGAAGGGTCTTCTTAAGTGTTTCAGTCGGAGTCTGCATAGGGCTGGGCAGAAGCAGAGTAGGTTTTCTACCGTTTCGTCTTCTTCCACATCCCTGCAGCTTCTGCAGAAATCATTTTGCGGGGCTTTTAGTCTGACGGCATGTGTGCCAACAAGCCAGTGGCCTGTAAGAGCTCGAATCAACATGCCACACTCTGTGCGGCTGAGTTTAAGTAATTCCGAGGTTTTTTTGTTGCTTATCACAGAACATGTCTGATGAGAGATACGACACTGTGGTGCGTTTTGCCAACGGGTGTTGGCTAGTTTGTTAAAGTAGTTTTATATATTTAGCTTGCAAGTTGTCATGGGCATACCGACATTCTCCTTTCCTGGGAGGAGAGGCTTGGTGGTGCCCTGCCTGGCTAATTCGTCCGCTATGCAGTTGCCTACGATGTCCCGGTGACCCGGAACCCATATTAGGCTGATAGTAAACTGATTAGCCATCTCGTGGAGAGGTCTGCGACAGTCTGCTATTGTACGGGAGTTGGTGTTTGTCGAGTAGATCGATTTAATAGCCGCTTGGATGACACTATATATGTCTAGGTGTCCTCTCTGGAGGCTAAGGTTCCTTAAACAGGTTAGTGCTTCTTTTATAGCGTGGACCTCCGCCTGAAAGACGCTACAGTGGTCCGGCAGCCTGAATGACTTCCTGATATCTAATGGTTCGGAGTATACACCTCCGCCAACTTGTCCTTCTTATTTGGAGCCATCTGTATAGAAGCAGATTGCGTCCGTCGTGCCTGGTCGGCCCTGGTTCCATTCCTCTCTATATGGAATCAGGGCCTCAGGGGGTGTGGGACTAAATTCAATGAATTTGCATAGATCCGTTATCTTCGGAATCGATTTATCAAGCTGGAGAATTTTAGCATGACTATAAAATTGGGCTTTCCATTGCCCTGTTTCCCTGCTAAGTCCAGGCTAGGGAGGTTCAAAATCGCATCCAGCGCTTCATTCGGGGTGGTTCGAAGGGCTCCACTAATACACAAAGCCGCCATTCGCTGTACTTTGTTTAGAGGAGTCAGTATGCATTGTTTGTGCAGAGCGATCCACCACAGAGCCACCCCGTATAGTAGGATTGGCTTGACTACCGCTGTGTATATCCAGTTGACTATTCTAGGGGACATGCCCCATCTTAGCCCAATTGCTTTTTTACAGGAGTAAAGTGCAATGGTCGCTTTCTTGGTTCTCTCTTGGTTCTAACCCCAAGTATCTGGCTTCACTGGACAAGAAAAATTAATTAAAATGCTCGCCGAAAATGAAAATCAAGTTTTTTATGAAACAGCTGATAAGTTATACAACTAGAAATTCATACTGAATGTGCCTGGGAAAACCAGGGCTGATAATATATGAAAGAACGAAAATTTCTTTGCTAATAATTGTTTTTCTCAGAAGGGGAACAAATGTCTGTGGCAGCGTTATGGGCGTCAGAGTATGCGTGGCAAACTATTTTAAAACAAGGAAGAACGCTATAGTCGAGTACCTCGACTATCAGATACCCGTTACTCAGCTAAAGGGACCAAAGGGAAATGGAGATATGCAAGCAGCAAATCGAGATTTAAATACGCCACCTACCGGCGGTAGACAGATTTAAGCGTTATGGGCGTTAGAGTGGGCGTTGCAAAATTTTTTTTGGATCAATCGATAGGTATTGACGAGACCAATACATATAAGTTAAAATTTTTTATCTAGCATGAAAACTATGGCCGTCACAGGTTTGGGCGGTTTGTGGGCGTTAGAGTGGGCGTGGCAATTTTTTTTCGGGTCACTCGATAGGTATTGATGAGAAGAATACACTTATGTTAAAATTTTTATTCTAGCATCAAAATTGTAGGAGCCACAGTTTTGGGCGGTTTGTGGCCGTAAGAGTGGGCGTGGCACATTGCTGAAACAAACTTGCGCTGCGTAAGAAGCTTAGGAATCTGCACGCCAAATCTCAATAGCCTAGCTCCCATAGTTTCCGAGATCTCAGCGTTCATCCGGACGGACAGACAGACGGACAGACGGACATGGCTAGATCGACTCGGCTAGTGATCCTGATAAAGAATATATATACTTTATGGGGTCGGAAACGCTTCCTTCTGCTTGTTACATACTTTCCGACGAATCTAGTATACCCTTTTACTCTACGAGTAACGGGTATAAATACAAAAAATGATATTCCCAATAGTATAAGATAGTATGTCAAAAAGACCGAAACTATAATTTGTTTCATATTATTTTCCCACCAATTTTCCGATCGTTCCTATGGCAGCTATATGATATAGTCATCCGATTTTGATAAAATTTAGTTCGAAATACAAAACTAATTAAAAAATGTTATTTCCAAGCTTAGGAGGTTATATGCTAAAAAACACCAAATATATAATTTTTTTAAATTTTTTTTCCGATTATTCCCATGGGAGCAATAAGATATAGTTGTCCGATCCGCCTGGTTCCGACTTATATACTACCTGCAAAAGATATAAGACTTTTGGGAAAGTTTCCGCCCGATTGCTTTAAAACTGAGAGACTAGTTTGCGTAGAAACGGACGGACAGACGGACAGATGGTCAGACGGACACGGGTAGATCGACTCGTCTAGTCATGCTGATCAAGAATGTATATACTTTATCGGAAACGTCTCCTTCACTGCGTTGCAAACTTCTGACTAAAATCAATATACCCTCTGCAAGGGTATAAAAACACCGAAGCTATAATTTTTTTCATATTATTTTCCCACCAAATTTCCGATCGTTCCTATGGCAGCTATATGATATAGTCGTCCGGTTTTGATAAAATTTAGTTCGAAAGTCAAAACTAAGTAAAAAATGTTACTTCCAAGCTTAGGATGTTATATGTTAAAAAACACCAAAGATATAGTTAAAAAAAAATTTTTTTTCTATTATTCCTATGGGAGCTATAAGATATAGAGGTCCGATCTGGCTGGTTCCGATTTATAACAATATAAAATTTACAACAAATATATTTCAAAAAATTAATACCGACTAATGTAAAAATGATATTACCGAAACATCGTTTTTACCATTTCGAACATATCAAATTGATATGTGCCGTATCAAGGCCGAATTGATACTGGATTTCATTGCATTGTTTGTGCAGAGCGATCCACCACAGAGCCACCCCGTATAGTAGGATTGGCTTGACTACCGCTGTGTATATCCAGTTGACTATTCTAGGGGACATGCCCCATCTTAGCCCAATTGCTTTTTTACAGGAGTAAAGTGCAATGGTCGCTTTCTTGGTTCTCTCTTGGTTCTAACCCCAAGTATCTGGCTTCACTGGACAAGTATATTCCTAGAATACAATGAAGATTTACAAATGAGTTTACAATTAACAAGAGTTAGAATATTTAATCCTAAAGAAAAATGACTATCAATCAAAACTTCAGCTTGGCTAAGCAGTCAAACTAAAGACACTTTTATTCTAGCCCATATAAATAATATATAAAGAAACATAAAATTATAAAATTATTCAATATCCAGATATATTATCTGGCAGACAAATTGATATATATGATAATTATGAATATTTTGTAAGTGACGAAAAGAAAATATTTTACTTGGAAAATTCACCAAATTAATTAGCAAATATATTAGACCAAAAATTTATAATCACTGATCAATGTATCTCTCAAATCCTTACTAATCAATTTGCGAAATGTCAACACACTTTTGTATCAGAAAATGAATCTGTAAAATATATTGATCCTCACATCATTATTACTTATACAGGGTGGCCCACGAAAGATTTTCAACATTTTTCTTTTTATTGGATAGCCGCCAACATTGCGGTTTATGTTAGGTTAGGTTAGGGCGGCTGTGAATTGTGATACCGCAGGTCCCGTATCTAGTAGTTTCCGCCTGTGTTAAGCTGATCAGCATGTCTTCCACCCGGAAGATTTTATAAAGGCAATTTTTGAGATTAATCGCTGATATTTCGGTAAGACCGTCGATGAAGGGTCTTCTTAAGTGTTTCAGTCGGAGTCTGCATAGGGCTGGGCAGAAGCAGAGTAGGTTTTCTACCGTTTCGTCTTCTTCCACATCCCTGCAGCTTCTGCAGAAATCATTTTGCGGGGCTTTCAGTCTGACGGCATGTGTGCCAACAAGCCAGTGGCCTGTAAGAGCTCGAATCAACATGCCACACTCTGTGCGGCTGAGTTTAAGTAATTCCGAGGTTTTTTGGTTGCTTATCACAGAACATGTCTGGTGAGAGATACGACACTGTGGTGCGTTTTGCCAACGGGTGTTGGCTAGTTTGTTAAAGTAGTTTTATATATTTAGCTTGCAAGTTGTCATGGGCATACCGACATTCTCCTTTCCTGGGAGGAGAGGCTTGGTGGTGCCCTGCCTGGCTAATTCGTCCGCTATGCAGTTGCCTACGATGTCCCGGTGACCCGGAACCCATATTAGGCTGATAGTAAACTGATTAGCCATCTCGTGGAGAGGTCTGCGACAGTCTGCTATTGTACGGGAGTTGGTGTTTGTCGAGTAGATCGATTTAATAGCCGCTTGGATGACACTATATATGTCTAGGTGTCCTCTCTGGAGGCTAAGGTTCCTTAAACAGGTTAGTGCTTCTTTTATAGCGTGGACCTCCGCCTGAAAGACGCTACAGTGGTCCGGCAGCCTGAATGACTTCCTGATATCTAATGGTTCGGAGTATACACCTCCGCCAACTTGTCCTTCTTATTTGGAGCCATCTGTATAGAAGCAGATTGCGTCCGTCGTGCCTGGTCGGCCCTGGTTCCATTCCTCTCTATATGGAATCAGGGCCTCAGGGGGTGTGGGACTAAATTCAATGAATTTGCATAGATCCGTTATCTTCGGAATCGATTTATCAAGCTGGAGAATTTTAGCATGACTATAAAATTGGGCTTTCCATTGCCCTGTTTCCCTGCTAAGTCCAGGCTAGGGAGGTTCAAAATCGCATCCAGCGCTTCATTCGGGGTGGTTCGAAGGGCTCCACTAATACACAAAGCCGCCATTCGCTGTACTTTGTTTAGAGGAGTCAGTATGCATTGTTTGTGCAGAGCGATCCACCACAGAGCCCCGTATAGTAGGATTGGCTTGACTACCGCTGTGTATATCCAGTTGACTATTCTAGGGGACATGCCCCATCTTAGCCCAATTGCTTTTTTACAGGAGTAAAGTGCAATGGTCGCTTTCTTGGTTCTCTCTTGGTTCTAACCCCAAGTATCTGGCTTCACTGGACAAGAAAAATTAATTAAAATGCTCGCCGAAAATGAAAATCAAGTTTTTTATGAAACAGCTGATAAGTTATACAACTAGAAATTCATACTGAATGTGCCTGGGAAAACCAGGGCTGATAATATATGAAAGAACGAAAATTTCTTTGCTAATAATTGTTTTTCTCAGAAGGGGAACAAATGTCTGTGGCAGCGTTATGGGCGTCAGAGTATGCGTGGCAAACTATTTTAAAACAAGGAAGAACGATATAGTCGAGTACCTCGACTATCAGATACCCGTTACTCAGCTAAAGGGACCAAAGGGAAATGGAGATATGCAAGCAGCAAATCGAGATTTAAATACGCCACCTACCGGCGGTAGACAGATTTAAGCGTTATGGGCGTTAGAGTGGGCGTTGCAAAATTTTTTTTGGATCAATCGATAGGTATTGACGAGACCAATACATATAAGTTAAAATTTTTTATCTAGCATGAAAACTATGGCCGTCACAGGTTTGGGCGGTTTGTGGGCGTTAGAGAGGGCGTGGCAATTTTTTTTCGGGTCACTCGATAGGTATTGATGAGAAGAATACACTTATGTTAAAATTTTTATTCTAGCATCAAAATTGTAGGAGCCACAGTTTTGGGCGGTTTGTGGCCGTAAGAGTGGGCGTGGCACATTGCTGAAACAAACTTGCGCTGCGTAAGAAGCTTAGGAATCTGCACGCCAAATCTCAATAGCCTAGCTCCCATAGTTTCCGAGATCTCAGCGTTCATCCGGACGGACAGACAGACGGACAGACGGACATGGCTAGATCGACTCGGCTAGTGATCCTGATAAAGAATATATATACTTTATGGGGTCGGAAACGCTTCCTTCTGCTTGTTACATACTTTCCGACGAATCTAGTATACCCTTTTACTCTACGAGTAACGGGTATAAATACAAAAAATGATATTCCCAATAGTATAAGATAGTATGTCAAAAAGACCGAAACTATAATTTGTTTCATATTATTTTCCCACCAATTTTCCGATCGTTCCTATGGCAGCTATATGATATAGTCATCCGATTTTGATAAAATTTAGTTCGAAATACAAAACTAATTAAAAAATGTTATTTCCAAGCTTAGGAGGTTATATGTTAAAAAACACCAAATATATAATTTTTTTAAATTTTTTTTCCGATTATTCCCATGGGAGCAATAAGATATAGTTGTCCGATCCGCCTGGTTCCGACTTATATACTACCTGCAAAAGATATAAGACTTTTGGGAAAGTTTCCGCCCGATTGCTTTAAAACTGAGAGACTAGTTTGCGTAGAAACGGACGGACAGACGGACAGATGGTCAGACGGACACGGGTAGATCGACTCGTCTAGTCATGCTGATCAAGAATGTATATACTTTATCGGAAACGTCTCCTTCACTGCGTTGCAAACTTCTGACTAAAATCAATATACCCTCTGCAAGGGTATAAAAACACCGAAGCTATAATTTTTATACCCGTTACTCGTAGAGTAAAAGGGCATACTAGATTCGTCGGAAAGTATGTAACAGGCAGAAGGAAGCGTTTCCGACCCCACAAAGTATATATATTCTTGATCAGGATCACTAGCCGAGTCGATCTAGCCATGTCCGTCTGTCCGTCTGTCCGTCTGTCCGTATGAACGCTGAGATCTCGGAAACTATGAGAGTTACAATACTGGGATTAGGCACGCAGATTCCTGAGATTCCTGCGCAGCGCAAGTTTGTTTCAGCACAGTGCCACGCCCACTCTAACGCCCACAAACCGCCCAAAACTGTGGCTCCTACAGTTTTGATGCTAGAATAAAAATTTTAACTGAAATGTATTGTTCTCATCAATACCTATCGATTGACCCAAAAAAAAGTTTGCCACGCCCACTTTAACGCCCACAAACCGCGAAAACCTGTGACGCCCACAATTTTCATGCTAGATAAAAAATTTTAACTGAAATGTATTGGTCTCGTCGATACCTATCGATTGATCCAAAAAAAAATTTGCCACGCCCACTCTAACGCCCATAACGCTTAAATCTGTATACCGCCGGTAGGTGGCGCATTTTAATCTCGCTTTGCTGCTTGCATATCTCCATATAGCTGAGTAACGGGTATCTGATAGTCGAGGTACTCGACTATAGCGTTCTTCCTTGTTTTCATATTATTTTCCCACCAAATTTCCGATCGTTCCTATGGCAGCTATATGATATAGTCGTCCGGTTTTGATAAAATTTAGTTCGAAAGTCAAAACTAAGTAAAAAATGTTACTTCCAAGCTTAGGATGTTATATGTTAAAAAACACCAAAGATATAGTTAAAAAAAATTTTTTTTTCTATTATTCCTATGGGAGCTATAAGATATAGAGGTCCGATCTGGCTGGTTCCGATTTATAACAATATAAAATTTACAACAAATATATTTCAAACAAGGAAGAACGCTATAGTCGAGTACCTCGACTATCAGATACCCATTACTCAGCTATATGGAGATATGCAAGCAGCAAAGCGAGATTAAAATGCGCCACCTACCGGCGGTATACAGATTTAAGCGTTATGGGCGTTAGAGTGGGCGTGGCAAATTTTTTTTTGGATCAATCGATAGGTATCGACGAGACCAATACATTTCAGTTAAAATTTTTTATCTAGCATGAAAATTGTGGGCGTCACAGGTTTTCGCGGTTTGTGGGCGTTTAAGTGGGCGTGGCAAACTTTTTTTTGGGTCAATCGATAGGTATTGATGAGAACAACACATTTCAGTTAAAATTTTTATTCTAGCATCAAAACTGTAGGAGCCACAGTTTTGGGCGGTTTGTGGGCGTTAGAGTGGGCGTGGCACTGTGCTGAAAAAAACCTGCGCTGCGCAGGAATCTCAGGAATCTGCGTGCCTAATCCCAGTATTGTAACTCTCATAGTTTCCGAGATCTCAGCGTTCATACGGACAGACGGACAGACGGACAGACGGACAGACGGACAGACGGACATGGCTAGATCGACTCGGCTAGTGATCCTGATCAAGAATATATATACTTTGTGGGGTCGGAAACGCTTCCTTCTGCCTGTTACATACTTTCCGACGAATCTAGTATACCCTTTTACTCTACGAGTAACGGGTATAAAAATTAATACCGACTAATGTAAAAATGATATTACCGAAACATCGTTTTTACCATTTCGAACATATCAAATTGATATGTGCCGTATCAAGGCCGAATTGATACTGGATTTCATTGCATTGTTTGTGCAGAGCGATCCACCACAGAGCCACCCCGTATAGTAGGATTGGCTTGACTACCGCTGTGTATATCCAGTTGACTATTCTAGGGGACATGCCCCATCTTAGCCCAATTGCTTTTTTACAGGAGTAAAGTGCAATGGTCGCTTTCTTGGTTCTCTCTTGGTTCTAACCCCAAGTATCTGGCTTCACTGGACAAGAAAAATTAATTAAAATGCTCGCCGAAAATGAAAATCAAGTTTTTTATGAAACAGCTGATAAGTTATACAACTAGAAATTCATACTGAATGTGCCTGGGAAAACCAGGGCTGATAATATATGAAAGAACGAAAATTTCTTTGCTAATAATTGTTTTTCTCAGAAGGGGAACAAATGTCTGTGGCAGCGTTATGGGCGTCAGAGTATGCGTGGCAAACTATTTTAAAACAAGGAAGAACGCTATAGTCGAGTACCTCGACTATCAGATACCCGTTACTCAGCTAAAGGGACCAAAGGGAAATGGAGATATGCAAGCAGCAAATCGAGATTTAAATACGCCACCTACCGGCGGTAGACAGATTTAAGCGTTATGGGCGTTAGAGTGGGCGTTGCAAAATTTTTTTTGGATCAATCGATAGGTATTGACGAGACCAATACATATAAGTTAAAATTTTTTATCTAGCATGAAAACTATGGCCGTCACAGGTTTGGGCGGTTTGTGGGCGTCAGAGTGGGCGTGGCAATTTTTTTTCGGGTCACTCGATAGGTATTGATGAGAAGAATACACTTATGTTAAAATTTTTATTCTAGCATCAAAATTGTAGGAGCCACAGTTTTGGGCGGTTTGTGGCCGTAAGAGTGGGCGTGGCACATTGCTGAAACAAACTTGCGCTGCGTAAGAAGCTTAGGAATCTGCACGCCAAATCTCAATAGCCTAGCTCCCATAGTTTCCGAGATCTCAGCGTTCATCCGGCGGACAGACAGACGGACAGACGGACATGGCTAGATCGACTCGGCTAGTGATCCTGATAAAGAATATATATACTTTATGGGGTCGGAAACGCTTCCTTCTGCTTGTTACATACTTTCCGACGAATCTAGTATACCCTTTTACTCTACGAGTAACGGGTATAAATACAAAAAATGATATTCCCAATAGTATAAGATAGTATGTCAAAAAGACCGAAACTATAATTTGTTTCATATTATTTTCCCACCAATTTTCCGATCGTTCCTATGGCAGCTATATGATATAGTCATCCGATTTTGATAAAATTTAGTTCGAAATACAAAACTAATTAAAAAATGTTATTTCCAAGCTTAGGAGGTTATATGTTAAAAAACACCAAATATATAATTTTTTTAAATTTTTTTTCCGATTATTCCCATGGGAGCAATAAGATATAGTTGTCCGATCCGCCTGGTTCCGACTTATATACTACCTGCAAAAGATATAAGACTTTTGGGAAAGTTTCCGCCCGATTGCTTTAAAACTGAGAGACTAGTTTGCGTAGAAACGGACGGACAGACGGACAGATGGTCAGACGGACACGGGTAGATCGACTCGTCTAGTCATGCTGATCAAGAATGTATATACTTTATCGGAAACGTCTCCTTCACTGCGTTGCAAACTTCTGACTAAAATCAATATACCCTCTGCAAGGGTATAAAAACACCGAAGCTATAATTTTTTTCATATTATTTTCCCACCAAATTTCCGATCGTTCCTATGGCAGCTATATGATATAGTCGTCCGGTTTTGATAAAATTTAGTTCGAAAGTCAAAACTAAGTAAAAAATGTTACTTCCAAGCTTAGGATGTTATATGTTAAAAAACACCAAAGATATAGTTAAAAAAAAATTTTTTTTCTATTATTCCTATGGGAGCTATAAGATATAGAGGTCCGATCTGGCTGGTTCCGATTTATAACAATATAAAATTTACAACAAATATATTTCAAAAAATTAATACCGACTAATGTAAAAATGATATTACCGAAACATCGTTTTTACCATTTCGAACATATCAAATTGATATGTGCCGTATCAAGGCCGAATTGATACTGGATTTCATTAAATTGACCATCATATCAGATCAATTTTTTTTTCTGTGCACAAGTCCTGTTTTTAAGAGTGACAATATTGTGGGGTTTTTTTGACGACACTTTTGCACTTCCGGGTCTCGGATTTTTCTTCTCACTTCTCACGGATTACTCGGAGGTTTGGCCGAAACGTCGAATTTTTACGAACTACGCGAAACGCGGTACTTGTTATCCTTCGCGGCTTTTAATCAGGTCCGTGTTCGGGCGCCAGTGAAAAGATTGATTATTATTTTGATATAAAGAAAAATATCAAACTTCTCTTTATTGAGTTGGACTAAGAACTGATTTTACTTAAGCTAAACAATTATTCATTATAACTACGCGTCGATCCATCGCTGCCACCGTCTCTGCCGTTGCTGCTGTTTCTGCGAACGTTCTTTATTGTCATTGGCTGCTGCTCTTCATCGCTGTCGCTGTTGACCATATTTAGTTGTTATTGGCCAATGCATTTAAGCTATTGATATTGTTGTGAGCACTTGGCTGAGTTCGATCAACTTTGGAAATTGGCTATTCTGCATTCCCACGGTCGCTAATCAAAAGGTGCAAGCTTAGCGCAAGTGGCTTCGCTCGTTTGATTTTTATTGGTGGAATTGGTTGTGCAATCAATGCTTACTTCTACTTCTGTCAACTTTGGCTATTCTGCATTCCCACGATCGCTAATCAAAAGGTGCAAGTTCAGCGCACATGGAAATTTAGACAGATTTAAGCGTTATGCGGGTTAGAGTGGGCGTGGAAAACTTTTTTTGGATCAATCGATAGGTATTGACGAGACCACTTGACTGAGTTCGATCAACTTTGGAAATTGGCTATTCTGCATTCCCACGGTCGCTAATCAAAAGGTGCAAGCTTAGCGCAAGTGGCTTCGCTCGTGTGATTTTTATTGGGGGAATTGGTTGTGCAATCAATGCTTACTTCTACTTCTGTCAACTTTGGCTATTCTGCATTCCCACGATCGCTAATCAGAAGGTGCAAGCTCAGCGCACATGGAAATTTAGACAGATTTAAGCGTTATGCGCGTTAGAGTGGGCGTGGAAAACTTTTGTTGGATCAATCGATAGGTATTGACGAGACCAATGCATTTCAGTTAAAATGTTCTCTCTAGCATGAAAATTGTGGGCGCCACAGGTCTGGTGGGTTTGTGGGCGTTAGAGTGGGCGTGGCAATCCTTTTTTTGATCAATCGATAGGTATTGACGAGACTAATACATTTCAGTTAACATTTTTTATCTAGCATGAAAATTGTGGGCGCCACAGGCTTGGGCGGTTTGTGGGCGTTAGAATGGGCGTGGCATATTCGCGTAACAAACTTGCGCTGCGTACAAGGCTACGAAATCTATATCTGAGATCCCATTTTTCTATCTTTGATAGTTTCCGAGATATCCGCGTTCATATTAACGATTTTTTGAAGTTTGTGGGCGTTAAGGTGGGCGTGGCAAACTTTTTTTTGAGTCAATGGATAGGTATTAATGAAAACAATACATTTCAGTTAAAATTTATATTCTAGCATCAAAACTGTAGGAGCCACCGTTTTGGGCGGTTTGTGGGCGTTAGAGTGGGCGTTAGAGTGGGCGTGGCACATTGCAGAAACAAACTTGCGCTGCGCAGGAATCTCAGAGATCTGCATGCCTAATACCATTATTGTAGCTCTTATAGTTTCCGAGATCTTCGAGAGCGTTCATACGGACAGACGGATATGGCTAGATCGACTCGGCTAGTGATCCTGATGAAGAATATATATACTTTATGGGGTCGGAAACGCTTCCTTCTGCCTGCTACATACTATCCGACGAATCTAGTATACCCTATGAGTAACGGGTATAAAAATCCAATTCGATTAATTCGCGCTTTAAAGTTTAAAAAAAAGTTCCAATAGTGAAAACAAAACTAAGGATCAAAGAACATTAAACATGTCAAATCCACCAGCATTACTGCAGTTGTCTGAGATTCATCTGAATCAACTAGTCGGACAAATCAAGGAGCTACATTATTTCGATGGAAATCCATCAGAGGACAATCGCCGATTCCGCTCAAGCAGTCATCGAGGAGGAGAAATCCAACGCATGGGGAACAACAAAAATGGCCTTAATCAAAGCTTTTGAGGACCACAGGCCATACGAAGACATCATACAACACGTTCGTGACAGGGATTGTATATGTCGGATAATTGGAGCCTTCTCCATGCAAGTTCTCATTAGTCGCAGGTCGATTGCTTGTTGTTGCATATTGAGTTCTGGCTGATGCAGCGAGTCTTCGTTGCCTTTGTTGCTCATAATAATTAAACTTTTAGCAGTCCTCAATTGTACACCACGTTATATCTCAGGACGAAAAGAAAAAGGGAGCAACCAGACCTAGCAACGCAACGAAGCCACACAAAACCTCAAACTGAGTCCCCATCATACCAGAACTGGTATGTACAGTTTTACCCATGGTCATACCTTAAAGTATCATGCCTAACGAAAGACTAAATTACCTCCTCTCCGACACGGCCATACTGACATATACACGTCTATAATAAACATCTGAATTTCATTCCAATTTATAATTTTTATTGAATGCTTCCGAAGAACTTAACCACATAATCTCAAATCCATATAATGTTCATTAACATAACTTTACTTCTATTTTTAACATGTAGGATATTTTAACATATCTCTGTTATATTCTCTTATAACCCATTTTTTTTTGTTTATATTTCCAAACAAGAGGTCAATAAAATATTTTCAAATTATACATTAATCAGTTCAAATCATTAATTCGTAAATCAAAATTCATAACTAGACTTTTACTAGCCAGCTTTTAAATTCTTCGCCATACATTGGCTTCAGACATTTTCAAACAAATTAAATTGTCCATCGCCAAAAAACATGGCTTCAAAAATTCATCAACCACATTACTCGTCCATCGCCCATAACTTGGCTTCACGAATTCATCAAATACATTACTCGTTCTCAAATACATTATGGTTCTGTGTAGACTTTAAAACGTATAGGTCTCCGTCCAATACCTCGACCACCAAAAACGGTCCTCTAAACTTTGGATCTAATTTCGTTTGCTGTCTCTCGCTGTTTTTAAGCAGCACAAAGTCACCCACACAGAACCTTATTACTCTAGCCTTATTTTTATCAAATTTTGTCTTCTCATATCTAGCGGAATCCTCCATGTTCTTAGTGGCCAACTCCCTTGATTTAATCTTGTCAATTTCATCTTCGGTATCACTAATAGGTATTAACCCCAGTGGTCGCCCAACTTTACCAATCAAAAATTCTGAAGGACTACACTTAGTGCTACGATTAACTGTACAGCTTAGAGCTAACTGTACATCCCCCAGTGCATCCTGCCACGATCTAGAGCTTGTCTCAACAGCCGTCAACAGATTCTTCAGTGTACTCATGGCCCTTTCAACTTGACCGTTTGCTCAACTTGCGCCCGATCCAATTAGATGTGTTCGGAGCAGATCGCCAGCGCCTAGTCATGCGCGCATAGGTGTACGACGGCACCTGCAGCGCTCTCTGCTTATCTTTCGCCTTCTTTCTTATACCACTAAAGCCGTCGCTTATCTATTCAGCAACTACTTTGTAAGCCTGCATATGTCTATATGAAGATCTTGGAGCCAAGCTGTTTACACATTCACAGTCCGTCTGCCGCTCCGAATAAACGCTATACATTTTAATATAACCTATTCGTGCGTTATTAATTATACATATAAGGGTGGCATATTTGTTGTCTTCCCCACAAACATTTGGTGACCCCGACGTGATAGCAGTTTTTATCGGAGTCTGCAGCTTGGTCTCGCGATTGTTTAATATAGTTTAAACAAACGCTTTGTTTCGCTGTCGTTATCGTGCATTCGGGCACAAACATACGAACATACATACATACATAAGTGCATATAAAAGTGCACAGCCGGCCGTTTGATTTTTTGTACATTTTGCGCTGTGAAAAAACACCAAAACTGTGTTGTGCAAACAATTCTTAACAAAGTGAATCGCATTTAATCTTTGTTAATAGCGCATATTACATATATATATGTACATATAGCCATACATACATTCGTTTGCCAGTTACATAATCCGCTGTTGCTAGGCAGGCAATTTATCGGCAAGGACAACAACAACCAAGTTAAAGGTTCCGTTGCATCTCGGCGACGCTTGTTAACCTCCACGTTTTCGCGGTAAAGGGTATACGGTGTTTTGTGCCTCTAACGCGGTCGGACATTTTATTTTATTTCATTTTCATTTCATTTTCTTTCCTTTCTCGTGATTGAAAAATGTCTGATACGGAAAACTCGGTTCGGGCTCAAAATGAATCCACAAGTGACGTCGACTACTACCGAGTCATAGCCCAATCTATTTTGCGGCAAATGAGCTCGATGAAAGGCTATTTAAACGCTGATGTGGTTAATCAGTTTGACGAAGCTGATTTGCTGGCGCGAATGGAATGGATCAATTCCCTAAACCAGGCATTTGATTCTGCGCAGACATCGTTGGAAAGACTGGATTTTGCAGAGATCTCGAGCGACCATCGGATTGAATTTGCTGAAGTCTTCATGGATGTGAAGGCGAAACTAAGCCGAGGCTTGGCGGCTCATCGCAAGTCACAATTGCCGGCTTCAACCGCTGCAAATTCAACATCTATTGACATCACTAATAATGCGGATCTTTCTTTTCGATCTATAAAGCCTCGGTTGCCAAATTTGGAAATTGCTCGTTTTCATGGATCCTACTCTGAGTGGCCGGATTTTCTTGCGACTTTCACTACGGTCATCGGAAATGATGATGAGCTAAGCGACATTGAAAAATTACAATATTTGCGTTCGAGTTTGGGCGGCGTGGCTCTGGAAACCATACGCTCGCTCGAACCCTCGAATGCTTATTTTAAAAAGGCTATGAATTTGCTGGTTAATCGATTTGATAATAAAGTTTTACACTTTCAGGCACATGTTCAGGCAATATTCGGTTTAAAGGTGTCGAGAAGGGATCTTCGAAGGGTCTTCGGGAGCTGAGCGATTGCATGAATTCGCATCTGCGAGCAATTCGAACCCTGGCCAATACGCAACAAATTTTGGATGGACTTTTAATTCACATCGTCACTCGGAAACTGGATCAGAGGACGCGGGAAAAATGGGAAGAGGATTTGTCAATCACTGAGCTGTCTACCTGGGATGCTATGGAGTCGTTTTTGGAAAAGAGGTGCAGGATGATGGAAAACTTGGATCAAGCCTTGGTAACTCAAACACCAGGCCAGCAGGTGGGAAAAAACTTGCACAAATATAACCAAAATACACTTATTGCATCTGCTACTAACTCAAATCATTTGACATGCTTATTTTGCGATGCACGGGATCATTATTTGCCAAAGTGTTCTCGATTTTTAAATTTGAGTCCGAATCTTCGATATAGAGAAGCAAAGAAGTTGCACCTTTGCCTCAACTGTTTGCGCAAGGGGCATAGTTTGCAGCAATGCAAGTCGACTCACTGCAAGTATTGTCGCATGAAGCACCATTCATTATTACACATGAACCATGACCAATCCGCAACATCAACCTCATTTTCATCTCCATCATGCGACCCATCCTCGAGCTCTCAGCCATTACCATCTACTTCATCAGCATTAGTATCATGTTCGCATACATCATCGCATCCTGATCATCATTTACCAAGCCCTCCACCAAAACCATTTATGCCTTGCCGAGCAATTTTAGATTCGGCCTCCCAGCTAAGCTTCATAACCTCTCGCTTAGCTAGCCAACTAAACTTGAATCCCAGAAGATCGCAAACGTCGATTTCTGGGATAGGAGAATCTTCCATGATCTCTGATAAGACTGTCGATATTCTTGTGCAATCACGGGATGCAAGCTATCGTGCGGCATTCACAGCGGTTGTGACTCACAGTATTACTGATTATCAACCCCATTTCAATATAAATGCAACATCGTGGAGGATACCGCAAAACATTTCACTCGCTGACCCTAATTTCAATCAATCACAACGAATTGACCTTTTACTCGGCGCTGGGTTGTTTTTCGAAATAATTTCTATGGGACAAATTCATTTGGATAGGGCTTTGCCAACTCTTCAGAACACTAAGCTTGGTTGGATAGTCTCTGGAGGGCTATCATCGAACATGCCAACTCATAAATCGATTTTACAAGCCAGCATCAAGGACCTAGCTGATCATTCCGATGACACACTTTCCGCCATTGTAAAGCGATTTTGGGAGATTGAGGACTTCACTTCGTCTAAGCCATCTTTATTGCCGGAAGACTTGCGATGTGAGCATTTTTTTACTGAAAATTGCATTCGACTTGGAAACGGCCAATACTCTGTTCGTCTCTTGACCACTTCCGGATTCGAATCTTTAGGTGATTCTTATTGCTTGGCTCGTCGTCGTTTCAAGAGTTTGGAAGCTAAATTAGATAGAAACCCAGCCCTGAAAGCTCAGTATTCAGCATTTTTGAGGGAGTATATCGACCTAGGTCACATGCCTCTTGTAACTAAGGAACCGCCAGAAACACAATTCTTTTTGCCCCACCATTGCGTACATAAGCAGGAGAGCACGAGTAAGAAGCTTCGTGTCGTTTTTGATGGATCTGCTAAATCAACTTCTGGTAGCTCTCTGAACGACTTACTTCTGGCAGGACCAACAATTCAACAAAAAAACTTCAATATACTGCTTCGCTTTCGATTTTTTAAAGTGTTTTTAAATTGAACACGGTGACTTATGGAACCAAGCCAGCTGCCTTCTTGGCCATAAGGGCCATGCATCAACTCTCTTACGATGAGGAGGAATCATTTCCTATTGGAGCAAAAATTGTTCGTAGAGATTTCTATTTGGATGATTTAATATCTGATTGGGACTCAGTTGAGGAGGTGAGAGAAATTCGTCGTCAGGTGAAGGAACTACTGTCGCGAGGCCACTTTCCAATTCTCAAATGGTGTTCGAATGAGTCAGCAGCCCTAGAAGGAGAGTCTGAATGCGACAAGGAGCAGTTAATCAAATTTCACGATGGATCGGATGTTGCCAAGGCATTGGGGTTAGTCTGGGATCCATCTTCTGATCAGCTCCTATTTCATTTTTCTCAACTGCCAACCAATTAACGACCCACTAAGCGGGTTGTATGTCGACGATTGCCAAATTCTATGATCCACTCGGTTTATTACTCCTATTATCACAAAATCTAAGATTTTTTGCAATCTCTATGGAGTGCGAACGTGGATTGGGATGATGCACTGCCAGAGCCCATTCTTTCGTCATGGGGGGAGTTGACCTCACAGTTATCGGTCTTACAGAACTTAAAATTCCCACGATTCGTACTGCGACCGAGGGCTTCCGTTGAGTTGCATGGATTCTGCGATGCTAGCATGTCAGCTTATGGAGCGTGTCTATACTTGCGATCGGAGACCAATGGAGAATCGAAAGTCCATCTGCTCTGTGCCAAGTCAAGGGTAGCTCCATTGAAGGCCTTAACAATTCCAAGACTAGAACTTTCCGCAGCGCTTTTATTGGCTGAGCTAATCGTAAACGCCAAGGAAGCCATAGATTTCGATTGCACCTTTCATTGCTGGCGTGGATTCGGCAACCTCCGAGGGAGTTTAACGTTTTCGTATCAAACAGAATCGCGAAAATTCAGGAGATGACGAAAGACATGTCTTGGCATCACGTTCCTACAAACTTGAACCCGGCAGACGTCGTGTCGCGAGGATGTACCCCAAGAGAATTGTTGGAACATTCCCTTTGGGCTAACGGGCCTCCATTCCTTCTGCAAAGCTCGTCAAATTGGCCGTCCCTGCTAGACTCAGTAAAGGATCTTCCAGAGCGCCGTTCTGTGGCTCTAATTGGGGCCGTTTGCATAGACAGTTCATCAAACTGCAAATTCCTCAACTCTTTTGATAAGTTGCAGCGCGTATTTGCATACATTTATCGATTCATTTCAAATTGCAGAGCCAAATCTGCGTCGTTAAAAGGTCGACTTTCGGTGGAGGAGATAAACTCTGGAACTGTACTTCTTCTGAGGAGCATCCAACAGGTTAACTTGGCGAAGGAGTATGGATCTCTTAGCCAGGGCAAGCCTTTTCTACAGAAAAGCAAGCTGGTTTCGCTTAGGCCTATACTCGGCTCCGATGGGTTACTTCGCGTGGGTGGAAGGCTTCAGAACGCAAACTTGGACTACGATACGAGGCATCCGATACTGTTGCCCAAGGATCATCCAGTCACCAAGGCGATCATCGTTTATTATCATGAGAAATATTTGCATGGAGGATCGCAGGCGCTGCTTGCCGCATTACGGCAAAGGTACTGGCCGATTGGAGGCCGCAAGTTCGTCGCCAGCGTTATCAACAAATGCGTCCGATGTTTCCGAATGAAGCCTGTTACTTGGGAGCACGTCATGGGTAGCCTTCCAGCAAATAGAGTGCAGCCTAATCCAGCTTTTCATACCACAGGAGTGGACTATTGTGGGCCATTCTATCATAAGGCAGAGGCCAGAAATAAGGCACCCCACAAGTGCTATATCGCCGTCTTTGTCTGTTTTTCCACGAAGGCTGCTCATTTGGAAGTGGTCCAGGATCTCACGACGGATTCTTTCATCGCAGCGCTGAGGAGATTCATCAGCCTTTGAGGCAGTCCGCGTACCATTTGGAGCGACAATGCTACAAACTTTGTCGGTGCAAAGAGAGAGCTTGCCGAGCTGAAAGAGCTCTTTTTGAGCGAGCAGCACACAGCATCGATATCTTCCGTCTGTTTAGCTGATGGGATCGATTGGAAGTTCATCCCTCCGCGTGCCCCGCACTTCGGCGGTTTATGGGAGGGCGCTGTGAAGTCAGCTAAATTTCACTTCTACAGAGTCGTCGGTGCATCCATCTTAGCCATCGATGAATTAAGAACTCTTGCATATGAGATTTCTATGCGGTTGGACGCATAGTTTTGCTTAAGGAGGACAACGTTCCACCCTTGAGATGACAGCTTGGATGCATCCAGGAAGTCATACCCGGCGGTGACGGAATCATCAGAGTAGCTATGGTCCGCACAGCTACGGGTCTGATCAAGAGAGCCGTCGCCAAGCTAGCCGTTCTGCCCATCGATTCCGAGATAGTTGGAACCTTACCCCTTCCAACGGGGGGAGTATGTTCGGAGCAGATCGCCAGCGCCTAGTCATGCGCGCATAGGTGTACGACGGCACCTGCAGCGCTCTCTGCTTATCTTTCGCCTTCTTTCTTATACCACTAAAGCTGTCGCTTATCTATTCAGCAACTACTTTGTAAGCCTGGATATGTCTATATGAAGATCTTGGAGCCAAGCTTTTTACACATTCACAGTCCGTCTGCCGCTCCGAAGAAACGCTATACATTTTAATATAACCTATTCGTGCGTTATTAATTATAAACATAAGGGTGGCATATTTGTTGTCTTCCCCACAAACAAGATGTAATTGTATTTTTTGGCTAAAACAAAATTGCACAAGCTTTGTGCGCGTGAAGCTGCGCCCCTGATCGGCAATTAAATGTGTTGGCACGCCAAAAATGGCAATCGAAGATTTCATTGCGTTTATACAAGTATTAGTATCCAAGGAAAAGGTGTGAAATACATAAACGTATTTTGTTAAAGCGTCGATTTGAACAATAATATATTCTTTACGATCACTTTTTTCGCTCAATTTTCCAGATATATCTATGTGAACAGTGTGCCAAGAAATGCTTATTTTTGGAATTGGGTGTAATTCCATTTGAGGTTTTCCTGACGTACCCTTAGAAACTCTGCATGTAATGCAATTCTCCACAAATCGTCGAACATATTTTGCCATACCCGAAAACCAGTAATGATCGTACACTTTATCCAGTGTTTTCTCCCAACCTAGATGCATGATAGACTCATGTACCTGATTTATAACTAACCAGCGAAAAGTACGAAGCACTACAGGTAAACAACGAGTTCTTGAATTCCTCTGAATCTTTCTATACAAAAAAGTTGATCTAATTTTATAAGTGGCAACTAATGCCAATGGTAAATCGTCATTCTTCAACTTAGTTAAGATTTCAGATATTTCTTTTCCGATATTTCTGTTAAGTCAATTCGTTTTTCTTCTATTTTATTTGGTACTGACTTATTTTTTGGACACACCGGGTTCCTATATAGAAAGTCGACGTGTGCCATACATTTACCTTCTCTGTATTCAATTTCGAATTCAAGTGTTTGTAGAAACTCCCACCAACGATAAATCCTAGGTGACAACTCGACTTTATTTCGAGAGGATTTGATTGAATTACAGTCAGTAAAAATCACGAATTTTCTCCCATGCAGATAGTGACGGAAATGTTTCACGATAGCCAACGTTTCTAATTCATATGATGTATATCTGGACCCACAGGGGCTAGTTGCTCTGCTAAAGTATTTAACCACATGGGGCTTAGAGTTTATACGCTGCAAAAGGACGGCACCATACCCGATAGAGCTGGCGTCGGTATGCAGTTCTATCGGAAATTGAGGATCAAAAATAATCAAGACATCAAGACACTAAAACGTCTAATACGAGTTTCAAACGCTCATACGCTTCTTCCTTCGTTTCTGAAACAATTAATATATCGCCCATATAAACAATTACAAACGAATGAGCAAGACTGCCGAGTGTGTTTAATACAGCTCTCTGAAACACTGAAGGTGCGTTTTTTAATCCAAAAGGGATCGCAAGAAATTCGAACTGCCCATCAGGAGTTACAAAAGCAGTATATTCGATTGATTCAGGGTGATTTGAAATCTGGTAATACCCACTAGCCATGTCAAGAGAAGTGAAATATTTAGCTCCCCTAAGTCTAGCTATTTGATCTGATATTAACGGTATTGGAAACTTATCAGCTACGGTATTTTTATTTAATTCTCTATAATCAACACAAAGTCTTGCTGAGCCGTTTTTCTTCTTTACTAATAATCCAGGACTCGCAAATGGTGAGTTACTAGGCCTGATAACTTTATATTCTTTAATTTTAGCACGTACTAACTCCCGTTCACTTGGACTAAACCTGTATGGTCGCCTTTGCACAGTCTTAGTCGATTCAATCAAACGAATACGCATTTCCCCAGTACTCACACGCGTTTGCGGAGTGCCATTGATAAAAGCTTTAGAATGTTGCTTTAGCAATGATATTAAAATTTCTTTTTCATTTTCTACCATTTCAGTTTCAATCTTATCGAAATTTGTAGGCTGAGCGGTTTCACAAATGTTTACAACTTTAGTTTGAACAATTTTAAAATTATCGTAGGAGACTTCTACTGAAAACCCTTGAGCCAATATTTCTCTGCCGATTACAATATTATTTTTCAAACATTCGTCTGGTACTAATTGAAAGGAATTCCCATCAATCACAATGTTTGATTCAACTTGTGCGGTACTGTAAGTATTGGAATAAAGAAATAACGCTATGAATTCTCTTACCAATTAACTTATTAGAAACGCTTTCCTTAATTAATGAGCACTCAGCTCCCGAATCAAAGGTAATTAGAAACCCAGTTGCCGAAACCTGGGATCCAGATCTGCAGTCTTGCTTTTTGTGGCCTAGTTTTCCACACCGGTAACATTTGATTTCTCCAGTCCTAGCTCGCTTCGCCTCTGGTTCCCAGTTCGATGTATTAGGGCGCTCAGGAATCTGCACGCCAAATCTCAATAGCCTAGCTCTTATAGTTTCCGAGATCTCAGCGTTCATCCGGACAGACGGACATGGCTAGATCGACTCGGCTAGTGATCCTGATCAAGAATATGTCAGGGGCTGAGACATTTGCTGGTCTCCTTCTTGCATATTGTTGCAGATGCGCAGTGAGTCGCGGTCAACGTCTTCTCCGTTCAGATATCAAAAGCAAAGTGAAGTCGGCTTCCTTCTGCCGGCTTCTTCTGACACACGTCAAAATGACACACGTCATCTAATTGCAAATTCCTTTCTTTTCTCTCTCTCTCATTTGCAATTCCTTTTTGGTCCTTCTCTCTCTCAGAGTCCTTGACCTTGACCATGACCGCGCCACACTCGGCTGAGACGACACTCTCTCTCGTTCTCAATCCACGCTCTCAGCAATTGTGCAAATGACAGGAACCACAAATAACCTAGTGACTAGTTTATTTTATTCTTTATTCTATCTCTTTCTTAACGCTCTACAGTTTCTTTTACATTTTCTTTCTTCTTATACATCTCCGACACGGCCATCCTGACTTTCACACGTCCTCGTGTGCATACTGTAACACTAGGTTGGTATCATTCTTGCTTTATTTCTCTTTTCATCTTTTACATCTTTCAACATCATTCTTAGCTTAATAATTAGTCTACACACACAACTTTATAAATTGCGTCATCAAATGTCGGTTTCGCAGGCTATCTCCCTTTTTCACATCATACAGTAAGTCAAATCAAACTTGTCACACCAGTCAACCGCGCCACACGCCATGACAGAACACTTCTGGTTCCACACTTGTGCCTTCGGCTTGACCTGGTTCAACTTTCTCTCAGTAGCTCGTACTCTTCTGCGCAAACCCGACCATTTGGCTATCCTTGTTATCAAACCACAGTTACAGGCTCTTGCCGCCCCAGGCGACGCTTTGCACCTTTAGTGCCACGATCTGCTCAGATCCAAACTGCATCACACAATATCATCCATACCAGGCATGACTATTGTTGATCAAATCTAGCCCCTGTGTTTGATGTCTCACGACGAGTGTCTTTTTCACCACTGTCACTTTCCTCAATAGTCTCATCAGAGATCTGCTCGTCCGGCAGCCTTCTCAAACTCTCGTGCGAATACTTGTAGGTTCGCTTGCTAGTTAACGATTTTAACAGGTATCGATCACCTTCCAACAACTCGGCAACCACAAAAGGTCCTTTGAACTTAGGATCCAATTTGGTCTGATGCCGCTCTTCACTTCTAAGCAAGACATGATCCCCAACCTTGTGTTTTACAACTTTGGCCTTATTCTTATCAACTCGATTCTTTTCATATTTCGCATTTATTTCAATATTTTCTTTGGCCTGAGCCCTCGCTTGCTTACAATCTATTTTAGTCTCTTCATTTATTGGCAATAAGTCCATTGGCCTGGCCTCTCTTCCAATCAATATTTCTAATGGGCTATACTTTGTTACCCTGTTCGTTGTGCAATTCATGGCTAACTGTACTTCACTGAGTGCATCCTGCCAGGAACGTTCACCTATCTCTACCGCTGTCAACATACTCTTCATCGTGCTCATGACTCTTTCAACCTGTCCATTGGCCCTACTTGCACCTGTTGCTATCAAATGTAACTCTATTTTATGCATTGAACAGAACTCACGAAATTTCCCACAAGAGAAACTCCTGCCTTGATCTGCTATGATACGGTTAGGTACCCCAAAAAGTGATATTGTTGATTTTACAGCCTTAATACAGTTTTCTGCATCTAAATGCAAAGTATGATATAGGTGAACAAATTTAGTAAATGCGTCTATTTGTACTATGACATATTCCTTGGTATCATTTCTACCACTCAGCTTTCCACTAATATCAATGTGCACAGTATGCCAAGGTATCTCAACTTTCGGAATTGGATGCAATTCCATTTGAATTTTCCCTGATGGAGGCTTTGCTAGTTTGCATTTGATGCAGTTTTCTACAAATTTTCGTACATACTTGGACATATGCTCGAACCAATACTGCTCATAAACCATGTCTAACGTTTTCTGCCACCCCAAATGCATGATTGCTTCATGGACGTGATTTACTACAGACCACCTAAAGGCTCTTGGGATTACAGGTAGACAGCGTGTTTTTCCATTTCTCTGAATTTTCCGATACAGAATTCCTGCTCTTAGCTCATACGTCTTTGCTAAACTCTCCAACAACTCTCCATCATTCAAATGGACTATAATTTCCCTTACACACGAATCACGCTGCTGCTCAGCTACAAGCCAGTTGTCTGTCACCTCTGTCAGGTCGATGCGGACTTCGGGTACTCTATTGGTTGTCTCACATTCAATGACAATCGGATTTCTGGATAAAAAGTCCACGTGCGCCATGCGATTTCCCTTGCGGTACTCTACAGTGAAATCAAATGATTGCAAATATGCCCACCAACGGTGAACTCTCCGCGTTAGTTCTATTTTAGCACGACTTGCTTTCAATGAACTACAATCTGTGAATATTACAAACTTTCGACCGTGAAGGTAATGTCGGAAACTTTTTACAGCGTTGTATACTGCCAGAGTTTCTAATTCGTATGAATGATACCTCGATTCTGGGGGCGATGTACACTTGCTAAAGTATTCGACCACTCTAGGCTTACCGTCTATTTTGTGCATGAGAATGGCACCATAGCCACTTGCACTTGCATCTGTATGCAGCTCTATGGGATATTGTGGATCAAAAATAATTAAAACTGGATCATGTGTTAGTACTGAGATGATCTTCTGCCGTATTTCTTCATGCTCAGCTTTCCAAACGAAACTACTAATTTTGGAAGTCAACTGATATAACGGTTTCATCTGTTCAGAGAACTGTGGGACAAATTTACGGAAGTACGACGCTAATCCTATAAATTGTCGTAATTGTGAAACATTCTTTGGTTGAGATAGTCCAGCCAGAGCTTGTATTTTTCGCGGATTTGGTTCAATACTACCATCCTTGACCAAGTAGCCAAGATATTCTATTTCAGTTTTCAGAAAAGAGCATTTTTTTATATTAAATGAAAATCCTGCTTCCGATAGAGCCTTTAGCACAACTGTCAATCTTTCAAATGCTTCCTCTTTTGACCTTGCTACTATCACTACATCATCAATGTAAACAATTGCATAGGAGTACGCCAGGTCACCCAGTGCTCGCGCTATAGCTCGCTGAAAAATCGAAGAGGCATTCTTCAGCCCAAATGGCATAGATAGAAACTCGTACTGGCCCTCAGGGGTTACAAAAGCAGTTCGCTCTATAGATCCTACATCTATTGGAATCTGATAAAACCCACTAGCCATATCTAAACAAGAGAAGTATTTACCCCCACGCAGTCTGTTTACTTGATCTGATATTAGAGGCAAAGGATATTTGTCAACCACTGTATTTGCATTTAGCTCTCTATAATCTATGCACAAACGATCACTGCCATCTTTCTTCTTAACTAACAAGATTGGACTCGCGAATGGAGAATTACTTGGACGTATTACATTTGCCGCCAACATTTCTTTGATTTTATCTCTAACTAATTCCTTTTCATCTACGCCAAGTCGATATGGACGTCTCTGCACAGTCTTGTTGGCATCTAATAAACGAATTTCTAATTCTCCAGTCGTGACACGTCTGCTCGGTATTCCAACAATAAAATGCTCAGTGTATTGGTCAACAATGTTCTTCAATTTAGACTTATCATTATCACTTAAATCATAATTTTCATCAAATAGCTTATCATAATTTGTAATAGTTTCATCGGATATTGAATTAATTTGTTTACTTTTAAAAATACTAAATTTATCAGCATCCATCGTTATGCCAAAGCCAAGTGCCAAGATTTCACGACCAATCATTATGTCATGTTTCAAATGCTCGTCCATAACTACATTAAACATGATTTCCAAATTAAATTTACAAATTTGTATGGTGGACAGTATTTGTAAATTACAGTGTACAACATTTGTTCCAATTCCTTTTAGAATGACTAAATTATTAAATCTTTTTCCGGCCAGTTTGACTGCTAACTTTTCCTTTATTAAGGAGCACTCGGCACCCGAGTCGAAAAAGAATGGAAAGGCCTCACCAAATTGATATAAAATTCCTTTCGGCTCCAACACTGCACAGACATCTACTCGCTTCTCGTTCATACTGCTACTCGATGCTGCTGTTCCCTTCATACATGCCGATGCAATATGACCGACGATTCCACATTTAAAGCAAGTCACGCCAGTCCTGTCTCGTCCCGCCAGTGGTCTTCCAAACGATTGATTTGGTTTTGATTGTTCTGCCTTCCTTTTACGGCAGTCCAGCATTTTGTGTCCAGAAATTCCACAGTAATGGCACTTCATTGGTGTGTGTGCCTTGAATCTCTTCCTGTCGGGGCCTATCGAAAGATCTGAAGCCAAATGCTCACTTCGCTTGCTGTATGCGTACGCCTTCAACTGCTGCTGTAGTTCATTTCTGTTCGTTATATTGGTGGTGAACAGTAGACGCTGCAGTCTAGTGTCGATTTGTGACGTGTGTGCCAGCACGAAAGAAACAGCTATCTCTTCGATGTCCATCGACTTCCATTTTGTCAAAAGTGACGTCACTAATCGGCTACCGTACGCTGACAAACACTCGCCCGTTTTCGGCCGTCCGTTGAGAATGTTCAATAAGGTGGCGGCCGGCGTCTCAGAATCGTCGTAGCGCTGAACAAACAACTCTTGGAATTGTGGCCAGGTAATACCAGCGTAGCTGATCTGTGCAAGCCATTGGGAAGCGCTCCCTTCTAGTGCTCCACTCAGCGACATAACCAGCGCACTGCCCTCCAGAGGATGCTCCGTGAGAATCATGTCGGCTGTTTTGCGCCACGCGCTGGCGTCAGCTTCAGCCGCGTCTGGATTAAACTTTGGTAGTCTCAATGATTTTTCACTTGTTGTTGTTGAAGCAGGCTGCTGCATTGTTTTTAGTATTTCGATGAATCGTAGATTTTGTGCTTCCAACAGAGATCGCCATTCACTATCACGCTGGGCCTGAGCCGATCCCACTTCTGATGTCAGGGGCTGAGACATTTGCTGGTCTCCTTCTTGCATATTGTTGCAGATGCGCAGTGAGTCGCGGTCAACGTCTTCTCCGTTCAGATATCAAAAGCAAAGTGAAGTCGGCTTCCTTCTGCCGGCTTCTTCTGACACACGTCACACGTCACACGTCATCTAATTGCAAATTCCTTTCTTTTCTCTCTCTCTCATTTGCAATTCCTTTTTGGTCCTTCTCTCTCTCAGAGTCCTTGACCTTGACCATGACCGCGCCACACTCGGCTGAGACGACACTCTCTCTCGTTCTCAATCCACGCTCTCAGCAATTGTGCAAATGACAGGAACCACAAATAACCTAGTGACTAGTTTATTTTATTCTTTATTCTATCTCTTTCTTAACGCTCTACAGTTTCTTTTACATTTTCTTTCTTCTTATACATCTCCGACAAATATATAAACTTTATGGGGTCGGAAACGCTTCCTTCTGCCTGTTACATACTTTCCGACGAATCTAGTATACCCTTTTACTCTACGAGTAACGGGTATAAACACCGAGGCTATAATTTGTTTCATATTATTTTCCCACCAATTTTCCGATCGTTCCTATGGCAGCTGTATGATATAGTCGTCCGATTTCATAAAAATAAAATTTGAAATTCAGAACTAATTAAAAAATGTTATTTCCAAGCGTAGGAAGTTATATGTTAAACAAGAAAGGAAGTTATCTTCGGCAAGCCGAAGCTTGTATACCCTTGCAGTTATATTTATTAAATTTAACAAGCAAGAACGCTATAGTCGAGTACCTCGACTATCAGATACCCGTTACTCAGCTAAAGGGACCAAAGGGAAATAGAGAGATGCAAGCAGCAAAGCGAGATTAAAATACGCCACCTACCGGCGGTAGACAGATTTAAGCGTTATGGGCGTTAGAGGCAAATTTTTTTTGGATCAATCGATAGGTATTGACGAGACCAATACATTTCAGTTAAAAGTTTTTATTCTAGCATCAAAACTGTAGGAGCCACAGTTTTGGTCAGTTTGTCGGCGTAAGAGTGGGCGTGGCACATTGCTGAAACAAACTTGCGCTGCTTAATAAGCTCAGGAATCTGCACGCCAAATCTCAATAGCCTAGCTCTTATAGTTTCCGAGATCTCAGCGTTCATCCGGACAGACGGACATGGCTAGATCGACTCGGCTCGTGATCCTGATCAAGAATATATATACTTTATGGGGTCGGAAACGCTTCCTTCTGCCTGTTACATACTTTCCGACAAATCTAGTATACCCTTTTACTCTACGAGTAACGGGTATAACAATAAGTTCAAATGTATGTAATCAGTATCTTTATAAATAAAATTGAAAACAATGGGCTGTGCCAAATCCCTAATAATTTTGTTATTATACCCGTTACTCGTAGAGTAAAAGGGTATACTAGATTCGTCGGAAAGTATGTAACAGGCAGAAGGAAGCGTTTCCGACCCCATAAAGTATATATATTCTTGATCAGGATCACTAGCCGAGTCGATCTAGCCATGTCCGTCTGTCCGTCTGTCCGGATAAACGCTGAGATCTCGGAAACTATGAGAGCTAGGCTATTGAGATTTGGCGTACAGATTCCTGAGCTTCTTACGCAGCGCAAGTTTGTTTCAGTAGACTGCCACGCCCACTCTAACGCCCACAGACCGCCCAAAACTGTAACTCCTACAGTTTTGATGCTAGATAGAAAATTTTAACTGAAATGTATTAGTCTTGTCAATACCTATCGATTGACCCAAAAAAAATTTTGCTACGCCCACTCTAACGCCCACAAACCTCCCAAGAAAAAAAGCTATGACGTCAGAGCCAGACAATGCGAAATGTTTTTACGCGTGTATGTGTGTGTATGTAAATAGTTGCTGGCCGAACTTAGCTGCAAAGAAAAAACCACTGCCGGCGCTCAGAGAAAGCAAAGTGCGCGGCTAACTTATTCTATTGCTTCTTACGCAGCGCAAGTTTGATTCAGCAATGTGCCACGCCCATTCTAACGCCCACAAACCGGCCAAGCCTGTGGCGCCCACAATTTTCATGCTAGATAAAAAATTTTAACTGAAATGTGTTGTGCTCGTCAATACCTATCGATTGACCCAAAAAAAAAAAGTTTGCCACGCCCACTCTAACGCTCATAACGCTTAAATCTGTCTACCGCCGGTAGGTGGCGCATTTCCATCTCGCTTTCTGCTTCCATATCTCCATTTCCCTTTGGTCCCATTATCTGAGTAACGGGTATCTGATAGCCGAGGTACTCGACTATAGCGTTCTTCCTTGTTTTATTTATTTATTTATCTAATGCCAACAAATAGTATTAAACTAAGCGCTAACAGTGGTTTTTTTTGGAGCCATAGCAGCTTAGGCCTTCGTCTCGGGGCTTAAGTTGTGGGTTTACTGTGGGATTATATACATATTTACAAGATTATACTATTTATGGGATCCTTAGATTCTAATTGTATTTACATTGATGTTTATTTATATTTTGTGCATTATTTTTGAACTGTTTAGGAACTTTATGATGTTGTGGGAGTTTGAGTTTAAGGGATTGGCTATTATTTTCTTATTATTTTTTATAAAAGACCTATAAAAGACCCAAATTTACAGCAACAGGACACCATTTTTAAAATTTAGCTGAACATTAAAAAATATCAAAAAAAATCAATATATCGATATTTTTTTATGATATTTCTTTATATCATCGTGTGATATTTTTCAAACAGCAAATATCATCGATACGATATTTTTTCAAAATCCAACAACCCTAATACATACACACATACAACCCTGATGCATGCTTACTAATGTACGTACATATGCCTGGCCATCTCAACATATGTACATAAGGGAAAAAGTCACGTAGCGTAACGTAAGGCAACGTAAGCACGGTAACCCACGTACCTTCTTTCGCGGTAAACCCTACAAACATTTCGAAAGCGACATTTACAATACAGTCCACATTATTTCTAATTTCCAAATATAAAAAGAACAATTTACACACATATATTTCCGAGTTTCCACAAACACACAAATCATACGCCCATACATACACACATATAACCCTGATGCCTGCTTATTAATGTAAGTACATATGCCTGTCCACGGCAACATATGTACATAAGGAGAAACGCTCATAAGTTCATACGGTACACCCTACAAAAATTTCAACAACGATATTTATTATATGAATATGTATAAGAATATTATCAAAAATCAAAATAACCTGATTCCACCGAACACCACACGATACGCCTTTCCAGAATTTGCATGATATTTATTTCATCAGCGCTAATTCGCACACATCGGCGGCTCACATCCATTAAATAAAAATAAATAAATACTTTTTTTCCAAGCCGTGACGGTGCGAAATATATATTAATTTTCCCATTCCTAGCGCTCA